>NW_024350319.1:11452930-11829097 GCF_902729225.1 Pteropus medius | reverse complement strand
GTATCCACATAAAATGACTTAGAAATACAGTCATACATGAGAAAAGAAAGTGTATGAAATTCCACATTGTAAGAACAACCTCATATTTCTCTACATTAAGTATTGAACAATTGAACATATCGTCTCTATATTCATATATTCACTGCTACATATTTTGTGGAAACATTCAAAAAATTAGTTGTATTTTAACTCTAAAATCCAGTCTGCTTACATTTTATCACAAGTTGAAGATATTTTATGTATAAATTGGATCAAAGTGTAGAAAATATAACTGTATATAGTATATGCTAAAGCTACCTAAATAGATAATGCATTTTGATTCCATCTTTCTTTTTTCTTTATTTTAGAAAACAATATGATAATTCAGGATAGTGGTTATTTTCTAATGACTATCCACATAATACTCTCAACTCTCTGTGTTGCTTTTGAGAAGGCACCATCAGGATGTATTGGAAACATACCTCTGCTACTTTGTGGTTTTCTGGGAAGCTTTGAGGTTTCAATTTTGATCTCTCCCCTCACACACTGAGATTTTTTCCTGACTCCACTAGCGCAGACAGAATCTCTACCATTGATCTCCAAGGTAATCTTAAACATACTCTTGATACCAGAATTACTCAGTAGTAAAAGTTTCCCTCTTAACCATGAGACGTTTATTTTTCAGTCTGTGTGTTGTCTGTCCTTCGCTCATCTAAATTCAAAAGTGGCTTCTTAAACTTTCCAACCCAGGAAGAGTTTTTCAATCATTTTGTTCACATGTTTCTTGCTTTGACTAAAGTGTTTTGAGATTCCAGTTTTATTTCCTCAACTCTTTAATCTTCTTTATACAGAGGAAACTAGATTTTTCTCTTTGATCTGTCAAAGAATATGTAGCATGACCACAGGGTGAACTTTACTTAAAGTGGCTTTATGTTTATTCAGTGCTTTCGGTCATCTTTATTTTATTCCAATTATCCAAGGCATCCCACACCTCAGACATTGAAAGCTTTCTGTTTGTTTGTTTGTTTGTTTGTTTTACTATTAACCTGATCTCAGAAATTAATCTACTTTCATTCATTTCTAACTTCATATGCCATTGATATAATGGGTTACCTCAACTAGAGATATTTGTATTGGAGCCCTATTTTTCACAAATAGAAAAAAGGAGGAGTTTATTTGACATAAAACATAATAAATTAACAAACCATTGTCATTTTTGGCAGAGAAATCTCCAAATCTTGCCAGCTTATAGAATCATTTTCATTTTGTCATCTAATAAAAAATGGTCATGTGCAAGGGAAGAACATACTCAATATACATTAATGTCAGTCTTTCACGATAAAGTATGTGGAACATACAACTAATACTTGAATGCACTTTACTACAGAGAACTTTCACAGATATTATCTGACTATTAGTTCCTCACACAAAAATATATATGTTAGGTGTTATCATTTGTATCCCAATTTAATAAATAAACTCAAATTCAGAAAGGTTAAAGTTTCCCAAAGTTTCCCATTTAGCAGCAAATTGATCTGGAACTCTACTCCAGGTTTTCCTTCTTACATTTTGTTTCTTTTCCCTACATTACAGCTGCCATAGTTACAATTTCATCATTTCTCAAAACCTACCATTTCCCTGTTACTTCTTTTTAACCAATGGTTTGCTTTCACCATATGGATCTCAGACAGCATTAAATATGTTTAATACCAATTATAGATGGAATTCAGACTTAAATATTTTAAATGCATCTCTAAAACAAGTTGAAATAGTTTACATGGCATTTATCCTAACTAAGCTATAGTTCTAAACCTGAGAGGTAGTGGCAGGGCATAATTATACAAATGTCAATGTTAATGTCCTTAAATTATCATTCCTCAAGCACTGCTATTTGATTATTAATACTAAATCTCTTGTCACATTTGCCTTTCTTTTTGTAAGCTCATTTTTGAAGCCACTCCTTCCATTAGCTACAGAATTTTCATTTAGATCATCTGGCTATTCCTAGAGTTGTTGGGGGCTCCTCAGGCACCAAGAGTTGATTTATATATTTGCTATTATTATAGCTTCAAACAGAAAGGCACCAATTTCTGAATTGAATTAAATTCAATTTAAAATATTTCTAAAAGTTATCATGGCCTCCAAGGAATTAAATATAAAATATCTACTATTAATAGGTAAGCTAGTTACATTCTATCATTCATCCATTCTGAAAACATTTATTGTACTAATTTCTTCCAGTTTTCAAAATCATCTCTGAGAAATTTATTCTTGGATATTTCATTGTTTCTATTAAAGGTCTATTACAAACCAACAAGAAATATTACAATGTGAAAATTTAAATATGCCCATTTCTCATAGGAATAAAGAGGAACTATTATAAAGGTATAATCCCCTGGTGAAATTATGCTTCTGAGATTGGCTTAATTTTGGACATCATCTATCTGTTTTTTTGTTGTTTTCGTTTTGTTTTGTTTTGTTTTAAGATAAAAGATGCTAAGCTAAATCTAATGCTGGAGTCTGAATATACTCCTTGCTTTAATAGACTCACCAGGATATCTCTAACCTTCTCTGTTGCCTTGAGTGCTAAACTGAGGCCTAATTTTCACTGACAAAAAATAATTTTAACAGATGACTAGCTATTAATTCTTGGATCTTGCTATAGTAGCAATATGCTTGATTATATATATATATAAAATATATATATATAATATATATGTATGTATATACACACACATATATATACACATACATATATACATACACAAACACACACATACATATACATATATATGAGGTATATAATATATATTATATTACCTAGATGTATATTTTATAATATATATATATATATATTTTTTTAACTCAGACCAAAGGAAACTTGAGGATCCACTGTCATCTTTCCAACTACTATCTACTCCCCAGCCCACCCTCAAACCCTAGTTCTGCAATGATTCCTGTATATTACACTTGTTACTTGATGCTACCAGCTGAATTTATACATATAATTCATAGGTTCGATATCAAGTAAGCCCTTCTTTTTGTCTCTTAAGTATAGGTATATATTTATGAGTACCCATATATCTTCACATAAAAGCAAAGTTCTTTCTATATTGTGAATTTTAACAAAAGAGAGCTTAGATAAGTGACAACATTTTTATAACCTGAAACAATGCCATTTAGTGTTCTGTCCTTATTTAGATAAACAAAAAAAGTAAACTTTACAAAGTACTATGGGGGTTAAAAAACAGAACTCTTGAATTCGAGAAGTATATATAGAGAAGGCAGTCACAGAGTGAGAATATGTTATATGATTACAGTTGCCAGTTAATTATACAGACAATTTTGTTTAGAAGTTTGGAAATTACTTGTGGTTTAGTAGAAACAGCTTTATAGAGAAGATGAAATTTAAACTGGCTTGAAGGCAACCGTGAAACAAAAATATATATGTAAACTTGGGTTTTAAATCTAGCCTCTGTTATTTCATAGCTCTCTGCCTTAGGAAGTAAAATTAGCATGCCTAATCTTTAGTTTCTAAATCTTTAAAATAAACTATTGTTTCAAAGATTCATTTGGTAAATCTATGTAAAATCACCAAGCGTAATGCCTTATAGATAGTATGCTCCCATAATATCGCATAAGGATGGGTGAAACTTTCTTTCATAAAAGAGAAAGGGAAGTTCAAGCAAGGAAAGTAGAATGAGCAAAGTAATAGAGGCAAAGAAGACAAAATATATTTAGTGTATTAAGGATGCTGATTTGATTGACATGAGGGGTCAATATAAAGGAGGAAAAAGTGGCCAGATCGTGAAATCCTCCCCAGCAGAAGTCTGGACTTGATTCTTGAGAAATGGGGAGTGACAAAACGTAAAGATACATTCAAAAAAACAGCATTTTGAAAGCTCAGTCATCAGCAGCTAACATTTTTTTCTTAATAATTATATATATTCAACTCAAAATGTTTTTATGACTATATTTATTTAAACTTAATCATCAATTATTCCTCTCACAATGATCTGATGATGCAATGATGCAGAATTATTTAAGCTGGAACCATTTTATCATTTGGCTGAGAGAATTAAGGACAGCAGAGGGAAAGATTTTATCTGAGTAGTTGGGGCATTTCAGCCTCCCATAGAAATCAGTTGCTCTATTTTAAGAAACTTGTTTGGTTAAAACTTATACTCTGACAATACAATGATTACAACAGATAAGGCTCCCCCAAAACTTTTGAAAATCAAACAGGATACTGTTTGCAAAAACATCAGTAAGCCATTATTCAGACTATTCTTTGCACTTGCTTAAGATGTCTAGCAGGTAAGTCAGGGTAAACTGCAACCTCACTCAGAAGGATGGCACTACCAAGTGTCCCAGAGAACCTTGGAAACAACTATCACAAAGACCACCTTGGGACTTCAGTAGATAATATGCTTCCGATGTGACAGGTGTTTATTCTTAGCAATGACTACTGCTTTGATGAAGGGGTATGTGTGTGTGTGCACATGCATATAAATACAGGGAGCCTGAGATAGGGAGACAGGTGAGTTATATGGTTACTTTTTAGATCACTATACCAGTGATTTTGCTGGAATTTCTGAGATAAGAAATACATATTATAATAAAATACCAAACATAACTGCTGATGCCTGTCTTGGTTCTTGAAAGGGCTCGAGTCTTGGAGGCAATCACATTCTTAGTTACTTTGTAAAAACTCTAATGAAGAAAGTGAGAAAGATGTGTTAATATTTAATAAGCCTACTGATCGATTGCTGTGCCTCCTAAAATGTTCATCTCTTTGGTGGGAAATGAACTTCATTAGGATTTCTCTGTTACCTTACAGCTCCTTGTTAACATTTCCCCTTTTGGGGCCCTGAGAAAAAAATGCATAGCTTGTTTCCATGAATCTCTGCCAATCATACTCTCCTGCACTATTTTTTATACTCATTTGCTCAGAAAAGTGGATCTAAATCTCATTTTGCAAGGAAAACATTATCAGTTCTTTATGATCCAAAGTAAAATTTATAAAATGGTATTTTTATGATTTATAGAAATAACCAGTAGATTGATTTACTATATGGAAGCTAGTAGTATATTTAGTTTCGTGCTATGAATGTCAAAAGTATTGAACACAATTTTTCAGATTTTAGCTTTATTTTACATTTGTTTTATTTGAAGAAAAAAAAAGAAACTTGAAAAAAGGGAAACTACTAGAAAAGGATTAGTTCACATAAAATAATTATTATATAACTTCATTTACTTAAAAGAATTCAAATGCAGACAAAGATATAGATGGCAACACTTATAATGCTAGTAGTGAAAGAGAAATAGAAATGCTGATTAATAAAATAATTATCAATGTGACATTTTAAAAATCTTTTGGTGCACAGTTATTTCAGTTAATGTAACACATGTATACATATATATATATATATATATATATATATGATTCATATTGAAGCTGAACTTAATGATGGAAAAATTGTTAAATGTATTGATAACTCAATATGTGCCCAAAACTTGTTAAACACTTGGCAGATATTATCTCATTCAATCCTAATAAATTTAATATATATTATATATTATTATTATTCCTATTATATTAATGAGTCAAGTAGATCTCCTTCTTCTCAAAAATTGCCTATTTTCATAGAAAGCGGAAGAAAACACTCAAAGAGAAAGGCTAAAAAGCAAGGGAAAGGCTGTTTTAGGATTGGCCAAAATGAAAGCCAGACTTCATTTTGATTTTTTCAATCTGAATGAAAATGTAATTCAAGAAACCAAGAAATGAAGAATGGCCAGAAGTTCTTCTTCTGTTTTCATTCCTTTTCTAAAACAATCTTATGAATATTTAATTATTAAAGATTCCATTTCTACTCTAGTCCTCTGTTAATGGTGGAATTTTCTTTATTTCCAAGTGTTTAAGAATCCAAATGAATCACAACCCACAGCCTGTTGGCTACATAATTTGCAGTAAAAAATAAAAACTCAAGACTCTTTGTCCATAAATTATTAAAAATCTCAAAATGTTTCCATAATAGCATTAAACCAGATTCAGAGCCTTGTAGTTGTAGCCTGTACTTCTGTGAGACTTCTCTATCCACAACTAAATTCTGAGTGTTTATTCTGTGAACTTGTTCAAGGGGGAAGAGCTTTGACCATTTATTTTATTTGCCCTTGACTAGAAATTATGGATGTTGGTCACACACAAATTTAGTTCGCTTCCTTTATTTGAGATATTCAAATATAACATCTTACTACATTCAGGACACTGAGAGAAAATTACCTACTATTTTTTTAGATAAACAACCACCACCACCACCTTGTGATTTCTTGACAATCTTCAAAGAGAAAGGCTTTGATTAAAAAAAATTCCGAGAAAAGGGTATACATATTTTTGTGTACTCACCTAAGAAAAAATAAAAAATAATTATAGTCCGTCTATTCCATTTTTTTTAAAATAAAAAGGACAAAATATTATTTCTGATTATTTCAGAGGGTATCCCACATCTGGAGTATATTTTCTGTATTGAGGATGGGGAGAGTAGGGAAGCAAAGATGAAAGAAAATGACTGCAAATATTCTTTCCTATACCTCACTCACAGTTTTGCTGCCTCCAATTTTACTATCTCACCATTTTCCAAATAGAATTCTCAACCCTGAAACTAGGTAATCCTGATAGGCAAAATATTGAGCACAAGAAAACTCAAGGGTTATCTACCAACCACGTTGGTACCTAAAACAAGACCCCTCACATAGAAACTAGTCAATAAATATGTAAGGGGATAACAATTTTATTAATAATATATTTACCAAATAAAAAGCTATAAGAAGTTATTATAAATAACAATATAGAGAGGAGGACTCAAGTTAGGAAAAACTGGATTTTTTTGAGCAGTAGCACTCGTTAAATCAGCCTTTAATAGCAACTGCTAAAAGCTAAACATTGTTATCTTATTTAATACATCAGAGCTGCCTCTTATGACCACAAATACTCTGCAAGCATACCTTAAAGAAACATCATTCTCATAGTTTTAATATCGTTTGCTCCACTTAGAGTTGTGTTCCCAGTAGTGCTGTATAAAATATTACTGGTACAATTCTGTCAAATATTGAATAATAATTCATTAACATTTTTTAAAAACCCTAGTGGAAGTTATGATAACATGCTAAGAAAAAGGTGAAAGAGAGAATATTGGGGAAAGGGATGACACTGATAAATTTGTAAAGAAATACCAACAAACATCAGGACAATAAAATAGTATTTTTTATTTTGACCATTATTCAGAAATGAAATATTGAATTAAAAACCCCTGAAAGCATGATTAAATTATGGTATGCACTTAATACAATATATGTGGGAAAAGGTATAATATTGCTCCAATTCCTTCTTGAGCTGTGTTCCTGAGGTTTAATTTGTAAGATTTACACATTTCTCCTCTCTTAACCTTCCCATTCTTCATGAATAATTTTTTGGTACAATCCCATGTTTTCTGATTATATAGACTTAACTTAGTCCTGCCCTTTATTGAATGTTGCATATTTAAGTACAGCTTTTATTTCCACTGCAAGCTTTTTCTTGTAGCTAAAGTTTTTGATTTTGAAAAGGATAAATCTCTTCCCAAATGGCTTATATTTATTTTTAAAAGCAATTTGTAAGGAAAATAAATCTGTCATCATCAGGTCACCCAGACATAGCGCTAAAAGCATTCTAATATCTAATAAAGTCTGTGAAATAAGAAATGATGCTAATTTTGCTTTTAAAATTCATTAAGTTATAAAATGGCCTTATATAAAATTGTCAGTTTTAGTGTTGGCTGATCCACACATCTTAGTAAAAGAATAACCTCCATGGAGGTATATGCAGCATAAGCATTGTTTGCAATATTTTTTAACATAGTTTTCTCTGAAGTTTAATAGTTTTCCAATTGATTAAACATGTCTACGTGAATTAGGCATATCTTAGGTACTGGCAAGAATCTTAGATAAATCTTTGGGGGCTTTAAGATATATTTGGGGGTTAGATTTCATTATCCAGTCTTATTTCATCATAATATAATAAAATGCAGCAAATGGCAGCACTGACATGAGATTGAAAAAATCAAACCTCCAGTTATTTTTAAAGAATCGTTAATTACAAGCTAATGCTGACTAAGCTTGTGTTTGTGTGTGTTTAATTTTTTTCAAAGGGTTTATGTATTACACATAGCATTTGTGTATGTTCTTAAAAACAATTCACTATAAAAAATAACAAAAAAAATTCTATCAGAATTTGCTTTGTCTTCTGCAAGTCCTGTTCAGTGCTACAAATAAATTATATCCATTAAGTAAATTTGGTCAATTATTTTGATAATAATTGGGCAGCAATTAGTACTTTCTAGCTATAATATTATCTAAATCAGATAGTAATTTTATGCCATGAGTGGCTATTTGGAGTACACATTATTTTGCTATTAACTTATTATAAACTGAAAAGGAAGTTTTCATTACCTAAGGCAAAAATTATAAGTAATTTCAACAGTCTTTTAACTTAAAGGGTAATGAGAATCTTTTCAGATACTTCTGACAAGGAGCATGTTCTTCCAGTGAGGGTCAGAGTTCAATTCCTGAAGTCATCCATCACATTTTGACTGGCAAGAGCTGAATGGCTGTAAAAACTGAACTGGAGATAGGACACCCTTGCTGACCTCTTAATTCACTTTCACACACACAATTCACAACACACACATTCACAAACACCATATACAAATAACTACATTTTTAAAAGAGTAGTAGTAAATGGGAAAAGCAAATTTTAAAATGACCTGGATCTCAAAGAATTTTAAAATTTCTTTCGAAAGCTTATTTTAATTAAATAACTGGAAAACATTTTATACTATTATTTCAGTTACAATTAATCAGTTGAAAAATATTTATTGATGCCCTTTGTATGCTGACAATTTTGAGAGCCTTGGTAAGGGCAAAATATGTTTAGGTAAAGGCCCATACCTATAGTTGGTCAGTGAAAACACCTATTTAGTACTTACTAAGAGTTCCTTAGAAACCTATAACCTAGTGGTACTTATAAATTAAATCGGAAATTTAGTGTTGACTTCAGGTGGTTCCTTTTTTTTTAGGCGAGGCAACCCTTAGTTGACCTCATAGATTGCAAGGACCTTGTCAGTTTACAATCCCTTATTTTTTTATTTTTTATGCCTATAGCACCTGGTCTTCCTAGGTGATCTCCCATCCAAGTACTAACCAGGCCCAACCCTGCTTAGCTTCTGAGATGAGACAGGATACCACTTGTTCAGGGTGGCAGGGTCATAGACTCAGGTGGTTTCAAATATACTGCTTAACCGCATTTTTAAATCTTTTCTTCTTATGGTGTGGTCTTCATGTTGAATATCGGTTAGGTAGTTTTCTTTTGAAGTACCTTAATACCATCTACCTAGCTTGTTTTGCTTACTGAATTATATTGTAAATTTTCTCTATAACTCTTCATTTTCCCATTAAAATGTGAGCTCTGTGATAACAGGGAGCAGACTGTCTCCACAGTTGATGTCCAGTGATGAGCATATGGTAAGTTCTCATTAATTCTTTGCAAAATTATTAATTAAATAACAACAGACCCCACCCCCCCTCCAATCCTAGGCCTGAGAGAAGCTTTCCCATAAGTGAAAACAATTGAAGTCCAACACAGCATTCCTCTCAGAAGTACTAAATATATTTTTTGAACAAGAGCCAATCCACATCTTTTCTACATATGAAATCAGCCTAGGACTGTGTAACTTATTCATAAGCCAGGTAAGGTGACTTGCGGAATGTTTTTTTCTGTAGGTTTATGAAATTAAACCTATTCTGGGTCTACATTTCATCTTCAGTATGAGGGAAATATTAGAGTGAGCTTCTTATAAATAGAAACTGACTGTCACTCGCTATAAAGTCATTGGGTCTATCACAGTCCTTACACATTGTAGGAATTTAACATGTTTTCTAAAATTAATTCAACTAAACTAAAAAAAAATTTTATTCCTCACTAAACTTTTTATTCAGAAATTTGGTGGATGAAGAGGCTTTAAACAAAAGAATGATTGCATTCCTTAAAATTCCCTTAAAAACAGTTTTACAAGAAACTTCAAATATATCCATAAAGCAGGATCTGTGATTCTTAATAAACTTTAAAACCGAGTCTTAAAATATATTTTATATATAAAGAGATTTTATTATACAGGCTTTTTTTCAATATCTCTTCTTTAATTAGTTTCTAGAGTAGGAAAAGTACTATTTAAGTAAAAGTTGCAATCAAATATCAAAATTTCTAAATAACATTAATACTTCTGGAGAAGTAAAAGCAACAATAATAGTGGCCCAATATTAGCTGCAATATTTTCTAACTTAACAAACCTTGATTTTCACCAAAAACACTTTAATTTCCTAATATCTGAGAAAATTAGAAAATTAAGTAATGGAATTGGTCTCTGACCTCTCTAAAACAGTAGTCACCAACCTTTTTGGCACCAGGAACCAGTGCTTCTATGAGAATCTAATGCCTGATGATCTGAGGTGGAGCTGGGGTGGTGATGCTGGCGCTGGGAAGTGGCTACAAATACAGATGAAGCTTCCCTTTCTTGCCTTCTGCTCACCTCCTGCTGTGCAGCTACATTCCTAACAGGCCACTGTTCCTGGCCCTGTGGTTGGGGACCCCTGCTCTAAAATACAATAGTCATTAGTTGACTTAAACTCAATTGGCTTAATAATAAAAAATTTAGATAACAAAATTTTTAATTAGCATACTTACATGTCTGGAATTGTAATTATTCTTAAAAACTCCCTATCTTGAAATTTGGAGGAAAATATAAAGATTCATTTAATGAAAAATAACCTCAGTAGTTTTCCTAAAATGTGACATTTACATGTTTTAAAATTTAGAATGATTTGAAGCATAAACATATTTTGTGTAAAAATCAACAGTTGCAAATATTCTTACTAAAATTTCTTCTTTTGGGGACCTTACTATAGTGGATAGAAACCTATATAAACACACACACATGCATGCACGCATGCTCGCTCTCTCTCTCTCTCTCCCTCTCTCTCTCTCTTTACTTCTTTCAACAAGAGGCTGATAAAACATCCTGTTTCAGTTCTGGGTCCAGGTTTTATTCAGCTGTAAGGTTATGGCACCCTCTAGCCCAGCCTAACAAAATAGCAGTCAATTCTGGATCTTTAAAGAATATGTGTAAAATCCCTGGCTTTTTTTCACAATTAAGGAAGGTATTTTGTTTTCTTTAGTAGCAATTGTTTTATTTATTATTGTTTAAAATTTCTGGTATATAATATGTTCTGACTCTTAATTATACTGATTGCTGGTGAAGTACAGGGAACTGAATTATCCTAAATATCACATAGAGCATAAACATATCAAACAAATTCCCAACAGTCCTCAAAATTTACCTCCCATGCCCAATCATCAAAGAGCAAGTATGAAATATAGGATATGGCCATGATAGTTATTGGCACATCTTATGCTAATAGGCAACAGCTCTTTGGGGGAAAAAAAATGCAACATTGAAAAATATATCTGAATATGACACATGTGACCACCTCAGATAAGATCTCTACCATTATTCTTTTATTCATATATCATACATTAAGGAAAGGGTTGAGAAAGGAAGAATTCTGATGTGTTGTAATAAATCTAAACTGTTTTGCTTGCCCTATCTTTGAATCTTCATGGCTTCCTTATTAAGCTACAATGACTATTCCAGCATATCGTAATAGTGCTGCTTACATAGCACCTGTCAGTAGGAATTCAGCAATATAAACTTTAAAGGCTTTGATGGGAATGTAAATGGAATACCAATTTGCCAATGCAGCATTCAAGCCTGAATTATCTGTGGCATTCACAGGATTTCGATTACTCTGACATTTTTTGCAGACTTCAGGAAAAGAACTATTGTAAAACTTGGAAGCAAACAAAAGGCACATTTTCTCAACTTACTTGGCCTATTTTAGATTTATTTCTCTCTTTGCTCCAGGAATACTTGAAAGTCATCATTCTTTATTCTGAGATAGTGTAAATCTAGATACTGCAAATCACTTGGTCAATGTACATTAAATTAATTTAGTCTGACCACCACTAATATTCAGACAGCAAATTGATTGTGTTACTAAAAGGTGATCGCACTGATACTGCCAGTTAATGAACTCCATACTTGTACATTACTCCTAATGCACACTATTTTAGATCACTTAGTCAACTCCACGCTAATTGAATTTATCATTTGAAACCTTGACTTGATGCTAATGGTCCAAAAATAGCAGAGTCTTTCCAGAGTAGTCTGTCTACAAAATGCCATATATTGATGTTTTTCTGCAACAAACACTTGTCTTTCTTGTCTTTTTGTCAGGGCCGGTTGTCAGTTATTGAGGTACAATTATAAGAAAACTTGCATTTAGAAAAAGATATTATTGACCTCTGCAAATTGACTGGCAACATCAAAATTTGAAAGTGAAGCTCAGGCAGACTTAATGGGATATATGCAAATTCTCCAAACACAGGCCTGAAACTGTCATATGGCTGCTGTTATTTTAAGATATGCATGATCTCCTCTTTCTGTTCTCCCCCTTTTATTTTCACTAAATGGAGGCAGCATGTTTGCAAGACTAGTCTGGCTTAAGAGAAATGGCAATAACATTTGCTGGGTTCCACCGTGAAGGATCATTACCAGTGCCATAAGCCAGCACTAGAAAAAAGTGAAACTGATGTAAAATGACATTAAAACAGGAAAAGGGAGTAAAAAAAAGACATAATTTCTGTAGGTTTACAAAATCAAGACAGCATTGTAGAAATTAGAAATGAACAGAGAATAGTATCTGATTAGGCTTCAATTTTTTTAACAAAAGAAGAACCTAATTTAGTGTTGCATTGTAGTTCGAAAATAGCTCCGCATAATTCATAAGGTGTTGTACTTGAGGAGTACCGAAGCTCCTCATTATGATAATGTCTTTTGATAACTTTTATTGAACATAAGCATTCCCATGATTAAATCTCTTAATAGGCAGCTCTCTTCAGTACCAGTTGCCATAATTTCAAAGCTATGCTATACGTACACATTTCTGTAGTGAAACAAGGTTATCTAACACTGTTAGTCAAAAGTCTAATGGGAGAATAAATGGATGGAGAAATAATCTAATTACAATAAGGTATGCAATGAAAAATTACCATTTAGACAAAGTTTTGAGCAAAGAAATAAGAGATCATCATGGATTATACTCATATAACCCAGGTGAAATAGAAAATTAAGCGTATCTTTTGAAGTTATCCAACTTTTCAAATCACTCTTTCTTTTTCATATGTGTGTCTTGTTAAATTCAACCTCACAGGACACCTTAGCTAAGCAAAGCTTTACTTACACTACCTCGCCCTTCATTTGCTACATGGAGTTTGATAGAGTCCTAAATTCCAGGTAATTGAAAATTTGTCCCTGATCAGGAATGTGCCAAAGCCCAGGAAGTGTTTATTTACACCTAAGAGACCACCAAAACATTCAGATGTTTTCTTCTAAAACAAATCTCTGTACGGAATTGTAAAGGTCTGAGTTTTGACTCCACTTGAAAACTCACAAATGTGTCTGCCACAATTTTAGTGGCAGAAAACACAAGATTACTGGGTCAGAGACGTAGGATTTTATGACTCACAGCATAGAAGACAGTATGGGTTTCATGTTTACCTCAGTTCCCTTGTGGCACAAATTCTACAGGATAACATGAAGTGGCCCAGAAAGATGCTTTGCACGTAGCATGTTTGTATCACATCTGAGGAACTGTGAACTCTGAATTTAGGAAACCCCAATTTTCTATAATTGATTGTAAGCAAATCTGCCTAATCTTTGCCTGGAGGGGAACATTATCATTATCATACTGGGCAGCACAACCTGTCCTTTGCTCTGAGAGTAAAAATTTCTATCTTCTAAGGCTGCTTGCTATGCAAACATCCATTAAAAGATAATCTGGAACAAAGAGAATCAGTGTCTCTGCTTACACAGAAATACAATAGACCCAGGAAGAATTGTTTTCTCTGAACTTTCATAGAATGAATTTCTGTTCTGTGTCATATGTTATCTTAAATTTATTTATACTTTCATTAATACATCCAGCATCCACAAATCAACTATAAACTCCCAGCAAAAAGAACTCATTCTCATACTAATATATATCCATAATGCCTAATAGAGCATCATAAATTGATTTGTGTTTAATGTATATTTATGAAAGATTATTGATTATGATGATGATGATGACTGATTGAATAATGGACTTAGAAATGATGCCAAAAACTGAAAGATCCAGTCAGTTTTTCAGAGGTTTTGCCCTTATGATGCCAGACACCTGGATTTTTACAAATCAAAAATTTTTAGATGGCGGACATTATGTACAACATAGAACCATACAACCTAGAGTCTCACTATTTAATTCATGTTTTTTGATATAATGTAGAAAGCCTTTGTCCAGGAACCTAACCTGGTAAAACGTATGCACATTTAGTTAAAATTTTGTGTAGAAAATGCCCTTGAGAAGAAATAGAAATTTAGAATAAAGGAGAAAGTGGAATTTAAATGAAATAAGCCAGAGTCATATGCATTTTTTTGGCAGCCAATAGCTAGAAAGCTTGATTTGCTCTGTGGAAACAGAGACTTGATGCTCAAATTACTTCATTGGTAAAACTGTCTAGAGTACATTTTGCTGGAACATATTGATAGCTAGAAAGTTTCATTGTTTAAAATCATGTTAGTTGGGACTTCTATAACATAAAAAATAACCATTACAATCAAGATTTTTAAAAAGCACATTAGAGAAAAACAACTGGATATAGAAAATAAAATAAGGTTCCTCTTCAGAAACAATAGTTTGTATCAATTGAATATCTTATCAAGTAAAACATAATAGAGAATACCTTTCTATAGATAGCTTTAAATGTACCTTCATATTTAAGTGAACATGAAAAGAATATCAACATACCTCACAGATACTATGGATCTTATTTTATATGATAAAATAAACAAAAGCTCTTCCAAAGTCTGAACTAAAAAAAGGTGACTTCTTTTGGAGAAAAAAAGGACTCATTTGAGATGTAAATATCTGACAAATAAAGTAGAGCAGCAAAGGGGATTTAAAAGGAGTTTTGGGAAGAATCGAGCAGTTTCTAGTTGTTAAGGTAATTAACTGTTTTTCAAGATCATTAAAAATGTTTTTTCCGTGCACACTACTAAGTTTTTTTTTCAGGTTACAGAGGTCATTGTTTAGCAGAACAGGAGGAAAAAAAAAATCTGAACGCTGCTGTTCATCTACCCAGTGCCAAGGGGGCACAAATAATACTAACAATCAGTATGAAATTCTTTCTTCCTGGCCTGTGTCTTCTTTCCCTGGAATTCTATTGTGAACCAGTAAGACACAACTGTGAAAACAGCATCAATTGACTTATTAATTACAGTTTAAATTATCAATGTAAAATAGTTCCATCAGTATTTTGAACATGGCCCACTATCTCCACACTACTTCATATAAGAATTGGTGTTCTTTTAGGCATTCAATTTTGCATGAAACGATTTGTCCCGATTGCAACTGCAGAAAATTTTCTTTTGATTCTATGCCCTGTGGAGCCAATTTCTAAGGGATAGCTACATTAAGGACGAAAATGCTGTGCCTGAAGTACTCTCACAAAACAGAAATGCTGAAAGGGTAAGTTGATGGAATAAATAGCTATAATACTAGTTCTGGCCCAGAATATGGTTATGCTGACCTCTTTAATTTCATAATTGCTTCAGTTTTTCATGTGTAGAAGTTTTATTTTCATGGGCATTGAGTAACTTAAAACACCTTTGACTTTTCTAAGAACCATTTGATAGAAGTGGAACTCAGAGCACAGCATCATATGGATCTGGAAATGATAATGACTAAATCTCACTGATTGATCACTTGAGTTTCTGGCAGGCTAATCTAGTCTACCTAGTTACTGTATTGTTCAAACAGTCTATTTATCCAATATGAGGATAAAACAGTTAAACCATTTGCAATGTGATTGGTCAAGAGTTCAATTATTCTAAAAATCAAACCAGCAAATAATAAAGCCGGTGCAATTATATAGAACCATGATTCTGTATACATATTAAAGAAAGATAATGCAGAAGAAAGCATAGAAGATTTGAAGTTAGAAACCTGAATCTGAATTATCCCTCACTGAAGCTAATTCCATTGTATTATTTAATAGAAGTTTTATTTAAAATATATGTACATGTATCCAGGGTTATCTGAATAACTGTTCCTTGGTCTCAGCAAGAATTAGCATACAGTGAGCTCAGGTGAGAACAAAGCATGTGGTAGAACCAGAACATGGAGCATGAATTTGAGTGCTCTGATTATTTGGGTATTTATTTGAAGAAACCCAAAACACTACTTCAAAGAGACATGTGAATCCATGTGTTCATCGAAGCATTATTTACAAGAGCCAAGATATGGAGACAATCTGGATATCCATCAATAAATAAATGGATAGAGAGGTGGTACATATATACAATGGAATATTACTAAGCCATAAAAAAAGAATGAAATTTTGACATCTGCAAAGACATGGATGGACCTAGGAGGTATTATGCTGAGTAGAGTAAGTCAGACACAGAAAAGTGCCATATAATTTTATTTATATATGGAGTTTAAAGAACAAAATAAACAAACAAAACAGAAACAAACTCTTAGATACATAGAACATTTTGATGGTTTTCAGATGATAAGGGGGTTGGGAGAATTGGTGAAAAGGGTAAATGGAATAAGAAGTACAAATTGGTAGTTAACAAAATATTATGGGGATGTAAAGTATAGCATAAGGAATATAGTCAAGAATATTGTAGTAACTATATTTGGTGTCAGGGGAATACTAGATTTATTAGGATGATCACTTTGTAAGATATATAAATGTCTAATCACCATGTTGTACACCTGAAACTAATATGATATTGTATGTCAACTGTAATTGAAAATTTTTAAAATTACTTTAAAAAAAAAGATAGCTAGTAAAAGACAGGGCTAAATACATCTATCCAACTTTAAAATCTATTTACTGCCTCACAAGACCCTCCTGGTCTTCATACTAATGAAGAATCTAAGGGCCACTTATAGTAGAAGAAACTAGGTTATTAGTGAACATTGATAATTATAAAGAAACACCAAATCTGGGGTTACACAGGATTGGAAAATTTTCTCCTACCTACACTAATCTTACTCCTCAAGGATGGGATATAGATACAAGCTCAAACTGCTGCTGCTATTGTACTTGCCTTTGTCCAGTGTTAATTTTTAAATGGTGGGGAAAATGCTGTTTGCTTATAATTATGGCCACAATGAGAAGATAATCTGAGAATGGAATAAGAGAGTAAAGGAAAGGTATAAAAACCAGTAAGAAAATAGTCTGTGATTGCTTCTTGTAAACAGAAAACAAATGAGAATCCTTTTTTTGCACAAATGTGTCAAAATTCTGATATTCCATTTCCATTTTTTTAATCTTTCATTTTGTTTTCCTAATATTACTGCTTTTGAAAACAAATAGGTAAGTGTGCTTTTTTGTTGTTATTTTGCTTTGTGGTTAATTAGCTGCCTAAATTTAAAAAAGCAAGTGTATTTTATATAATATGTTTTACCTTAAAGAGATTAATAATAATCTCTTTAATAGTAAAAAAATATAAGGGATCACACATAATAAAGAGGTTCAGAGAAAATTCAATGTATTAACATGTTATAAAATTTCTTTATTAAGTTTCAAAAAAGGTAAAGTACCAGTTTATTAAAAGACGAATTTATCTCTCAAACATAATAAATACATTTGTGATATAGATTATAATGACACATTGTATATTAATATTAAAATAGTAATGTGTAATAAGCCAAAAATTACAGTTTACTTCTACCAGGTACCTTTAAACCTTTGTAGAAAACCTATCAGATATTTCACAAGTATTTGTTAATTAACTTTATTCTGAAATCTCAGAATTCTTATCATTGAAAAGATTCTCCTTTTCACCAAATTTTAGTCAGTCTCTTCTGAACTCTCTCCTCAACTAGGGCCTGACTTTTGGGCTTCTTTTTTCTCTACATTGTCCAATTTTAGCAAAAGTCCTGTGAAATTAGGTTAGCTCTTTTCAACATCTTAATATCTGAACATTAGATTCCTCATCCTCCACCATAGGCCAGGTGATGTCTGATCACTCTGGCCTGTTTTCAGTAAGAATCTTATTAAGTCAGGTTAGCCAAATTCTCCTTATCCTTGATGTTTTCTCTTAATAATTCTCCATCCACTGATCTCCATCCTGCTCCCTGGTTATAAATTTTTATTTTTCCTTATTGTATTTGAAGTTGAGCACAATCTTTTTTCCCATTACAAAACCCCGCTGCAATGATCCCTACACTTATTGTGATGGTTCTGAATGAAGTCTGTTTCACTGTTTCTTAACGTGTCATCAGATATTTTTTTTCCCTTAACATCAGTATATAAAGACCCTACATGGAAGTCTCCCAACTTGAAGAGTTATTTTGAATATTCAATGGATTAGCATAAATGACATTGCCGAGCTTAATTCCAGGAACCTAAGAGGCACTCAGTATTTATCTTCTATGAAAGTATAATTTTCAAGATGATAAAAATCATGGCTCAGCAAATATAAAATGAACATTTATCGAAGATTTTATTTAGCTTATCAATGGTGAGGAAACAAAAAAGATGTTAGAACTAGTTCAAATGAAAATGTCTTATAGAGACATTTATTCTCTACTGAACCAAAATTATTTGCATTTCTATAGAAAGAAAGCTTACATTGTTATCAGTTTTCTGCAACATAACTTCATCCCTATAGAGTTGTAAAATAGCTTAGTCAATATGAAAGACAATCAAAAATGCACAGCCTTCTAGAATCAGATAACCTCCAGAGGGTCTGGTAAACAATATCCAGAGCTTCACTAAAAGGACACCCAAGAATCTCTTTTGCTATTTCTAAGTCAATTTCTTTTTAATAATTGCCCATTTTCCAAGACAACATTTTTCTGATACTTCATTTCCAATAAGACTTATTTATTTTAGAGTTAAGACTTTACCAATCTTTGTATCCTCAGTATTTAGTACATGCTTAGTAATCTAAAAAAACGATGGTTTAAATAAGTTAGTAATAGCTGTCTCATTTATACATCACTTTATTAAATGCAAAAGAGCTTCCTTATGTGTCGTCATCTATTCAATTATCTCACTCGGAGCACTGAGAAAACAATATCAGTGACAACATAATTTTCAATTTAATTTAATAAATATTTAACAATTTAATAGAT
Source organism: Pteropus medius (assembly GCF_902729225.1). Lineage (NCBI taxonomy): Eukaryota > Metazoa > Chordata > Mammalia > Chiroptera > Pteropodidae > Pteropus > Pteropus medius. Next base: position 11,809,774 of record NW_024350319.1, on the reverse strand, counting down.
ATTTAATGAGCACATACTGTTAGGTAGACATGAGCGACTGGAATGAAAGCTCAATCCAGAGATCTCCCTTAGGACTTCTCTGAAATACCCTTTTTTTACGGTTAAAAATTACCTTTACCTCTTGTACTATGAGGAAATAAAAACTACAAAAACAACCACTGATTTGGTCTGGCCATAAGTGCGTGCATAGTTAGTAAATATACTGACCTTTCTTGACTGAAGCCTCATTATACCGGCATTATAATATCATACATAGTTCACAAATCTAATTATAACAGACTGAATTCTGGTAACCGCATGCTCAGTAAACAAAGGGTTATATAACAGCAAAATGTCAATCAAAATGACCTCATATGCCAATTATCTAGCACCACCCCTGGAACCAGCCATTTCGGCCACAATATAAGTTATACTTTCCAGAATCTACGGGGCTATAGACATCTCCGGCGTAACCCGTTTTTCTCTTGAAACACTTTAATAAATCTTGTTTTTCCTGAATCTCGCTGATCTGTAATTCTTTATACATCAGCGGAAAGGATCAAGCCATTTCAGCGTTCCCAGTGTCCCAGGAACAGTAACAATACCGTATACTCTCTAAAAAAAAAAAAGAAGAGGAAGCTAACTGCAGTAGCTTGATTTAGATCACTTCACATTTCCTCCATGATAGAACACTGGGCTATTCTTTTCTATCCTCTCTTTAACATCATCACTATAGAAGCACTTCTGGAGTTATAATTCTGCTTTTTATAGGATATTTCTAGTCTGACTACCAATGGACAATATAAAAAAATCATAACTACCTCCTACTGGTTTAAACTGCCATCTTCACAATAGCTGTCTCAATAGCTTATGAGGTGTTATAGATTGCTCCAAGAAATAGCACAGAGCAAATGAAGACTGAAGACAGAATGATGAGATCATACACATTTACAGGGACCCCATCTGCTCTTTGCTGTTTTAGTCTCAGAGAAACTTTCCACTGCATACTTTTTATCAGCTTACTTACCCTTCTCCTAATGAGTCAACACACTTTCTATCCTTTAGGGATTTCACCCTTAAACCTGATTTCAGAGTAGAGGAAAGCTGTCGCTTTAGCTCTCTTTTTCTTTGTTTCTCTCAGTGATAACCTTTTTAGAAAGAAAAAGAAACTAATAATACTAGATGTCCAGGACAGATCAGGTGCTTTGAATTAATGGGGACTCAAACTGAGTACATTTCATGAAAGAAGGTGTAGTTCAGAGAGGGTAAATCATCTACCCATAATTACTAAAGTGTAGCAGAGGTAAGGTTCAAGCTCAAGATTCAAGGATTGCATAGAAGGCTTAGAATTAGTAGCTTAGATATTGAAGTAAAAGAAAAAAAGAAAGAAAGAAAAGAAAGAAAAAGAAAGATGTCTATTTACATCAAGGTCAACCCATCTCAGTGACTTTGAGCAAGTTACTTAACTTTCTTTAATTACATGGATTTCTTCTAGAAATAGTAACAGTATGTACCTAACAAGGTAGTTTTCAGGAAAATAAATAAATAAATAAATACTTCCTAAAAGGCAAGTATTGAGTAATATTTTAACTTTCAATATTACTCTCCCTAGTTAATAAATAAATGTCAAAGCTTTTACAAGCGAATTAAAACCTAAAACCATCCAGATAACAAAAAGAACATGAAGAAGTTACAAAAGTTAAGATATTTTATAAAGTTCTTAATTGTAATTGGGAATATATATGAGTGCCTGTTTTCGACTTTTTTAAAAACAGGAGATGAAATTCACTGAACATTTTTATTGTAGCTCCCTATCCTAATGTTCTCCTATTTTTGAATTTTCATTCTTTTATTAATTGATTGTTAACTTCATATTTTAGAAAATCATCCTTCCTAGTCCAGGACCAATTAATGATTGACTCAACTGGGTAATTTTCATTTTTAAGGAAGTGACCTCCATCTCAGTGGTCTACAGATAGAAAGAAAAAAGAGAAAGAGAGAGTAAAAAATAAATAAAAGGAAGAGTAAGAGAGAGAGACAGAGAGGGAGGGAGGGAGGAAGGAAGGAAGGAAGGAAGGAAGGAAGGGAAGAAGGAAGGAAGGAAGGAAGAAGGAAGGAAGGAAGGAAGGAAGGAAGGAAGGAAAGAAGGAAATGAGAAAACAAAGATTTCTTTCAAAAGTATGCAGTTCTCACTTTGGAGTTAAGAAAAAAATATATATGTGTGTATATACATATATATACACATAAACATTTCTTTATATACACTCATAGAGATTCTAGTTTACTGCTCAAGTCCTTAACCATGTGGAAAGAGGCTGTTTGTCTGCATCTGATGGAGTTCAGTCCTACAGTACTCCATGTCAAAGGAGGATTTCTGCAGGATTCATTTTCAGTTCTCAGCATTCATTTTATAGAGCTCAATCAAGCCATAAGTTTTAGATTGTTCTGAACAATAAACCATTGGTGCTATTCCTTCATTGCAGTTTATCAAGGATTCAAATTATGGCAGGTATTCCTTTTCCACTACTGATAAATTCTTTTATCTCAACAGTAATTTTTGACTGAGATTTATTGACCCTCCTCTCTTTCCTCATAACAGGCAACTAGCAATCTCTTATTCAGACCTTCAATTCTACTTGTCACAAACTCACGTGGAAAGAGAAAAATTGACCCAAGTCTGGATTAGGACAGAAACTTGGTTCACTTTGATATTTACAAATCTTTTTTGAAAAAAAAAATTATCATCCCTGATAAAAGCCTTAATTAATTTTCAAATAAATTTTAATGGGAATAAGACCACTTCCTAGAACTCGGCTATCTATTCCCTCAGTGGACTGTTCATCCTGGGAGGGGTCTAATTACCTCTCACTAGTCTCAAATTCATAATAATTTTTAAATGAATTTTTTTCCTCCGATATTGTACAATGGTTATCTAACCATCCACTTTTCCTAGAGTATTTTCCAAAGAAAGGTAGATCTAACCTTAAACTGATCTAAATCTTTTTTCTGCAGCTAGATAGTTAGAAAATTTTGACACATACACAAGAAAGGCTAAGTTGTCTAAAATGAATTTCATCATGTTAATTTTTTCAATTACTTTCTGTTTCATATTCATCTCTTCTGCAACCTGACTAGTTTTTAAATACTTTGATGGCAGAGGACACAAAAATATTTTTATTTTTCATTGTTTTTGAGTCCTGGTTTCTAAAACAGTGCCTACCACATACTCAGTGCTGACTAAATAAAGACCAATAACAAGAGTGAGAAACAGGCAGAAAGGTAGGGCATAAAGAAATATTAAAGAGATAGTGGAAGGAAATGAAGTTGGTACACCAATGCATATGTAAGTATATGAAATGCCTTTCCAATACAATAGACCAAGAGCATAATGAAACATTAAGGTGCAAGTTATTCAAGTTCTGAGGAAGTACATACCCAAGAAGGCAAATTAAAAAACAAACAAACGAATGAACATTTTTTGGGGTTACAAAGTAGAGAATATATTGAAGATGGCTAACAGAGGGTTTTGTTGCATTACAAACTTGGAAACTCATTGAGGATGGTTAAAAAAAATATTAAAATAATAAAAATAATTCTCATGGTTTAGGCCAGAATAAGGAGACCATAATATGCCCCAGGAATTTCTCCGAAGTCCAAGAAGAAAACCTGCTATTAAGTTTTACTGTGGAGGTAGCACATTGTACGCCAACATGTATTCGAAAAACCTGACATATATGTGATATAAATATGGCACTAACCTGCAGATTTGATTTTATTGTAATCTGAAACCCCTCTATCATCCTGAGAAACAGATTCCTCAAGCCACCGATATGTTTAAAGCAGTTTAGAGTCAGATGAGTAGCAGCAACAAAATGTGCATCTCTGGGCTGTACATTTGATGGGCTGAAAACATACATGTAGAATATGATGATATCAGGATGATCAACAGCTGTTTGATACTAAATGGGATGATCATGGACATGGGGAGCAGGGTCAAGAGAAATACTTGAAGGTGGCACCAGACCATGTCTTCATGAAGTCTTTCCTTACCAAGACAACTGGCATGTGGCAGCAGCAGACACTAGTCAGACTAGCAACAGGAAGAAATAGACTATTTTTAAAAAATAAACTTTGCTCCAAGGGGATATAGTTTATATTAACCATAAGTCATTTAGATAGAAACCAGAGGATCCAGACAATGTTTAAATTTCATTTATGCTCAGTTTGGAACAGCAAACATTTATGTGCTCTTTTTTTAAGCACTATACTTGAAAAGACAAAAGAAAACATTATCTATATCTAGATTTGTTTAGATATCACTATAGACATACATAGATTGATAAAATATCAATATAACTACTAATAATGTTAATTTAGTGACCAGAAATGAGGAAGCTGAGTGTCAATATTAGGTTACACAGACCTCTTTGATGCCAAAATATGGAAGCCAAATTTTCTATAGATTTTTAGAAATTCTAATATATCAAGAAGCACAAAAAGATCCACCGCTTGAATGAAAAAGAATATAATAGTTATAAACAAATAAACTAATAAATAAAACAAGCTTTATTCTTTATTACATGTCTATTGAAACTTCAAAAGTCCATTTCTTTACTCATCAACTCTTACATTCTAAAAGTGCTCTAAAACATTGACAGATTTTTTCTCATATGTCTCAATTACCCACAGGTCCTGCCTCCTCTTCTTTTTCTCAAAACTTTTCCTTTTACTATGCAGATTTCCTTATCAGATTCATCTACTTAGCCTTTAGCACATAAGCCTCACACTAATGATTTTGTTCCATTACATGATATTCTCTGTAATGAATATGACAGCTCCTAGAAAAGATCAAGTAATTCTCCAGATACATTCATTTGTATTATCTTGTGTAAAAGTATTTTGCATTCGCTTATTACTCAAAATAATTTTCTGAGTTTAGGACAATCTGAGGTAATATTCATTGTTCATGTTTGCTAAACCGCTATTTTCAACAACTTAAAATGTTTATAATCAAGAAACATAACTGTGGTCTCTGGTGGGCTTTAGTATTCCTGGTCGATATTTTTGCTTGTTTATGTTCAACCATTTATACAAAAGGAAAAAATGCCCTCTCACTCAACTTCTACAATTGTGCCTACAATGAGAGTCTCAAACTTTAATCTCATTGTGTATAAAATTGGTTCATATTTCTGAAACAAACATTGTACCAACCTTAAATATGTTGCAGCATATTAAAATTTAACTTTTAAGTTAAAAAAGCCCTAGAACAGTCAAACAAGATTTTAGTTAAGATAGAGTCTAATTCAGCTGCAACAGTAATATTGGATGAAAGTTTTCTAAAAATTTGAACACCCACAACGTAAAATAAGGTTTTCTAAGTGTGAGCAAACTCTGTTCATTGGCTAAAAAAAAATGACCCTTTGCATTTTAAGCAGCAGTGAGCCATAATCCTAAATCATGAATATAGAAATTACCCAAGTGTTTATGATAAATTCATTTTTAGTGTCAAACACAATACCTGACACCAAATAAAACTTTTCTTTGATATCAGAATTAAACTTTAAATATAATCTCTTGCTTGATCTCCTGCATAATAAGCTAGAAGTCTAGCTGAGTACATGGGTTATCTTATAATCTCTGTATTCAGCTATTATCACAAGGTACTGTGCTCTAGAAGTTTATGTTGTCCACAAAAAAAAAAAAAAAAAAAACTCCATTTGAATACATTATTGGATTTAATTAGGCAACTGTATTTTGTCTGCCCAGAAACCAACATCTATTGAAAAGGTACAATTTATACATATAGAAGATTTAGCAAACTACATTTTTACTATGGCTATCAGTGTAAGCCTGGTTATTTGAAAGTAAAGTCTACACAAGACAAAAGGTCAAAATACGTGGTTTCAGGCAGTAATTTCTAGATTTCCAAAAGTGTTTACTGCTAAATTTTAATTAGTTATTGGCATCTTTACTCTTTCTTTAAGATTTTCCCATATTAAATAATTAAAACAAATTAACCTATAGTTTCTGGAATACTTACTAATAAAAAATATCTGAAATGCATATTATATTTTGGAATGTAAAAACATTTCTGGTCATTTATTCTCTCTTCTAATACAATATCCAATGGCTCAGAATTCCTACAAAAAAATTGCTAGATTTTGGTGAACATATATTTGTATAATATGATAGGCACAGAGTAGCAATGTTCTTTGAGAGTCTAGGAGTTTTAAGTCAGAAAATTTAAGTCCTGGGCTCACCATTTATGAGCTAAAGAATTTTGGAGAAAATCAGTTTGTCAGAGTCGAAGTTTCTGCAGCTGCTATTACATAGAGCAAATAAAACATGATATGAGAAATTATTTTAGAAATTATACTATGATACACACGTTTGTAATTGTGATCACTATATCTTATGAGCCTATACTTGGAAAGTTGGATTTCTAATTCTTATTTTGAATATGCAAAAAAAGAAGTAATTACCAATTTGACTTTCATCGTATATGTTTTTAAAGACATTGAAAATGATAACATAATAGTAAATGGGTAAAACCCTGAAGATTTTGCTATTCAAAGTGGCAGCTAGCATAGTCACACTAACAGCCTAATCACAGCACCAAGGAAGGGTTTTATTCCTCATTTAAGCATTTGACTTCATTCCGATTTGACCCAATTCACTTGACACTATCTGAACTGCATGTGGCTAGTTAGTTGTGTAATTACAGTTCCACAGTTTCAGTTTAATACTTTGGACTCAATTTAGTTGTACAAAGAGAATGCAAGATCACCACATAGATTAGTTCTTTAAACACTTTTGATCCTTTTGTATTTTAATAAATTTTCTAAATGCTATTATTGCTTCTCTTAAAGACTTGATTCCTGAAAGCGTTTGCTCTTTACAAGCTTAATATCTCCTGAAGAAAGCTGCAGAAAATGTTCAATAATAGAAATACTAAGCCTTCATTCTCATAACATAAGCTTTGAATCTTTATCAAATCTTCATCAACTGTTCATTACATTCTATCTTTTAAGCTCATGCTGACTTCACTATTGAACTCCTCATTGTAAAATTTATATTTCTTTGTTTTGCTTTGACAAACATTTTTTATGTGTGTTTTGACTTTTGGAGGGACTAGTATTTTTATTTTTATATGAATTTTTTCAGTGTTTAGTATTAATAATAGTTTTCTATTCAGCAACAACTATATATAACTAGCAAAGTTTATATAGAATGAAGTTCACAATTTATATTTTAGTTAAGTTACAATTTATCTATAGTTAAATTAATCTCAAAAATAATTTAGCAGTGGGCTTTTATACATTTATCTTTAATAATCTACCTTTGATTTATAAATGAAAATAATTTGTAAATTAAAATCATTTGATCATTATTTTTATATTTAATAAGCTAAGTTATTGTTAGCATAAATAGTAAAGATTCTTTGAGTCCAAAGATCTGTGTGTTTTTATCTTTATAATTTTCTTATTTGTTTAAAAATGATTCATTTGGAGTCTACTCTGTACAAGGAACTATACTGGATACTGCACATAAGAACAAAGCTGAGTTAGATATACCTTCTACCTTTAGAGGACTTGTGGTTTAATGAGTAAGAGAAATTATTAAATATAACAAGATAAGTACTTTAATAAAGATGACAGGTAAGAACTGACCAATCTATGACTTTTTCTGCCTCAGAGATGAGGGGGAGATTTCAAAAGGATTGATATTTGAGTTGAATTATGAAGAATACACAAGACTACCAGATTAAAAAATGTTTTAAAAATGTAAATAAGAAAATAAATAAAAGTGAAAATATTATTAAAGGTAGGAATATGTGGTTGGCCTTTGGACATTACTGGCCCTGGCCTTTCCCTAATATAAATAAGTTAGAACATTGCTCCCTGTTTTGTTGTGTGTAACTCTCTGAAAACAATATTTATAAATCTGGTGTCTCATAAGAGCTTGTACCCAGAACAAAATCCTAACCAACACTTATATCCAAACCCTTCCAGATTCATAGGTGCATAATTTGAAAGATTATTTTTGCTGCTTAAGATAGTTGAGAAATTCAGAATAACAGTGACTATTAATATTTATTTTAATTCAATTATATTTACTATTTATAGAATCATTTTGTAGGTTCCTCCTACATGTTTTTCCAGTTGCTGTAAATACTTGTGTAATGTATTGTTGTCAATAAGAGTAATTTGCTTTTTATTTTGTTGTTATTTGAGTGTGTCATAGAATTTTAAAGAGCACTGTTACATACTATTTCTTTTTTTGTGTTTGTTATATTAAAATTCAATCTAGTGTCTATATGATAAACTTATTTCTTAATATTTAATGTGTATAGTAATTACCAAATGTTATGGACTGGATATTTGGGTCCACTCAAACCCATGTTGAAATTCTAACCCCCCAATGTGATGGTATTATTAAAAGGTGGATCTTTGGAAAGTTATCAGATTTAGACGAGGTCATGAGCCCTTATAAGAAGAGACCAGAAAGTTTGTTCTCTTTCTTTCCATCATATGAGGATACAACAAGAAGGCAGCCATCTGCAATACAGAAAGAAAGCTCTCGCCAGGAACCAAATCAGTTGATGCTCTTATCTTGGACTTTCCAGACTCTGAAACTGTGAGAAAATAAGTGTTTGTCAATTAAGCTACCCAGTTTATGTTATTTTGTTATAGCAGCCTGAGCAAACTGAGACATCAAGTTTTAGCTTTGTATTTCTGAATATGGAAAACTTATTCTTAGACAAACTAGTAAGTATTAAAATACTAAGAGAATATGCTAATTACAGATTTTCTGCCAGTCACTACTCTTTGTCTTGAACTCTAAGTTTTGACCTTTTTATCTAGTGGATCTTCTTCTTTTCAATATGAGCTTTACTCTAGCTTTTCAGAAATGTCAGGAAATCTTGTTTGAGTAAGTAAAATAAAATTTTAATGAAGTTGCATATTGGTCGTGTGTTGTTTCTTATTTTTACAATGTCTGTGCAAACAATAAAGGCATTTCCATCTTTGAACTCTGTCCTTGCTTGGCTCAGTGTGACAACTGCTTAGCAATTTCTGTCAGGGTAGTATTTCAATGACATTCTGGCTGCTAACCTGAGCAGATCATCTATGCTGAGGTATGCAAGTTACCAAAAACACATGACTTATATTCTTGTGCTAAAGACATATATGGCTTGTTTGTATGACCTGTCATTATTTCACGATTAAACCACTTTTTTCCTCTGTAACTCTTCTGTTTTTTAAGTGCTATTTCTAATGATAGGACTAAAAATAGATCTATAATGATGAAGCAATTTATATATAGAAACGGTCAAGTTAAGCTTCCCTGCAGCAGATTGTTTTCACTCCTTTTAGCAAAATCGGTACCTCAGCTGAACTTACAGCCCTTTATATTCCCAAAAGAAATGTCCTGAATAGAGATTTTTAGGCATTTTGTAAAATGAAGAATGTTCTTTAATTTGATATTACAGCTTCTAACAGGCAGAGCTCCCATCGGTAGAATCAACTCAGAAAATGTTAAAGGGAGCAGGAAACACTTTTTCTTGATCTTCTACTTCTCACTATAAGGTACAGTAAAATTAATAATAGTCAATGTGATTACAGAGCTACAAAATTACACATAAATTATACCTTAAGAAGACAACCCTTGTTTATTGTTTCCCTCCTATGTGTTAAATACCTCTATGGCATTATTCCAATACTGAAACACTATAAAATAAGTCTTAACTATGTCTTTTATATTTGTGTAAGAATCAATGGTAATTCAGGTTCAGCTACTTGTCCATGTTCTTACTATGGCAGAATAAGGATTCCAAGAGTCTGTGCTTTCTCTAAAAACATTAGTCTCTCAGTTGGGAAATTGTATAACTAGACTATTATAATAATGAATTAGAAAGTGGTTTATATTAAAAATCAATGAGGAAACTGTGTGTGGTGAAAATGTCAGACCAAAAAAATGAGACACTAAATGAAGAAAAATTTCAATGAAACTGCTTATTCAAGGATATTTTTTCCACTGAATGATAATATATTTTTCTGATGTCAAAATTCTTAGAAGAGCAAGACATTTATTTCAATTTAGCCAACATTTAGTGAGTGTCTATGATATGCTTCTAATATTGTGAAATATGGTAAGACCCACTGAATTAAAAGTGAAACTATGGTAAGCCACGGAAGTCTTCCCTCAAGACCCAAAGCTCTGGGAAGAGGAAATATCGCATTAGGTTTGTGAGTCAGAAAAATAAAGTCACAGACACCATTAAATTCTATAAATTAGGGCCATTAAACTGTTATTTCAGGGGGATTTTCTTTAAAATATCCCCATATGATCCTTGCATCTTTATGACTGTAACAGTGCTGCCCAATTATGACTCTATTCACCAAAATTTCTTAACCTTCAATGATACATGCTTAACTTTTAGTGCTTTTAAAATATAGAATCACATAATTTTATTTATAAACTAGGATTTAGTTTTCTTAAATATTTTTGACAAAAGATAGAAATTGTTTGATGTGACAGTCCCCTCCAACCTGTGTTTTCTGTGCATGATATTCTCAAGGTCATTATCTTTGTCACCCAGACTAATGTTTATTTTCACTCATGTATGCCCCAACAAATGAAGGTTGAACAAGTAAATTCTGTACCTTGGAATCATCTTTATTATTTCTTTGCTTTACACCCTCCATCCTAATGATCAGAAAATTTTTGATGCTACTTTCAAAGTCTAAACATTAACTTACTATTTCTTCTACCTATAACAGCCTTGACATATACCGTAATGGTATCTTGCCTGAACAATTTTCTACAACTTCCTAATTTTTCATTTTTTTTTACCTGTTCTCCCTAATAGTCTGTTATCAACAAAAGTGGTAGCCAGCCATTCTCAGATCACTTCTGACCTACTTTTGTTGACTTCCAGCTTCACATAGGGTCAAATTCAAATACTTCTCTATAGCCTACAAGTCATATAGGGTCTTGTTACTTTATTTTTCTGGTTGCATTTTCCAGCACTCTTATCTTTGATTTTGCTCCAGCCACAGTAACTTCCTTACTGTTTCTCTAACACAACTAGCATATTTCCACCTCAAAACCTTTATACTTGCCCTTTCTGGAACACTTCTCTCCCAAGTATTCAGGTAGCTCATTTCATCAATTTATTTATGTCTGTGTTCACATGTCAGTCACCTTATCTAAAAGCCTTCTTTAACAGTCTTATATAAAATGCCACCTCTTATCCTTCTTTTAAATCCTTGCTGCCACTTTTATTTTCTTCATAACATTTACCTCCACCTGGAATATTATATAATTAATGCTTAATTATCGTCTCCCTTTCCCCATTATAATAAAAGATTGTCAAAGACAGAGGTATCTATTTTATTTACTGATTTTGTTGTTGTCGTTGTTTTAGCATTGGTAGCACCTCAAACAGTGCATGGTGTATATTAATGGCATATGTAGCATTGAATGAGGGTCAAGAGAGGGACTGCATAGTTTTTCACAATGAGAGTTCTAACATTCAGTTTTACTTTAAATAATAACAGTTATCTGAAAGTGCTACATTTCTTATAAAGCACTGTTTTCAAATAAAAGTCTATAGTCTGATGCAAAAATTTTCTTGCTAAAAGGTTTCTCTGAAATCACATCCCAACACAATTGCACTTTGCTTCTCAACCTATTTAGAAAGAAGATTTTTTATATGTTGGCAAATGCTATTTGTGCATTGGAAAGTATTAAGTGTTATAGATGTGATTAATAAAAATACTGTTTATTTAAAATAATTATCTAAATAAAACTTCTTTACATAATATTTAACTCTTCAGCAACTTATAAAAAAGTACATTTGTGTGTGTGTGTGTGTGTGTGTGTGTGTTCTGGTTAGCTCTCTGTTTAGCCATTTTTATCAATGTTTACTTGATGATTTCAAATGGATATATATAAACACATAACCCAAATTTGAATTTCTTCTACAATAAATTGAGAGGATTATAACAGACATATTGACCCAGTCCATGAGTCAGTATGTCTGTTATAATCCTCTCAATTTATTGTAGAAGAAATTCAAATTTGGGTTAATTTATTTAGAAATGCTTCAGAATTTTAGAAATAAGAATTTGCCCTCTCTCAAGTTTTCCAAATATTAATAAAAAAGCATTCTGTTGCCCACAAAGCTATAGATGTGTTTTGAACCTTTTATATCAATCTTTTATTTTGAATGCTCACAGCTTTGACTTTGGCACAGGCTACAAGAAATATACTTTATAAGTCTCTTTCTCCCAAGACTCTAAATTGCACATTCTGAAAAACTGGCTATTTCTGTTCAGAACATAGAAATTGAATGCAAGGCTATAATTCACTTTCAGGTTTTCCCCCAATGACATAAACCACCAGAGCTTGTTGGTTTATGAACAGCAACAGGACATGGAGATAGAATTATGGCATGTGTCAGTGATGAGAGATAAAGAATTGGCACCTACAATTCAAAGATAATAGTTTCATTCCATTTAAATTTGAGACATGGGGGAAAATATTTTTAAACATTTAAGAAAGAGTTCATCTCTATAAAAGTTCATGATTTATAAAAGATAACTAGCAAGTGCAATTTAAGAAAATATTAAATCTATGTTCAAGAGAATATAAAATACAGAGATAATGTAAGAAAGTCCACAGGCAGATCTGGCATTTTACATAGGTGAGATGTTTCTGAATTTGCTGAGAAATTTACTGTTTCTCTGTTCTGGAAGCAGCCCCTTACAAAGCAAAGCATTACATTGTCTCACTTATAGCCCTGGCTTCTGAAAGTGCTATGATTATTGATAGTGTAAGGAGACATTGCTTTTTTATTTGTTGCTGTCTTTTGAGAGGAAGAGTAGAAGAGAAGTATAGGCAGAATAAATAAAAGCCACAATAATATTTTATAAAGGTAGCCGTTAAAGTGCATTCTCATAGCATTTTTTTTTCAAGTTCCCACAGTGTTTTAGATACCAAGTTTAAACCAGGCAGCTGAGCTACTAAACTATGTAGAAGCAGTCATAAGTAAAGAGAGTGTCTTAATTTGGCTCTTCTTGAGGCAATGCCTGAGATAAGGATTCTAGAGGAAGTATTTTATTTGGGAGAGAATAGGAACATAGGCAGGGGCAAAAAAAAAAAAAAAAGTGTTACAGAAAAGAGAAGACAGCTACCACGGAGTGGGTTATGAAACCAATTATCTCAGTTGCTACTGAAGCTTAGGGCCACAGAGAAACCTTGGGCAATAGTGTAAAATAATACCTCAGTATTATCCAGTTCATTCTTAATTTCAGATAAACAATGAATATTTTTTCAGTATCGTTATGTCCCAAATACTGAATGCTAACAACTTTATGAATGTCCACTCTCACCATTTTGTAAGGGCATACTTATATGTAAAAATATTCTTTTTTTATTTACGATTAAAATTTAAATGAGCATCCTGACTTTTGTTTGCTAAATTTGGGTTGGAGAATGGGTTAAAAGCACATTTCATGAAGTATATAGATAATAGTTGAGTTGATGGATGTGAAGCTAGGTTTCTGGTAGAAATCTAAGAATCACTATAATATGAGTTTGTGAGGCTGCATCAAGTCACTATCATGCAGGATTTCTGAGCATCTTTTGGCTTTGGAGTCAGACAGGCCCAGATTTGGGTCCTGGTTCTTTCAACTCACATTCCATTTGTGTAACCTTGGGAAAGTTACTTATCTCTGAATTTCGATTTCTTCATATTGAAAAATGATGATAATAATCTCTTGATATTTTATGAGGATTAAATAACACACAGAAAATAAATTTTAAAATAATGAAGATGAAATACCTACGAGAATTTCTCTGACACTGTTCCTCATAAGCTACACTTTTTTAGCACATTTGAGAATAAATAACAGTTAAAAACATGCCAGTAAAGCACATTGTTGAAAATCACAGGTAGAATACATACTCAACATCAAATTCTTGATATAATTAAAAAGAAACTTTATAAGAGACTGAAAGCTGGGAGGTGGAGATTTTACTATTATTTTATACCTTGATATAGTGGGAAAATTTTTACTTTTATCTTTTACTCTTTATATGTATTCCTTTTTTAAAATATTGAACAAGAAACTATCTAGTAGTCTCTGTTAAACCTCAATGCCAGGCTTCCTTATAATCAGTTCTGAGATTAGTTTTATTTTAGAGGCCTAGGAGGGGCAGAACAGAGCACATGAGAGATTCAGGGGCAAGCATAGGTCACAGATTTCAGACACTTAAGTGTCTGAAATAGAAACAGGAAAACCAGAATAGCTACAAGTTGAGCTGTCTGCCCCATCACTGTATTTGTTACAAGGGAGTCAGTTCATTTTGGCTGACCTCCTTCCTAAGAGTACTATTCTCCCGTCTGTGACATATCGGCTCTCCAGGGTTTTATCAGCAGTGAAATATCCAGAGTTCATCATATAACTTTCATTCCCAAAGAAGAATCATTCTATGTTATTGACAGCATCAGGAGGTTAATTAAGAATTCTGCCCATGATAGTAAGAAAGCTGACATATTTTCAATATCAACTGTCATTACTCAAGCCAAAAGCATAACAGATGTTTGTTCAGTAATACTCAGATATGTAGTGGATTGGTGCAGGACGCTTAATATCCTACTCTGAACATAAAATCTAGTATTAGAAAAATATGCTTTCTAGATCACTGTTATTGTCCTTAGATATAATTGTATTTCTCAGGTGAAAAAAACAATTGTAAGCTGTTCAGTGGATTTTGCACTGAATCATGAAGAACAACATTTTCACTTGTTTGTAGTTAAAAAATACAAAACACAGTCAGTACACTATGGTGGAGGGCACTAAATACTGAAATGTTGGAGACTCAGTTTCAAGGCAAGATTCTACCACTGACAACATGATATTAAAAATCTGGCCCTCAGTTTTGAGAGCCTGGGTAAGTTTTTCAGTGTTTTGGGCAAGTGAACAAGTTACGAAGGTAGAAAGAAATAGTTCTAATTCTTGGCTATGTCAATTAGCTGCTGTAGGTTACTTAGCCATTTGGAGTCTTATTTTTCTCTTTTGGAACTTGGAGATTATAAGGGCACCTACTTCAGTGAGTTTTTCTAAGAATAGCAGAGAAAAAAGCATTGATCACAGTGGGTAGTACATAGCAAGAACTTGAGAAGAAAGGTTCCAATTCTTCTCTTTCTTCTCCTTATTATTCCATCTCTCCCACAGCTTCTTCCTCCAAAGTCTGTGATTTTGCATTCATGTATAAGGTTAGTATTTTGTTTTAGATTCAGTAATATACAGGTATTCATATACTTTTATATCCCTATACAATTCATTCTTTATTATGAAATGTACTTATAAGGAAAATAAAAAAGTACATTATAAGGAATAAGTTATATTCAATAGGATAATGAAGCCAGGTAATAGAAAACCTAAGAATAACTTACTGAAATGAATAGCTTACTAACTTATATAAGTTAGAAACAATCACTTGCCCATTTACAAGAGTTAAGTGAAACAAGAGCTATTTCTGCCTGGATAGGTCAGAGCTAGCATCTTGATGTTGGCATGCGAAACCTGGAAGTTGTGTAGATTGCAGAGATAGCAGAAAGGATATGGAACACAGGGAAAAGTATAGAAGAGGCAATGAGTTTGGAAATAGCTACAAATGTACAGGAATAGGCAAATACTCAACTTTGGCTATAGGATAGAGTACAAGAAAAGGAAGAGTGAGAAGTAAGCCTAGAGAAGCAGCTTGGCAAGAACTTTTGGAGAGCTTTCAATGGAGTAAAAGAGTTGGAAATATTTTCAGTTAGCACTGAAGAGTCATCAAAGGTTTTTTAGTTGGGAGTGAGGAAGAAAATAATTAGAATTTCACTCTAGGATTATTAGTCTAGCAATATCAAGTTATAGAGATTAGAGCAGAAAGTGACTAGAGCTGATTAGATAGATAATAATAAATCTATAGCCTTGACAAGTGAAATTAACAATGGAGATATGTTTTAAAAATGTCAGATGTTTATTATAATTCCCAGGCATTCTAAATGCCTTAAATATTCCCCCAAAGATGTGTTCTTTCATATCTTTAGGGCTTTCCATTTTCTGTTTTCTCTTCCTAAATTGGCTTTTTCCACAAATAGGGACATCCTATTTATCCTCTTAGAAACAACCCAAATGTTTCTTTCTTGCAAAAGTCTTCTTTGACTATGTATAATTACTTTTATTTTAAAAAAATATATTCAATATGTATAATATACCAGGTACCACTGTAAATATAGTACTCATTTCTCATTCTCAAATAGCTTTTGCCTCCTGAAGAAGATAGATAAATATAAAAATATTATAGTGACTGTTATTCATTGACAAAGCAAATGAATATTGAGTTTGTACTGTGGGCCAGGTACTATTCTTCTAGATGCCAGGCATTGAATATTAAATGGGAGAAATAAGGTTAATGACCCAATAAATTTTACATTTTATTGGTGATACAGACTGGTAGTGGCTGATATAGAATTTTTTAAAAATTTGAATAAATAAAAAATATAATTCTGTTTAGTAATGAATGTTCATATTACAGTATAAATTCAGAGTGCTTGAGTAGAGTAGGCATTCTGGTTTACCTGAGATGATTAGTAAGGCACTTAGAAGGAGAAATTAAGACCTAAATAATACAATAAAACAAATCATAACTACAGTCAATGAAAATGATGCACAAGAAAAGAATATATCCAGCGCAAAGGCCTAGAAATGGATTAAGCTGCGTATATTTGAAGGAAAATTTTCTAATTAGTTTTGGCACTGATTAAATGTGTAGAGGCTTTTGATATGAAATCAGAGAAGTGGGCCGGAACTTGTAAGGCCTTATAAGCTTTGGAAGAGAGTTTAGATTATTTTCCTAAGTATAAATGAAGGTCATTGGAAGGTTTAAGCAACCAAGTAAAACAATTATGTCCTTACATGTCTTCTCTGGATGCTGTATAAAGTGCTAACTTTAGAAGGAAAGAATAAAAACACAAAGATTACCTAGAAGACAATTGCTGTAGTCTAAGCAAGACATAATAATATGGTTTGGGCTTGGGGGGAGGCAGTGGGGATGAAGAGAAATAGAAAAATTGGACAAATGTTTTTGAGGTTGAATTTGAGGAATGATGGAAGAAGAAGAATCAAGGAATTTTGTTTAAATAAAGTGGGTGGATAATGGTTACCAAGAAGGGGAAAACTGATGATGGCACAGATTTGAGGGATGCTTGAGAATTATTTAGGGTTCAGATGATTTTGAGATTTATCTCAGTAATAATGATGTCAAGTAAGTAGTTAGAGATATAAGGATGGAGGTCAAGGTAGCTATCAGTTTAAAGCTAGGGGATTAGCTAAGGTTAACAAAGTCAATAATAAAAATAGATAAGAGAAGATGTACGGTGACAGAAATTTTGCATAAAACCAATATTTAGAGGTTTAATAGAAGGAGAGGATAAAATAGTCTGAGAGGAAGCCCGTACTAAGGGAGAAAAAACAGTAGATTTGGCAATACGGAGGTTATTTGTTACCTTGAAAACAATTGTTTAGCAGGCTTGTGGGAGAAAAAGACTGTTTATCTTGAGTTGATATGTGAATTGAGATCAAGGTAAGTATGATAGAGACGCAAAAACAATTATATGTCTTTCTTATGCAACCTATATATCTAGTCCTTCTTGTGTCACTAGACTCTTTTAATGAAATTAACTTTGGTAAACAAACCAAGATGATAGGAGTTTACTAAATAGTGGTTGATAGGAAAAAGCATGTAGTAAATGAATATAAATGTGTTTCTTAAAGATATTTGATAATAAAAGAGGAAAGGATATTTTAGTTTGAGAGACTAGCAAAGTAAAGGAGATGTATAAATAAGATTGAGGAAAATATAACATGTTTGTGTGTAAAGTTATATAGCTCCATTGTCAGACACCATCGCTTTTTGCTGATCAGCTCTAAAACCTTTTGACAGGTCTTCCTGCATTTTTTCTTACTACTTCCTAATCATTTCTCTAAAGTGTAGACATAGTTATATTCCAAGTGTTTAAATCTGATAATGACATTCCTTTTATCATTCTTATTTAAAGTTTAAGTCCAAAGATATTAACATGGCTGATGGAACTTTTTTAATCGTTTAAATCTTCAGATCTTCACCTTCTCCTTGACAGTAATTATTCTCACTCATAAACTAAATTTTGACTCTCACCATTATGTATCTCCAAACACTGTGTCTTTCATCATTTATCTTATAAGAGTCACTGCATATTTTTCTTCTCTTTAATTGCTCATCCTCGCTAACATGTGGTAAGTTGCATCGGGACAGGAATCATATCTATCCTATACTAGTACAGATCTAGGTCCCCAGGTATCTCAATAAATATTTGTTTGATGAATAAAAGAATTATCAAATCCCATGTACAATGATGGGTTTATGATGTAAAAAAGAGCATAAAGGTCAAGGCAGAGTTGGCATGATGTAAGATATAGGCCACAAGAGAATAAAGTGGGCAAAGATGAATAAATATAAGATTCAGAGCACAGATATACAATCTTATTTAGAGGGTAATTCTTCCCACTTTAACCATATGCAGAACTCCTATTTATTTCTTAAAAACCAATTTGAGAGGCTTTTTATAATTCCTTATTTCTTATCTCCACCCAGATAAGTAATCACTTTATCTTTAAATATATTTTATAGTTTTAAAATTGTATTGATTAACTTATTGACGTGTATTATAATTATCCATAAATGACTTAAAAACATGTCATGCCAAAGACTGTAACTTATTCACTTCTCTATCTCTAATATATCACACAGACCATGCTTATAGTGAGAATTCAATTAGATGTGGATTGAATAGCATGACTATTCACATTAGGAAGAAAAAAAAGATGATTATATGTCAAAAATTGTAGGGCAGGGCAAAGATGGAGTACTCAAAGACAATAGAAACAATTTCTAAGCATTGTACTTTCGAGTATGCTAAGTAATCAACTAGAGACTAGGAAAAGTATTGATGAGCAATAGAGGATAAAGTTGGAGTTGGATATCATGACTGTGCAGTAGAATATATTGGCCTAATTTTGTTCATTAAAACTTTGTTGAATACGTATGATTTATTACATTAATTTAGGTACCAAAGATGAATTTTAAAAGTTTCTGTCGTTTAGCAATTCACAAACCGTTTCATGATGTCTACCCACAAACACAGCAACCATAGAAGAAACGGTAGTTAGTAAGGTTTTACAAATATGTGTCTTATTAAGGTTAATAAAAATTGCTTAGGATGAGGGAGTCTCTACTACTATGAAAACACGGAAAACCTGGCCATGGAGTCTGGGTTTGGTAAGGAGGCATGAAGATGAAACAGTACATGAAATAGTGAAATACCAGATGAGAGGACAGAAAAGGAAGAGAGACTGAGGAAGGTCAATAGAAGTAAGAGAATAGTATTGGAGATTATGGCTTGAGAACATTTTTAAACAGACTTTAATTCTTCGGCTTCATGTAAGTCTGGTTTAAAAAAAAAAAAAAAGGTTGTTACAAACACTGCAGGGTCTCCAATATGTCATCTCATTGACGAAACCAGCAATGGTTCAAAAAAAAAAAAAAAATAGCTTTGAGGAAAGCTTTTGGGCAATCATTATATGTGACAATAATGGAAACAGAATATATTCACAGATTTCTGCTTTGATGTGAAATGACAAGTGCAGATGGACATAAAAATAGTTGCTCTGCAGCTTTGAATCTAAACTTACTGTTCAGTTGTTTTGAAAGTGTTTTTTAGATCAAGTATACCATTTTCAAAAATTTACAGGGTTGTGGCAGGGATATATTACAGAGCCAGAAAATGGTTTCAGAAACAATCAAGATATTATTACTAGAGTCAAAGATTTTTGGAGATGTTTTTGGAAAAGTGTAAGGTTTTATTATGTCTCCTATCTGAAGTATATATAAAATTTTTGTCAGATAGATGAAGAAAATACATGAACAATCCACAGTATCAAACATTCATTGAAGGTAAGTTAAAGAGAGGTAATAAGCGAGTAGCAATTTAGCTTGTGGACATGTGGAGCATTTACCTACTAAAGTATCTAATTACAGAATGTTAATACAAAAGATAATGCATCAGGAAGGAGGGCACACTGATGTCTCCCCTCCTCTGTGCTTTGCTTTTCTCTGTAACTTTCCATATAGTAAACATAGACTGAAAGCATTTTGAACATGAATATAATGTTGTAAACAATGATTTAGTGGTCACTTGGAGTTTTGAAAATCTGTTGAAAAAAACGAAGAATAAAGGAAGGATTCATGTTTGTCAAATGTATCTAGGATAATTCCTTATATAAGTCATGCTGAGTGTTCTAAACAAGGAGTTGTGAAAGTAGGCCATTATTTCAGGCCAGGAGCTCAAATCTTTATTTTCAATAGGGTATAGGAAAATTTGTCCAACGTAGATATTCAAGAAGCACAATTTTAGGAGACTGGCAGGGAATAATGATAAATCTACCAGATTTTAGCTCAGACAGGCTTCCATAGATCAAAACAGCAGACCACTTCAGTGTCATGGAATCCAAGCATAGAATCTGACCTCCAGTGAAAGGATAAGCAGGAATTTGGCAGCAGTGTGGAGGGTAAACTTTTCATAAGAGAATTGAAGGAGGAACTAGGAAGAAAGTCAATAAATCAACCTAAATACACACAGTGGGCATTAGAAAGTTTACAAGATAATGTTTATTAAGATACTTAATGAGTTATATCCATTAGGTACACAAAAAATTAATGGTAAAGGAAACATGATTTTATATTCTAATTTGTAATAGAGGGGGGTAGGTAGGAAACAGAATTAACCCATAGTAGAAACTACAAATCTACTATGTGATAATCAATGTGGTAGGATTCAGTTTTATATTTCTTAATACCATAACTCTGCAAAGAAATAAAATAAAACAAAATGTAATTCTCATTTATAGAAGGAGAACAGTGAGCTACAGAGAATTTATTTTGTCGACATTCATAAAGTTGATGTAAAGAGAACTCCAATTTCGGATCTAAATCTTTTGACTCCAGATCTATCAAGGTTCTTTACTACAAAAATTTTCTTCCACATTCTTCCACCAAGCCTAGGTTTTCTTGGCTTAGAGCAATTGGAACTGAATCTAAAAACTTTACTTCTATTCCTGGATTTCTGAATAATAGAATGATATATGAGCTATCTCATTGATTATTGCCTTAAAATTATTAAATTTTGAAAACGCTATCAGTAATTATTCAATAACTTCAGTTAATAAACACTTGAGGATTTTAATATGTGACTTTCCACATTATCCCAACATTTAATAATATATCAGCGTATAAGTAGATACATATTTTTTAGCTCAAACAGACGCTAATCATGAATTCACAATGAAAACCTGGATATTTGAGAATGGGGAAAATTCTGAAAAGTGAAAATAGGGAGTAAGTATGGAAATGGACTTAACCTTAGGAGCTTCCTAGAAATCAGTGGAGAAGACAAAGTCAGAGAGTTGGGCAGTGAACCATCTAAAACAAAGGGATGAAAAGAGGAACAGCAATGTGACATTATGATATAATAAATATATATGTTGGTCTTCATCCCTGACTCCTGGATAGTGTTCCTAAAACCCTTGTAATTTCTTAAATAATAACAGTGGTACAAGAATATTTCCTTATAATATTTGTTTTTGGTCCTCATCCTCAAGTAACTGAGGAACAAAAAAGGTAAATAAGCATCTTTTGTCATTCTTAACAAGCCCCTTTCAATCACACTTGAATTTATATTTATGAGGTGACTTTTGGAAAGTTCTGAAGGATGCTGGGCAGGTTTTCAGGGGAACCAGCCATGTAATTAGAGTTTCAGAACATTCAGCCCCATCCCCTGACCTCCTGGGAAGGGAGGGGGACTGGAGGTTGTATTTATCACTAATGGCCAATGATTTAATCAATTTTGCTTATGTAATGAAGCCTCCATAAAAATACTCTAACAAAATGGTTCAGAGAGATTCTGGGTTGCCGAACACATTGAAGTGCTGGGAGGGCGATGTGCTATAATAGGCATTGGAGCTCAGTGCCCCTTCCTCCATACCTTTTGCTATGCATCTCTCCCATCTGGCTGTTTCTCAATTGTATCCTTTCATAATAAACTGGAACTCTTAATAAGTAAACTGTTTTCCTGAGTTCAGTGAGTCACGTTAGCAAATTACCAAGCCTGAGGAGGAGGTCACAGGAACCCTTGATTTCTGGCCAGATGGCTGGAAGTATAGGTGATAATTTGGGACTTACAATTGGTATATCATGTGAGAAGTCTTGTGGAATTGAGTTGCTAACCTGTGGGGTCTGTGTTAGCTCCAAGTAGTTAGTGTCAGTCAGAATTGCTGAGTGTGGAAACCAACACATTTGATGTTAGAAGTGTTTGTAGAGGAGAACCAAAGGAGGTTTTCCTTTAGTAGAAATGTAGCTTTTCTGAAATTGTAATTTAGTGAGCAATTATGGTGAAATATCAAGAGGGAAGAGTATTTGAATGATGAAGAAATTGGAGTTTAAGTGATTGCTATAGAGCAGTTAAAAAAGAAGACTCCAGAAAGGAGATGGAACACTGATATTCTCAATAAAGTTGTAAAGAAGGAATAATAAATCTTGTGAGTATTTAATGGTAGAAAGTTAGTAGGCTGAGGAAAGGGGAAGTTTTATGGCTCAAAATAATCTGATGAAAAAATATACGTAATGAGAAATCAAGAAGTAGTACTAAATTGGACTTCCAAAAGGGAGTATAAGTTCACACTTCAAAAATGTTTAAGCTGTTGAATGGAGAAAACATTAACCAAAAGGTTAAATTTCAAATAAATTTCCAGGAACCAGAAAATCTTAAAGACCTACAGGCCTCTGCTGAGTGACCATGCAATATACATGCAATATATTTCACAACCAACCACATAATATTCATTTAGGAGTAGGCGCGCGCGCGCGCGCGCGTGTGTGTGTGTGTGTGTGTGTGTGTGTGTGTTGTTATCTGTACATCTGCGGAGGGGGATGGGTAGAAAGGAAGGAAAAATGGTTATTAAATTTATTACATATTTTATTTAGATCTTTTTTTGCTTAATCATATTTTATTGTTACAACTTTTTTTTAAACTTACTTTTAATGCTAATAGTCTTTCACAATGCATACTGAAGGCAGGGTGAAACAGCCTTCTGAGTTTCCATCATCCTCATTACTGTAGTACTTACTAATCACTTGTGTTTGTGAACCAGGGAGCACAAAAATATTTGGAGCCATTTTTTGAACTCAGAGTAAAAATTAACTAAAATCATGAGATTGTTTTAGCACTTCAAATTGTATAGCATTTTGCACTTTTGTGGGAATTATATCCTTGATTCTCAATTTTTAGAGTCAAACAGTCCTGGATGTTTATTTTACATCAGCCATTCATTAATTATGTTACTGTTAAGCTTTGTTTTCTTTGCTCATTTATAGTTATACATTCTAAATAAAACTTTTTAGTAAGTTTAAATTCAATATAGCATACATTAGGAAATCAACCTGCTTCTAACAATAAGGAAATGTATTTGTTTATGTAATAGAAAATTTTAGAAGTAGGGCTAATTTTTAGAGTTTGGATGACTCAGTGGTCCAATAATATCATTGAGGACTGGTTTAATTGTATTTCTTTGCTCTTTCATGGTTTTAAAAGAGGGTCATGGACAGTTTTTTGACCAATCACATAAATTTTAGCCCAGATTCAGAGAGCAAAAGTGAGTGAGAGGGCACACTTTTTTTTTAACCATTGATCAAAAATTTCCAACTTTATTGGACCAAGGAGAGTGAATGTCAATCCTAAACTGTGAAGCTACTACAAAATGCTAGAGATAATGTTCCCCAAAGGAAAATCTAGGTGGTGTCAAGAATAAGAAAGAAGCAAGAAATGCTGAATACATCAGCATCGACAACTTTTTACTTCCCCTAACTACCACAAAAGGTTATTACAAGGACTACAAGTCTTGTTCAATTTATAACAGTAACTAAAACAGAGATTAGCACAGATATTTGGCAATACCAGGAGACATGTTTGGTCACCATAATTAGAATGTATTACTATAATCTATTAAAGACCAAGGATGCTGCCACATATCAATGTGTAGGACAGCTTCCCACAACAAAGAATTATCTGGTTCAAAATAGCAAAAGTGCTGAGATTAAGAAATCTTAGTTTATTACATTTCTCTACTTACAAACTTCGAAATGACTACTTAACTTAAAAGTAACTAACATCACTCTTATTTGGATTTAGAATTCATTAGGAAGGCAACAAAACATATATTCAAAGAAGAAAAAAATCTAAAAATTTTATATCCATACATATACAAATTTTTCTCAGCATAATTTGAAAAAGAAACACATTTCATTGCAAAATACATACTGTTATTAGAATTATTACCCAGTGGTTATGTCCAATTAAGACATACTAATTCGAAAGGTACATTCAAGAATTCTGAGTTATCTACTTAAAGTTAAAATTTTGCAAACTTTGTAGACTTTGGACTGAGTGAACTGCTGTAGAAAGGCATTTTTGTTAAGACGCAGTTGTCTTTTAAATTGCTAAAAATCATTGAAAAGATAACTGCAAATCTGCTCTTCCATCAAGCCCTAGTTGCAAAATCTTTTTTAAACATAAACATGGATAACATAAATAATAATATATCTCAAGGGATATTATAAGTCTATAATTCCTTTGAGGGTGCATGTAATGTCATAAATTGTAAGAGCAAACTCAAGCAGTTTAGTCATAGGAACCCTGAGATGAAATTACAGCTTTTATAATCCCCTGAGAGGATATTCTTTTGGTATAATGGAAATTGTAGTCGTTTAGAAATACTCTGCTCTCTTGGCCCCAGAAAAGTACAATGGTCATTCTAAGATTGAAAAACACTAAGCAGGTGTCTGAAAAGTGAGTTGAACTGATTATAAGAATAATAGAAAAAATGTATTGAAGTTATTATGCTATTTACTAAATATAGTATGGTATTCTTTTAAAATAAGAGTTATAAGAGACACCTACATAATTACAGCTATAAGAAGAGATTTTACAGGTGTAAACATAAAGATACTAAAATATATATTGCTAAAGCTTAGCCAGCTTTACATTAACTATATAAAAGACTTTTATAGTTACATGAGAAGACATATTCTTTATATTAAATGTCAGTAGCTATATAAGCAAAAGTACCAAATTAAAAAGGACAAAATTAAATATCGTGGGGTGTTAAAACAGCATAAAGTTCACAAAATATCATAATTGTAGATATATTTAAATTGCGAGTTATAAGAACCCTAAGGCGTATTATTCAATTTCAAAACTCTTGCATTTAGCATGAATTGCACATAATGCACATATTAATAGAATCAAGTTTCTTTTCAATGATAATAATAGAAAGTTAAATTTGGTAAACATTTCAATTTTATAATTAATGAATGACTATAAGCAGATAATAAATTTATTTTAAACAGATACATATAATCTGTTATGTGTAATATTGTCATAATTGTCAATTAAAGTACTCATAATTCTAACTGGAAATGAAAAAACATTAAGAGCCAATCTTTGTAGAATCCTTTTATAGGTTTTATAAATTAAAATAAAAGAAAAAATTTCTTTTAGAAGATCCTATCTGAAAGAGCCCAAAATGTCAAAATTCTGAATTTTTTTTCATCAATTACTTTACTTTTCTTAGGAAGAAATCTAACCACAAACTTTATTAAAAGATACGTTGTCTAAGTAAATCAATACACAAGCTTCTTTAACTTCATGTTGCTTTAAGTCTGCAATTATGAATGTTTCCCTGGGAGTCAAAATTATAATAAATAAAGTTAGAGAAGTCTGACCATGGAAACTAACTTTTTAAAATTGCATTTATATAATATATAGTTTTTTTAGCAAGTAATACAAATATATATGAAAATACTTAATGGTCAGTGGTCAGAGTAAAGAAAATAGATTCTAGAATGTTAGTGTCACCAATGGGAAACAAAAACTCTACTATTTGGTTCAAATCTTGTCAGGGGTTATACTTTTACATAAGAAACTTAATTGGCTCCAAAAACTAATTGAATCGCTTTCTCCAATGACATTTGAAGGTTTTTATTGCCTAATAACAAATATGTAGACCATCATCATTCTATTTGTTTTATTTACTGTTACATTTTAAATTGCTACCAATTAGTAAGCCATTGACCTGTAATTCATGGTATGACTTTTACACATAATCAATATGATAAACATCAATGATAATAATAAATCAGGCATTTAGATTTCGCATAAAGTATATTATTCTTTCTGCATTAATGAGAAGATCATATCAATAGCAGATACTTTAATGAGATACATTAATGAGAAGATCATATCAATAGCAGATACAATAGCAAAAATGCTTAAACATAAAGACATTGTTTCAAATGACAGGATTTTCTTGTTAGAATCCAATTCGATCGAGTATTCCAAATTTCTCTGCTCAGGTAAGATTAACAAATGAAAAGTAACCTAAATTGGTTATCTCCTGTTTTCTTTCCATTTTAGTAAAATATAAAAATACAAATTTGTAGAATTTTATTAGTTTGCCAACTTTTTAATTTTTTAAATAACAGACAAAACCTAATGCCTATTATTTAAAATCATAATTAATTTTATTTTGTATAAAATAAACAAATATTTTAACTTTTCAAATATAAAAAGAATAGGAAAGATGTAATCCTCTAACAGAGACTGAGCCTTTGAATTGAATACATAGAATTTTAGGAGTCATTCACATTGCTAAATAACATAATATTAGATTCAGCTTTATAAAAGGACACCACTCACTCTGACACACACACACAGCAGCATTCAATACGGTGGGAATGCATTTTTGTTGCATGTAAAAGATGTCTGGAGGTAGGTAGTCTAGTTCTGGTGCGGAGAACCCATACTTATTACTTACAGGTTTCTGTTACATTGTTGCTCTGTCATTAGAGTACTTCCTGAGACTGCCAAAAATGGCTACATGAACACCAAATACACTGTCACCATTGGGGCCAATTGGAGTTAGGTGTTGCCCCAACAGCAGGGGAGAGAGAGAGGGATAAAGGTGCAGAAGTGTAGTTAGCATTTTTCCTTGGTTCTTCCTCATTCTTGCAGTGAGGAATCACAGGTCAGTGAGATTTGGAAAAGATTTATTAAAAGTATATTTTAGAAAGACAAAGAATGCCCCAAGGAGGCACATGATCCCAGTGAAGAGCTATAACAGAGCGCTGTTATGACAACTACAATAATCAATATAAAGAGGCCACAAAAAGGCCACAAAAGGACCCAGAAGTGGGAATGTCTGCATTATATTTGAGTTGTGATGAGGTCGTTCCAAAGGTATTCCTAGGTAATTAGCAAGTGAGGTAATTTTGATTGATACCTGGTTGCTATATAACTCTTTGCCTAGTGCACATGTGCATTCCCAGAATTCTATTACCATTGGGGTGTTCTTTGGGCGGTCTCTAGGTTGGACTCCTATTCCTTTGTTTCCCCTATCACTCATGTCTGAATAGCTACATAACAATAGCATTTGCATTTCATGCTACAGAGATTAGGAGAGGAATGCATTCTCTCTCATCAAAGGAGACTTTTCAGAATTCTCATATAATACATCTACTACATCATTGGCTAGAATTTAGTCACATGGCTACATCTAGCTATAAGAGAGACTAAGAAATGTAGCCTTCTTGATGGGTGGAATAGTACCCAAGTAATGAAAAACTGGGCTTCAATTACTGAGGAATAAAAAGAGATTAATATTGAGAGTTATTTTCTTTTTCTTTTTTCTTTTTCTTTTTTTTTCATTTTGGAGCTGATACAAACTTATTACTCCATAATAATGGATCAAGAGCTTTTGAAAACTCTGACCTAAATATTATCTAATGAGTCTAATCTAATCTCAAGAAGATTGCACAGTGGGAACAATGTTAGAGTAGAAGTAAGGAGACCCGAAGGACTTTGAACATTTTACAAGAAATTTGCTATATCTCAGATTTCTTACCTATAACATGAGATTTCATTCAACAGATTGTTCATTTAATATTATATATCGAATGCCTCCTGTACTCTGTCTACTTTCTAATAATTCTATATTGCAAGCATCTCTTTTTATGTCCCAAAATGCAGAGGCTAAATATTGTAGAAGAGAGAATCTGTAGGGCAATAATCGTTTCTTCATTTGTCATAAATTAAACAAAACATTCAGTTTAATGTAGCTCCAGGAAAAGGATGTTAGAACTCATTATAAGTCCTTATACTCTTAAATAAATAACATGAGACATCTATTAGAAAGGTATAGTTTCTTCCAATTAACTGTAAGTACATGAATAGCTCAAAGTTGCTTTGCTGACTTCAAACTTGAGTTGGCTCATTTTGAGAAAGAACTCAGGTTCATTTTATTTTTATTTTAATTCAAATTGTTTTGTGGTTCTCAGTGCAAATGTCATCACCTCTGTAGTTTTTCTATGTTGGATTGACAACACAGGCTATTTAAATTTCCCTTAAAGGGTGTCACTTCTGAAAAAGAAAGTTAGAATCCTTTCGGTTTAAGAAGAAAATCTGAAGAACAAAATGTGAAGCTCAGTATCAACATAAAACATTTGATCATAAAAGACATTGATCATTCAGAAAAAAATCAATAAAGCATAACATTTCACAATGTTGTTTTTCCCTTGACTATAACGATATTGTTTTAAATAATGTCATTTTGTAAAGCAACATTATACTGCTTTCAGGTTTTAATTTCACTTATGTACTTAGCAATCATCTAATGTAATGGACTAAAATACTATTAATTTTCTGATTATTAATATTATCTTAAGTTGTTCCACACTTAGGGAAGTGATAAAATGATTGCTCTTGTTCTGTGTTAGATGTTATTTTAGCTCTTAACAGAATGTATAACAATATGGGTTTTTAATAATTATTTAATATTTATTTATCCAGATTCCTTTAAACATGTAAAACGATTCAAAGCATTAATTATTTGAAACACTATATAGTGGCACTGAATAAATGACTACTTTATGATAGTGTAAATAATTCCATAGTTGTATATTTTATCTACATAGTAATATATAAACTAGAATACCTGAGATTTATTCCGTAAATTCATTTTATTTTATATTGTATTTTTTTAAGCGTAATTTTGTGATAGGCAACTTTATCTTAACTAAAGTAATATTTTCAATATGTCACCTCATTCTTAAAACCTCTAATAAGAGATCATTACTTACAACAGAGTTTCTCAGCCTCAGCACTGTTGATACTTGGAGCTGGATAATTATAGTGGGAGTTGTCCTGTGCATTGTGGGATGTTTAGCAGCACCCCTGGACTGTACCTTCTAAGTGCTAACAGCACTCCAAGTTGTGACAACCAAAGTCTCCAGACATTGACAGACACTCTACTCCCCAGAGGTAGGGAAGCAAAATTGCCCCTGGTTGAAAATCACTGGCCTACAGGATAAGCCTAATGCCAACTACAGGTAGCCATAGGAGATTCCATTTTGATGCCCTGGCATTGTTTTCTTTAATTCACTGTGCTGCAAAGTTGATGATCCCTTACTGTGCTCATTCAAAAGCCTTGGCAGTCACCAACACAGCCAGTTGCAGGCCATACATCCATCTATTTATGCTGGCTGCTTTATCTCTAAAAGAACCGCTTTCTAGATTCTTCAAAACAATGAGTCTCCAGACCTTCCCCTGAGACTTCTTAATTTTGATTTTCTATTTTTTCTCTCAGGTCTATATGCTCCTCTTTTGATTTTCTACCTAGTTCATAATCAGCCTGCAAAACCTTTTATTTCAGAGGTCCCCAAACTCCGGGCTGTGGACCAGTCTCTTAGGAAATAGGCCACACAGGAAGAGGTGAGCAACGGAGCTAGCAAGTGAAATTTCATCTATGTTTGCAGCCACTCCCCAACACTAGCATTACTCCATCTTAGCTCCGCTTCAGATTATCAGGCATGAGATTCTCACAGGAGCACCGGTCTCTGGTGCCTAAAAGGTTGGAGACTGTTTTTTTAATCATCACTTTCATAGAGACCCATAGACAGATAGTTGTAATAGTGGACTCTGAATCTGTATTCCATACTTTCCAAGGTTCTTACCGAAGGCTCTTGGTCTTGGACAAGCACAGTTGTACAATTTTGTGAAGAGCTTTTTTTTTTTTTTTTTGCATATTGCTCTATCCAGACTATTTTAATCACATTTGGCTCTATCAGAATGGTTGCAAATATCTTAGATTAAAATTTAGGGTGGAGCAGTTCCTGAAATTCTCCAGCTTAGATGATAAAACATTTACATTAAAAGTTAAGGTTTCCGATAACTATAAAATGTAAAAGTAGAGCCATTCAGGGAAATAGTCATCTTTCTGGCTTTAGCAGGCTTCCTATTGAAAGAGTATCGGACTATTTAGGTCATTGGCTCTGGGCCATCAGTTAACTTATTTATACAACAAATATTTATAGATCATCTGCTATGTGTTAGAAATTGAGAACATAGAGCTGAAAACAAAGTTCTTACCAGATCTTATACCTTTTAAAGAGAGTCATATATAAAACCTGTGAGCATATAAACAAATAAGATAAACCCACCAAAACCTGCCAATAAAGCTGGGAAGGCAGTAGGGACATTTTAGTTAGCATAACCTCAGGGAATTTTTGAGGAGGAGACAAGTGAACTGAAATTTAGTGATGAGAGGGAAATAGCCATGTGAAGATTTGGAGAAAGACAATTCCAGGAAGACATTTAACAGGGCAAAATCATTGATGTGTTCTTAGTATTTCTGAAGGCTAGTAAATGAGGGGCAGAATGGTCAATGAGCTTAAAGAAATAAGCAGGAGCCAGATGATCTGAGAAATCTGGGGGTTATTCTAATTACAAGGAAAAGACATTGGTTGATTTAAAACACATGATTAATAGGATCAGAATGACACTGAAATAGTTAATTTGGTCATAACTGATTTCCAAGAGATATAGTCACATAGACTGAGGCTGCATTTTTATGTCCTTTCCTAGCACAATGGTCCCTTTGGAAGTATTTGAGCAGTTGATGTCATCAAGAAATTTTCTGTATTCCCTATAGAGGTAGATCCTTGATGGCAGAATTAGAATTTCATGTATAATGACTTTTTTAGATAAGACACAGTGTTATATTTAGAATCTCATATGTATCTGAATTTATAGGAAAAATATTAGAAATTGTTTGGCTTTCACACCATAAAATTGAGGAGAAATAGAGAAGAACAGCAATTAGGACAACAAATTCTTTACTAGTAAGAATTTACAGTACAGTATTAGCAGTTTTGCCCTTTTATTTCTGTCAGTAAAATGGAGGGTATGGACCTCTTGCCAGTATAAATTAGCCATCCATTTGATAGCACTGCATTTTATAGGTAAAGGAAATAAGAATAGCTATAAACTCTTCATCTCTATTTTTGAAAATTTAGAATATAGTGTCCAGAACTTCAATTCTGACAAGTATTGTCAGTCTAGATATCCTAAAAACACTCCTGATACAAAATACCTAGAAATACTGCATTGAATATGACTTTCTTTTAAGTGGACAGCTGAGCTCAGATGACAATAAATGGCCAGAAAAAAGGGAGTTCAAAACCAACTGATACTGTCACCGATGTTATAGCTGGACTAATCTTGGCGATTAAGAACCAAGGGTAGTATTAAACATGAAAAAAAGAGATAAGTTTTGGGTTCCTTTAATTTGGTGAGTTGGAACAGCCTCTGGTATGAATTTCAGTTAATCTAAGGACTCCACCATCAGTGACAGGATATTCAGAAAAATTAAACATACCCACAAAAGAAAACAAGAAAACTTACCTGTTTTGGCCTTTGATCTGAGTGGGAGTAAATGTTTCTTTGTAAAACCATAATATCACCTGACCTCACATGAGTTTGCTATTAGAGTTTTCTAGGAAACAGACATACAAAGGTACACACATCAGCCCAAGACAAGAAATTACCATAAAGCTGTCCCTAGTGCCCAGCGATCTGTGGTAGAAGAAATGCATATCTCTTCTTGGGCCTCACCAAATGCTTACAAGGAAATTCAAATTTGAAATTCAAAATCCCAAGTCCTGTTGAAGGAAGGAAGAAGAAAGAGAAGGAAGGAAGGAAAAGGAAGGAAGGAAGGAAGGAAAGAAAAGAAGGAAGGAAGGAAGGAAGGAAGGATGGATGGAAGGAAGGGAGGAAGGAAGGAAGGACAGAAGAAAAAATTAATGTACATCCAGGCATCTCATAGAAATAATGACTAAAGACAAGAAGGCATTTGAGTAGAGCCTTATTAAGAAAACTTTGACAGCACTTATCAAAATTAAAATTGTATGTACACTTTAGCACCCCGCCTCAATTTTCCATTTTTACTACTGCATTTTTTTTTTCTTTCTAGCACTTATCATCACCAGGCATATTATTTAAACATAAATTTGTTTATTGGCTTTGAAAGCATCGAAATGTCAGCTACATGTGTGTCAGTTTGTTAATTCAGTCCTGTTACCAAAACACAGAATATGCTCTCAATGAAAATCTGTTGAAGATGCATAATCATAGAGATACATGGAGATATATATAGGTATATATATACATATACGGATATATATGCATATACATATATGTATATGTAATATATAGCCATAAATCATATATTCACATATATACTTTATATATCTAACATTAATATACACAATATATTTTATATATCATAGGTAATATTATAAATCTATTTTAATCTAGCACTTTATGCTATAGCAAAACTTGGAAATAACCTAATTGTGCACAAATAGGAATTAAAGTATTGCGGACATGCTATTTTGCTGCATCTATATGTATTGGCATGCAGATATATAGAGGACATATTAAATAAAAATAAGTTATAGAAAAACACAAATGTAGTGATGTCATTTACATAAGATATTTGCCATTCAAAATATTTGTTTAGCAAAAAACTACAGATGTTTAAATGTAGAGGAAAAGTTTTCAAAGGCTCACACCCAAATGCTAGGGTAATAACTTCTGGGAAAGACAGTTAGATGGAGGAGGAGAAGCTGTGCAATGGGGAGCTTCACTTATATTCTATATATTTCTAATTTGACATTAAAATGAAGATACAGGGGATATAACAATAGAAAAGATCATTTCTCAAAGAATTTTAAAGATGTTTTTTAAAATATTATTTTTAATACATGTGACATTTTTGCTGGTATACAGTGAAATAGTTTGGTGCATTTAACTCCAAGTTAACTGCTGCCTAATTATGTAGATAAGAAACCAATTTTCTCCATAAGCAACTACAGTTGACCCTTGAGCAATACTTGTTTGAACTGCACAGTCCACTGATACGTGGATTTTTTTCAATAAATACCTGTATTATTTTTGATCTATGGTTGGGAGTCTGCAGATTCAGAGGGCCGACGATATGTAATGATCTACACCATTTTATATAGGGGGCTTGAGCATCTAAGAATTTGAGTATCAGCAGGCATCCTAGAACAAATCCCCTAAGAGTACAGAGGGACAAATTAATTTAGGGGGAGTCAGAAGTTATACATGAATTTTCAACTACACATGGGGCTGGTGCCCCTAATCCCCCACATTGTTCAAGAGTCAACTATAGTTGCATATACGTTTTTGCTTCTCAGTGCAATATAGCTTATTAAAACTCAGTATCTATCTATCTATCTACCTATCTATCTATCTATCTATCTGTCATCTAACATCATCTATGATCAATTAATCATTTATCTATCGATCACGTATCTATCTGTTGATAGATCTATCACTTACCTATCAATTTATCTACCCAACAAATTATATTTCTTAACAGTGTTCCAAATTATGGAACTATCTGCTTTCAAGTCCTTTAGTGTTCTTTTAAAAACTGATTCAGTGGCTATGACACCTAAAATCCAAGCAACAAAATAAGAAATAAACAAGTGGGACTACAACAAACTGAAAAGTTTTTGCACAGCAAAAGAAACATTCAACAAAGTAAAAAGACAACCTATAGAATGAGAAAAATATTTACAAACCACATATCTAATAAGGGCTTAATATATAAAATATATGAAGAACTCATACTACTCAATAGTAAAGAAAAAAAAAAGTAATCCAATTTTTAAAATGGGCAAAGGACCTGGATAAACATTTTTCCAAGGAAGATATATAAATGGCCAAAAAGCACATGAAAAGGGGCTCAACATTACCAATTGTAAGGGAATTGCAAATCAAAACCAAAATTAGATATTACCACATACCCGTTAGAATAGCTATCATCAAAACAAGAGCATTTGTGAGGATGTGGAGAAAAGAGAACTTTTACACACTCACTGCTGGTAAAATTATAAATAGGTACAGTCAATATGAAAAATAGTCTGGTAATTCTCAAAAAATTAAAAATAAAACTACCATATGATCCAGCAATTTCACCTCTGGGAATATATTGGAAGGAAATGAAAACTCTATGCCAAAGAGATACCTGCACCCCCATGTTCATAACAGCATTATTTACAATAGCCAAAACATGGAAATAGCCTAAGTGTTCATCAATCAACAAATAAATTCATAAAAAAGTTGTGATACATATATTATATATGTATAATAATATATGTATCATATGTATAATAATATATAATGTATATATATTATTCAGCCTTAAAAAAAAGAAGGAAATTATGCCATTTGTGACAACATGGAAACATGGATGAATCTTGAAGGCCTTACGCTAAGTGAAATGAGACAAAGACAAATACTGTGTGATCTTACTTATATTCACATATAATTTTAAATCTTAAAAAAACACTTGTTAAATAATATGGTTCTTGGTTAAAGGAGGTTTTATGTTTTTTTTCTCCTACACATTCCTTGTTTTATATTTTCAGCTGAGGCGAAATACACATAACATAAAATTGATCATCTTATCTGTTTTTAAGTGTACAGTTCAATAGTGAATAGTACATTCTCATTGTTGTGTGACCAATCTCCAGAAAACTTTACACTATGCAAAACTGAAACTCTATGCACATTGAACAATAACTCTTCCAGCCCCCGGTAACTGCTTTCTATCTTTAAAATTCGACTATTCTAGGTACCTCATATAAGTGGACTCATACAGTACCTTTTTTGAGGCCTTTCCTCATTGGTCTAATACTATAGGATATTTACTTATGCAGTTACTCATTCACTCTTTATAATATTATATTAATTATCTACATAGCACTGACCACTGTCAGAATTTTATTTTTTATGTGTATATGTACACATACGTAAAAGTTTTATTTTAAATTTGTCTTTAACTTAAATTATATTTAAAATTGAATTTAAATTCTCAAATATAATTTAAGATCCATGAGGATGAAAACTGTATATTTTTTGTTCACTGCTATATTCCCAATGCCAGAGCTTTCAATATTGATTGAATTTAACCAATTATAGAGCAAGAAGGTATGAATAAAGGGGTAAAAGAAACTCCAGATAATTGTAGCAACTCTTCTCTTTGCTTGTGTAGATACAGCTTTGGTAATTCTAATTTTATAGATGTAAAGGCACAATAGTCATTTTACAATTCTCATAAAATGAACCTGATGAAGAAAAATAAAGTCTACAAAGTAATGGCTCATGTCTACTTTTAATAGAAATTATCGCATGTTTCTATTCTGTGATGGTTTTTATTTCTATTTACAGTTAGAAAATACAGAATGTTACAATGGAGCAGGAAATAGTTTAAATTGAGCTAAAGATTAGCTTTTTACTCTGTGATTTCTCATTTTATCACAAAGACACAACATAAAGTTCAGAGCATATAATGGGGTGAAAAAAAAAAAGTCTTCCAAGTAACCTGTCAAGCATACATTTCAATTTAATTCACCTGTCAGCCCAGGCAATGGTGACTGAACTCATTATTGGCACTTCTGTACCATAGTTACTTTCAGATCCTTCCTGTCTGCGTAGAAGTCACCAACTCACTCTATACTCTGTCTCTGTGGCATTCTTTTTGAGATCTTTAGAGTAAAAATCTTGATCAGAACAAAGTGATATGTCACATTTCTCCCCTTTTGATGAGAAGAGGTATTTAATCTTTGTAGCACTGAAAAATAATCTTTCAGTTCAAATACTTTATCAATTTTATTATAAATGAGAGGCAATCTACCTATGCTTGTGTCATCCATCATAATGAAATAATCATCTCATTTATTTTACTTCTCAAGGCAGAAAATATAAAGCAAAGAAAAAAAAAGAGGTTGAGAAGATTACAGGCAAAGGAAATAATATTTCTGAATCAGCCATTCTCTTTTCTCTGGGTTATCTTTTGAGTTTACTGTTTCCTGTTGTCTAACATAGGACTTGCCGTGATGCTACAGGTAGAAACTCAGCTCACATATACATCCATGGATAGATGAAAGCAAAATTGAGACTTAGTTGTTAAAATTTTCAAAAAAATGGGTGTGTGGTAAAGTTATGACTCATACGGATATAAAAATAATGACATATTAAATGTTTTATATAACTCATTAATGAAGGAATTGATGAGGTGTGATAATCAATACAAAGGAAAAGCCAAGGATGGACATCTTTATAGATAGGAATATTGAAAAAAATGTATGAATGAAGGCAAAACTGGTTATCTCTTGGGATGAATGGGCTCTTCCTCTACTAGATAGTATTAATATGTATGTTTATAGACAAGAATTATTTTGCACTGGTATCAGTTATCAACAACTTTCAGAGTTGTAAAATAACTACCATATAATTAGAATAAGATAATCCAGAAGAGTGTAAAAAACAATATGCAAATATTTTCTTACACAGATAAAATGTATATGTGGATTCTTCCCATTCAGAATTACTTGCCCGTTTCTTGGTTCTTCTACCTGCCTCACAAATACAATCACTACCAGTAAACTTTGTGCTCATAAACAGTTATCAACTAAATGATTATTTGGGGCCAAACCAATAAAGAAATATGCATTTTTATAGAAATTTTTCAAATGGAAAATATTAGAAACAAAAAGCATACCTCATTTATGTTCTTATTTTAGGTAGTAGACGTTTCTGATATATCTTAACCCACATTCCTTAATTCCTAACACATAAAAATTTAGGCATACAGGAGTTAGAGAGTACCTGCTTTTATAGATGAGAAAACAGAAGCTTAGGAATATTAAAGAAGAGGCCTAAGTCACACATAATTTGGTGGTAAATCTTGTTCTCTTGACTGCAGAAATTACTTTTCCATTTACTTGGATGAGAGAGGCATGCATGAGCAGTGTTTGAAGTTCTACATGAGAGTTCAGCCACAGCAGTTATCACCACGAATGTGATCCAAGAGTGAACAAATATTCATCTTGTACCTCACTTTGACTGCAAATTTTCCTCAAAGAAGATGAAGTCAGACACAGAGTAGGAGAGAGAATGATTACTTCAGGCTTCATGAAATGCTGAGATAGGATTTTTGCTGATATTACTTAAAATCGTTTATGCGAAATGCTTAGTACAGTGCTTGGCACATAGTGAACATTCAATGTTAGTTAATATAGTGAAAGTAACATGCATTACCGGTATTAATAAAATATAATAAAAAATAACTATATGCTAAGAAGTTTTTCACATGGTTCCCAATTTTTATGATTTATATGTTCCACCTTCAGGATGTGAGGCAAATTGTGAGTTACACAAAACGTTAGCCTTGTTCTAATTCAATAAAGTTTATATCTTACACTCTACAGTTTACTTACTTGCATGTCTCTTACAGATGGAAGTTTGTGGGTTGGCTGGTTGCATGCAAAGAATGTCTATAGATGTTCCTGAAAACATATAAATATTCCACAGAGAGGTTGTGAGAGTCAGCCAGAAGTTAGATGTTCTCAATGACATCCTGCTCTCCACCCTCTTGGATAGGGTCTTCTTCCAGTCACCTTACCAGAACATGGACCAAGAGCCATATTTGCGACACACACACACGACTATGGCAATTATATATAATTCACACAGAAATTCAGATCATCCATTCTGCCAGAGAATTTCTATTATGATTGCTATAAAAGATACTGAACATCATTTTCTAAAAAGAGAACTATGAGCTGCCAAAGGCACAATCCATCTGCAGCATCCAATAGAAAAAATTATATACGTATGTACATATGTGTGTATGTATGTATATGTATATATACATGCCTATTTTTAATTTGTTATAATGAGTACCCCAATGAACAGAGCTATTTGAATTAGCTGGTCCAAATTGTCTGCCATCTACAAAATGGGCTTTTATCCAAAAAGGATAATTCTATATTTCTATGAAAATAAAGGGAAAGAAAAATGTAACCTTTCAAACATAGATTTTTGTTTTTCAAATATAAAGGAACAAAGAAACCTGTTTTGATTAGGTTCTCCTATGGTATTTCTTTTTTAATGAAATATTTTTCAGATTTTGATGTCATGCTGACATTGAGGATACTAAATGACAAAATTCCAATCTTTCTTTGCTTCAGCTCTGTAATAAGTAGCAGATAATTTTGTTAGCTCTTCAGACCAGTAAATTACATAATCAAAAGCAAAAATACTATTTATCCATTTCACAAAACTCTTAATTGTGGTTATGGCAGAAGGATAATTTCTCTACCCTAGGTATGTCCTATTTCAAATCTTGCTGGATTTCTTCATGTTCTTTTCCTCCTTTTTCTGAAAAGTCATTTTCATGATACTTTTTTGAAAGTATCATTTTTTCCAGACTTCATTATCTTCATAAATTGAAATTCATTACATTTCAGATAGAATGATTGGTTTCTTATTGAGAAGATTCCCAGTATTTTTCTTAATCTCCATTAATATTTACTGTACAATTACACTTTATTATATACAATATGCAAAATATATTCTCATTAATACTAAGAGATTTATTCATAAATATATATAAATATGTAAATAAAAGTAATAATAATAATAAATCTATTTTTATTTGGTGTTTTCTCCAAGGTACTAGAGAAATTTTGCAAGGTGAGCTACAGTTAGAAACTAAATGAAATGATTCAAAAGAAGAGACTAAAACATTGCTCAGGGCAGGTAGGAATTCTCTCAAGATAAACATGACCACATTCATTTAAGGACAGATTAACCTCAGTAAATCAAAAGAGGAAAATAGTTTGTGAGATACAAGCAAAGGAAACAGGGCATCTTATCACTGAGTGGATTCAGAAAGATTCTTTTAGTCTTTTTCCCATCACCCATGTGGGACTGGTTGGTGATGAGGAGAAGGCTATAAAAGGAAGCCAATCTTGTGTAACCAACAACAAAAAAATAAAGAATAAAAATCAAACGCAGACTATTAGAGTAGCAAATATTTTTTAAAAAACAGAAATCATTCTGTAGGAAAAAATTTATTCAGGGTTATAGAGTGTCACTGGACCAAGAACAGTGAGGGCTCTTTAACCTAAATATATAATATACCAAGAAATATACATAGAACATGATGCTTTATTCAATCACATAGTTGGCTCTACTATCTACTCCATAAAACAAAACCAATTTTATTTTTTTCCTGGAAGGGAAGGTGGTGGTACAGAAATGAAACAAGTTAGTATGCTTTTTTGTAATTGTGATAAACTTTGTAATTAAACTTAATTAAAGCTCATTAGCTACCAAGAGAAAATAAGTAAGTCTCCAAAAATGTAAAATTTCCTTAGAATATTTTAGAACCAAGACATATTTTCATTAAAAGCTAATGTACATTATCAAGTTAATGGAAATGTTCTTAATAATTATGTTTCATTGGTTGTGAAAATGCCATAAGATATTTAAAAAGCTAGTCATCATCTCAAATTATCCAAGCACAAAAATTATAAAACCCGCACAAGAAAAATAATGTTTTTGTCTTCTTAAAATAAAAATATTTATATTTTCTGGTTGATTCCCCTGATACACAGTAAAATAACAGATATCAAATAATCATTTTTAAAACTTGATTGAAGTATAATTGACATAAATGATCGATGACTTTTACGAATGTGTCTACTGTGTACTCATTGCTCCAATCAATATACAGAAAATATCTGCATCCCGAAATGTCCCCTAAAACCCTATTTCAATTTAAATAACTCTCATTTCCCTCTACAAGAAATCATTGTTCTGATTTCTGTCATTATAAATTAATTTTGTCTCTTTTATAATTTATATAATAGTTTTGCATTAGATACTCTTAATTCAGGCTACTTTCATTCAGAATGATTTTGTGATTGTTTCATATCGTTACATGAGTCAGTAGCTGATATCTTTCGTAACTAAATAAATCACATAGTATGAATATACTGTAGTTTGTTTATCCATTCCCTTGTTAATGAACATTTGTTAATTAAAAAAATCTATAAATATTTATATAAAAGTCTTTTTGTGAATATATGTTTCTACTTCTCTTGAGTAAATACCTAGGAGTGCAATTTCTTAGTCCTACAGTAAGTAAAGGCTTAACTTAAGCTACAAACAGCTCGCCAAAATGTTTGTACAATTTTACACTCTCTCCAGCAATGTATGAGTTCTAATTATTCCCCATCCTTGTCAACAGTTGCTATTGTTCATATTTTTAATTTTAGCCATTGAGGTGGGTGTGTAGGTGGTATCTCATTGTAGTTTTAATTTACTAATGATGTTGAGAATAATTCGTGTGCCTACTGATCATTCATGTATTTTGTAAAATATATTCTTAAACTTTGACTCATTATCCATTGTATATTTTCTCATTTTTGAAGTTCTTTATATATCTGGATACAAAACTATTCAGATACATGTCCTGAAAAATTCTCTCTTAGAAAGCAATCTCCTGTCAGTTTCTCAATTTTTTGTTGAAAAGCACAATGTTTAATTTTGATGAAGTCGATTTTATACATATTTTTTCATTACTTTTCTTTTTTGTTTATCTATTTTCCTTCTCATTTATTTCTGATCTTTATCACCTTTCTTCTATTTATCTTGATTTCATTCGATTTTCTTTCTTCCTATATTGGAAACAGAGATCACTGATATAAAAAATCTTTCTTCATTTTAACATAAGCATTTAAAGTTACAAATTTTCGTCTAGCCCCTGCTTATCATCGCAAAACTTTTGACAGTGTGTTTTTATTTTTATTGAGGTAAAAATGCTTATTTCTCTTGTAATGATTTAAAAATGTGTTATTTTGTTTTCAAATATTTAGAAATTTTCCAGATATCTTTCAGTTATTGACTTAAAATTTAACTCTTTCGTGCTTACAGAATATATCCTATATGATTTTAATCTTTTTAAATCTCTTAAAGCCTACCGTACTTCAATGAAAGGGTACTTTAAGGGGCTTCATTATCACCAAAATCACCATTAATCTCAAACTTTACTGTGAAATTTCTTTTCATCTTTCTTTGAAATTTTATTCTCTAATGACAGATTTCTATGAAACTCTCTCAAATGCCTACCGTTTTCTCTCAGAACACAATTCCTGGAGAAGGATTATCTTTTCTCCTTGCTTCACATTGCCATTTCCAGACCATTCTCCCTCATTTATCAAAAAAATTCTCTCCTTTGAATCTCATTCCAGAGCAAAATACCCACTGCCCTCCACACTACAGCTACCTGCTAATCATTCACATACGAACAACACTCACTCTATAAATATAAAAGCACCCAGCTCCTTTTAACACTGTTCTTATTAATGGTCATTCTTGGTGATCACAATATTCACACAGGTTGTCTTTTCAATGCTCTAAACCAGTGAATCCTTGGCCTCTCCTCCAATGAAATTGGTCTCTACACAATTTCAGCCCTACACTACTACAGTCACTCTGATGTCTTATTCTTGTCAGTAGCTGCAAACTCTCCACAATTTCAGTTTCAAACATACCAACTTGTACCACCTTCTCATATCTTTCTTATTAATTTCCTCTATTATGTCAACTCTGACAATCCTTTACTACCAATTGCACCTTCAATCAATTGATCCTACCATATTTTACTTCTTCATGTATTCGTTTCTTCTAATGTCAGATTCCACAATACATCATCATCATCATCATCATCATCATCATCATCATTATTATCTCTTGCTTTTACCCTCTCCTCCCTTGTCTTTATTGTTTTGGCACACTCCCTTGGCAAAATAGCAATCCTTGTTAGAACTGATTGTATTCTTCTGTGCCTGAACTTCTGAAATTGGAAGGAGAAAACAGACAAAATTTAAATTTATGATGACAACACAATTAGGCCCTTAATATTGCCTGGCAATGACACTATCTTTCCCTTGCTCTTTTCTCTTTTCTATCCTCCCAAACAGTTATTTTAAACTCATCTCTCTCCTCAAATCTCTAATACCTCTTCCTTAATCCTTACTCTCAGCTAACGATCTTTCTTCTCATTTCACTAAAAAAACTGAAACTACCATAAGTGTTTACTACCACCTCTGTATTTGCTTTCTTATCTATATCAGAATCCACATGCTACAACTTCTAGGATGTTAGAATAGATAATCTCTCTGCTCCTAGATAAGGCCAGCACCTCTACTGTATACTTGAATCAGTTAAGGCCAGCACCTCTACTGATTCTCTTCCCTGCTTAAAAACATTGTTCCAGTAATTATTTACTCTTGCTCTCCTGCTCCATCACCTTTCTCCTCTCTTCTTCCTCAATGTAATTAATATAACCATGCTGTTATCTTTCTCTCTCTCTCTCTCTCTCTCTCTCTCTCGCTCTCTCTCAATGCTACTCTATTCTTCAGTTACCGTAGAGCAAAGTTCTTTGTCACAGTTATTTATCTCTTTCCAAATTGTTTAATTTACAATTTTAACAATAAATGAACTACAATCAGAATTTCCCCCTACCAATCTACCACAGTGCTCCTCTCAAAGACACCAAGGACTTGCTCATTGCTAACTTTAGCATTCATTTCTCCATCTTTGTCTTAATTGTCCTGTCAGCAACTATTTATAAGACATATCACTCTCTACTCCCAGAAATGTATTATTTATCTGGCTTCCATCATCCCATACTTTTATTTTTATTTTACATGTCTTGTCACTTTGTCTTTTTCCTGGTTTCTTTATATCTCCTCAACAAGCCCCAGCAAATACTTTGTGGATCACCATGCAAAATAAAAACGTGGGGCCTATTGGTCAAAAATTAAGAATTATATGGCAAGAACAAACAAAATCTTAAAACAAGC
Organism: Pteropus medius; assembly: GCF_902729225.1. Lineage (NCBI taxonomy): Eukaryota > Metazoa > Chordata > Mammalia > Chiroptera > Pteropodidae > Pteropus > Pteropus medius. Next base: position 11,766,502 of record NW_024350319.1, on the reverse strand, counting down.
TCAGAGTCCTTCTTAGAATGGGGTCCTCGGCAATACACAAATGTTAGAGTGCCCTAAGGATATAAGACTGAAACCTTGGATATTCTCTCTTTTCTCTCTACATCTACTCCCTAGGTGATCTCGTTCAATTTCTTGGGTTTAATCCCATTATGCGTTTATGATTTCTGAATTTATATTTTTGTTATTACTCTGAACTGAATTTACTTCTCCTTATACCCACTGTTATCATCCCTGTGTAGGCTACTGTAATTTCTCACCTGGATTATTAAAATACTGCTATAATACCTTGCTTCTGCTATCGACTTCTTTCAGACTTCTCAACTCAACATCCAAAGTAACCTTGTTAAACATAATACAGATAATATCACTCTTTCCATAAAACCATCTGATGAATCTCTATATCATTCAGGATGAAAGGCAAAGATCTTATTATGTGACTTAGTCATATCCTAGATATTTTATGCCCCTCTTTACAATACTCTCACCTATCTGATCTCACTACTCTCTCCCATGACTTTCTTCCTCTTCCTTGAACATATAAGGAATACTTCTCTGGGTTTATTTTTCACTCCTCTTAGGAAGTTCTTCCCCTAAATATATATTGACAAGGTCTCTCATTCTTTTAGATGTTTATTCAAATTTTACCTTTTATAGTAGGTTGAATCATGCCCTTCCATCATTATGTCAGTGTCCTATTCTTTAGAACCTGTCAATAAGTTACCTTATATGGTAATAGAAACTTTGCAAGTATAATTAAGCTAAGAATCTTGAGATGGGGAGATTATCCTGGACTACCTAGGTAGGTACAATCCAATCACAAGGGTACTTATCAGAGTAAGTCAAGAGGATCAGAGTAAGTGCTAAGGCACAAGACTATAGAAGCAAGAGGTTAGAGTGATGTAAGGGAGGGAGTAATAAATCAAGGAAAGTAGGCAGCTTCTAGAAACTGGAAAGAAAAGAAAATCATTTCTCTCATGGAGGCAAAAATGGAACACAGCGCTGCCAAGACTTTGATTTTACACTATTGACATCTAAAACTGTAAAAATAAACTTGTATTTTTTTAAGCCACTAAATTTGTGCTAATTTGTTACAGCATCACTAGGAAACTTATACATATTCTTATTGAAGTCTTCTCTGACCATCTTATCTAAAGTTTTAAGGGCTAAGCTCTCTGCTTATTTAGTTTTATTCTTATCTTTATTATATATGACTCATACTATAAAACATACTATTGATTTTAGTCAGTTATCAAGTACATTGTTGACTCTTCCCCTGTTATATGAGTTCCACGAGACTAGGATATGTGATCTGTTTTTTATTCACTATTCTAACTGTAGGACCTAGAATATGCCAGTTATATATTAGGTGTTCATTGAATATTTGCTAAAAATACTGAGTGTAAAACTAAATTTAGACTTTTTGTTTTTCTCTAATCAGTGAATTTATTCTTTCAATAATTGTATCCATGAATCTATGCATGCGCATGTGTGTACACAATACTAGCATATTTATATTTAATAATTACATGATAAATTGATGGGAGGACTATGTGGTGATTTTAATGTGTAATCAATAAGATCAATGAGACCAGACCAAACATTTCACATTTTATATCTGCTCATTTTTACCATTTAAATGCTGAGTAAAATTAGTTGTGATGTTTAACTAAAACATTAATAGAGAATACACAATGACAATAATTAAGGACAGATGGCATTACTTTTATTTTATTTCAATATATTATTTAACATGGTGGACAATGTAGTAAAGAATGTTCAATGCCTCTCTTACTTTCCATGTATATTCCCTGCTTTTAGCAAATAACTATGGCTCTTCGAGACTAGTGTATAGCCACAAATATGCCATAGCTTTCGCAAGATAATATACCACCTCTTAAGCATAGCAATAGAATGTCAATGTCTTAGATTTTGACCTCAAGAAAAATGTAAAACTACATAGTCTATTTTCATTTACATCTGTACAGCACCAGTTTAGAGGAGTAAAACAGCCTTTGAAATAAAGTAGACATTGAATATAAATGCCAACCACACTCTAAGTTTTATCTTCCCACAGAAAACACAAAGGAAATAACTTGTGCAACCATGCATTATTTTTATATAAGGGACTTTTCAAAAATCCCTGCTATTCATGCTTAACAAACCTGAATTCTCAATAAGCTTGTTAGTTATTCAGTGTCTGTAGCATATCCAGGCTCATTACACCATGCCACGGGGAGTATCTCATTCTAAGGAAGACATTTCCTTAGTGATATTCTTATTTACAGACTAAAATGTAGGAATTGATTGGGTGAAATGTTCCTTCTTATTGTAGAATTAGAAACATTGGCAATTATTTTCCAATTCTGCTTCTAGGGTTTACTTGGCAGTATAAATTTATATTTAAAGTGTACTGATAATTCTCAGGAAGGGGGTTTAATCCTATTAATTGGGGTCTCCAAGAGAACTCAGTAGGGTTAAAATAAAAGCTATTGTCAATCTTTTTTTTCTTGTATCGCTGAATGCTTTTCTATTGGCAGTGAGAAAACAAACACTGCTCCCTTGTCACTGTAATTTTACAGAGCAGGTGTATCATTGGGACATGAGTGGGAAAAAATAGGCCACTAACATAATTCAGCATTAAGGTGTTTATATCACATTGGTGGCCTAATAAAACTCTTCTGCTGATAGGAAATTAGTATCACTAGCAGAGCCATATTCAGGGCATAGAAAAGAAGAATATGCATTTCTCAAGCACTTTTTAAGAAAAGTACATGTGTGTTCATTGAAAGAGGCTTATGCATATGTCTCATAGGACATGGCAGAACTAAACACCTATGCATATTCCCTTATTATCCAGCATGTTCTCCTGACAAGCACCTCCAATTGAAAAGTGCAAAGCAATGTCACAACCAGCATATATAAAAATGCTTTTTAGTATTAATAACAATATCACATATATAAATGTCAACTTTGACCAAGTAACTCAAATAATATAATAGAGTATACTTCTTTAAGTAACTAACTTTACTATAGAGGAAGAAAACTGAGGAATAAAGTAAATTAATTACTTATCCAAGGTCAATTTTGTAGGTCAGGAGCAAAGCCAGAACTTGACCTTATCCATTAGAACAGATCAACTCCCTCACTTGAAGTTGGCATATTACACTGAAGGTAACATCATACGAGTATCTAATAAAGACTTTAAGCTATTATAGTAGAGTGGCTTCAGACAGAATTCGAATTGATTGAAACTTTCCTCTGAAACTTGAATCAAAGCAAACCCCATCTTTTTTACTGTACATTTTCTCTTGTGGTGAAGGATCCAAAGATAGCACACAAATGGATGTTTCTCTGATACCTGTGGCTTATCAGTAAGAATAGAAGTAATGGAAATCTTATGAGAAAGCCTGCTCAAAAGATTTCCAATCCAATTTTTGAACTCAAAAGACTTGAATTAGTCTCAGATTAACATCCAAGTCTTTCAAAGTACGTCTTTCAGGATTCAGTTATCAAGAGAACATCAAACACTAGAATGTAGGTTCAATTTTTGTGGCAAGAGGAGAGAAATAGACAAATATGCAGGTTTTCTCTTCCTCTTTTTTTTTTATTTTTTGTCTTATGCCCTCTTTTTTGTCTTTTAAATCTTTTCTACATATTTATTTTTTAATATTTATTTTCCCATTTACACCTTCATTGCCTTCTTATGAAATACTTAAACACATGTCTGTATGAATACATGCACAACCATACATATACATTGCAATGCTTCTTAATGTTCTGCTGAAGCAGTGGTAAGTCAAGAGGCAACTTTATGTGACACTTCATAGCTGCCAACCCTAGGAGGATTAGAGTCCAAAGACATTCAATTTCAGTGTCCTCCACATGCATTTCAGTGAAGGAAATTCCCTTCCACAGTGCCTATGAGACAGTGCAGCTGCCATCCTTTTCCTGTCTCTGGTCCTCAGATTCTCCTCATTGCAGATATGGTTGGGCTGGCTGCCAAGCTCTGTTTCAATTTCTTTTCCCAACTGTAGGTCAGCTACTACTGGTGCAAACATCTATAAGACAGGCAAGTGGCAAGGGTGTTACAGAGGTGCATCTTCTTCAGCCTATTTGGGAGAATTTGAAGGAAGAGGAAGAAATATGATTTATAATTCATCATGGAAGCCTTTGGGCAAATTCATACATCACAGATGCAACTAAACATAGTGAGTATTAATTAGAGAAACAAAATTCAGTCTCTTTTAAGAGGCCACAGTGGTATTCCATCAAGAAAAATTCTACCTACTTTCAGCAACTTATTCATCTGTGTCCTTTCTAAACCTTCCTTTTGAGGATAGTTCTCCTGCTGAGGTCTAGTGTCTATAGAGGGTTAGCAGTACCTTGAAGTTTCAAACTGTAGCCCTGGGTGCTTTGTCAAATTCTAAAGAAGAAAGTGCTTCACATCTCACTGTACAAATTGAGGCAAATGCTAATATATTATGTGCACATGTTTATTTTTATGAAACTAATATTTAGTCTGTTTCAATTAAAATCAACCACATATTATTTGACTGCAGATTACACATATTTGAAAGCTCATGGCCATTATGGGGGGGGGGAACATTTGAAAACACATCAGTTTTGTACAGTTCTGAGTCAAATATAATGTAAACTGAGGATGGTCCCTAATGGGTAATTGTAAATGCTTCTGTTGTGAATGAGGCTACTAATGTCAATGTTAGAGAAATGCTAATATAGATTCCAAAAATTTCCTTATAACATAAAATTTCTCCAAAACAAAATGGTTACTTTCCCTAAAAATATTTAGGTTGTTTCAATTGAAAAATGCTATTTAGCTGCCATTGTTAAAACACTTGATTGAGTTGGTGCTTCTATATATAAAACTACTTGGAAATTGCTTTCTACTATGAAATGCAAGACTCAGAACCTTCAAACACTGCTATGAAAATGCAACTGTATTTCCATTTACTCTTAGGCAATAAGTGGGACTAAATCCTTCAAAAAGACCATTTTGTCTACATATTATCATATTTCTCTGATGCTCCTGCCTCTGTTATAGGATAGTAGCTTCCAAATCACTAAACCAATAGGGTTGGGTGATTATCCCAGGATTCTGATTTTTAAATCCCCAAGATGATCCTGACTAATAATCAGTTAATTTGAAAAATCTTTGTTTTACTTCAAGGATAATCCACAAAGAACAAACCTCTGATTTATAAATACATTATGCTCCAATATAGTCTACTAGACCCAAATTTACATTTTTAATATCCATCCCCAAAAGCAATACACATCTTTTTAAAACCTCATCCTAGTTTCTCTGAAACTCAACCAGTGTTTTTGTCAATTGTAACACTAAGTAAAAACTATAGAGGAGTCTGCTCACTCTTCCTTCATAACCCCCTTTTCTGGAAGCCCTTTCTTTGTTTTGCTTTTTCTCCCAGTATTTTTCTTTCCTAAACTTAATTTATCACTCCACTACAGTTGTCTTCTCAGATACAAAGGATTCTTATTTTAACTCATATAGTGGCTTGAATAGGGCCCCCCTAAAATATATGTCTATATCCTAACTCCTAGGACCTGTAAATGTCAACTTAGTTGGATAAAGAGTCTTTGCAGATACAAATAAATTAAGGATCTTGAGATAAAATCCTCCCAGATTTTATGAGTTTGCCCTAAATCCAATAACAAGTGTCCTCATAAGAGATTGTGCAAAGGCCATGCAAAGATAAAGAGTGATTGGAGTTGCGCAGTCACAAGCCAAGGAATACCTGGGGACACCAGAAACTGGAAGAGGCAAGAAAGGAATCTCCCCTAGATCTTTCAGGAGTGTAGCCTGGATGACAACTTCATTTCAGACTTTTAGCCTCCACAACTATGAGAAAATAAATTAAGCCACCAAGTTTGTGGTAATTTGTTATTGCAGCTTTAGGAAACAAATGTAGTCCTCCTTCTTCTTTTCCTGTCTAGCTAAACTCTCATCTATTTAACACACAGGAAAACTTATTCTGGCTCTCTTTTTTTTTCTTTTGTCCACTCTTTAGACAGTTACATGCCGTAAAATAACTTGAGTCATAAGCTGAAGAGTAGAATTCACAATACATCTCTGTGGAGAAAACAGAAGTTATAACTAGATTTGGGTTTCTCAAGAGCAGGGGCTATATATTCTTATTTTAGGATTGATCATATCTAGCATAAATGCAGACACATGGCTGTTGTTTAATAAATATTTTAAATTGATAACTTACAAAGTTAGATCAAATTAAACTTCAGTGTTTCCATACTGTAAATTCTCTGAAAATTCTTTAAACTCAAACTCCACTTAAATTTGCCAAGATGCTTTCATCTACTTCTAGAACCTCTTCAAATTCAACCTTGTGTTTTCAAATACCAATGATCCGGATGAGTAAATAATCATAATCATCAAAAGAATCAAATAATGATAACTCAGTCTAATAGTATCATGACAAAACTAATAGTTCACTTGCACTTTGGACAAATATATTTTTGGAGTTTCATATGGGAACTTAACTATCATTTAACATATTATTTGCATTAGAAAATGTATTCTTCATTCCAAGAAATGCTTTATAAAGTAACTTCTGGAAGACAAGAGTTTTATGAGTTAGAGATTATTCTCATCTAGTCTTCGTAATCCCAGCCCTATGTTTGTATGCTGATTATACTTATCTTTTGTTATTTCCAAGTAATGATGTAACGAGTAAGCCAGACTTTATTCAAGAAGGACTATTGTGATAAGTTTACAGGGGGAGGGTACTACTGTAGGAGGAGTTTTTAGCAGGAAAGAGACTGGGCTCAACATGAATACAAGAAGAAAAAGTGAAAATTTACAGCTAAGGAGCAGGGTGGAGATGAGTGGATGAAAAATTACTAAAATTACTAAATAAAATTGTTAGATTTTCATTTTATGTTTAATGAAAATCATAGTTTTATCATCTTGAAAATATACTGTTACAGAATGGAAATCCACCTCCTAGTGTTGAGGAGAAAAATTTTTTCTCCACCCTTCTAGGTTCTTCTGGCTCATCTAATAATTAACATAAGACAGATTAATAGGAGAAACTCAAGTTTAACTATGTACATATGGGGGCCCGCATAAGAGTATGAGACTCAAGGGACAGAACAAAGACTCCCAGTTTCCTGATTTACTCATCTAAATGCATGGTGAATCAGTTGGGAAAGAAAAAGTATGATTTTAGGTTTGGAAATGTTGAGTTTGAGATGCTTTTGAGAAATTCAAAAAGACTTCATTAGTAGTTAAATATAAAGACCTAGATAATAGATGAGAGATATAGTCTACATATAAATTTGAGAATTATCTTCTTTTAAGTGGTAATTGATTAGACATGGATGGAAATACATAATAATAGGAGGAAGAAGAAATCTAGGACTAAGTTTTAAAAAACTGCAACAGTTAATGATAAAATCTGAGACTACAAATATATTAAGAGTTTAAATAAATCTTAGGGTTTCATTTTTTTTTTTAATTTAATGCAGTATATGGGACTGATGTATATAAAGGTCTTTGTGAAGTGGTATTAGTACAAGAAAGAATTGATATATCTTCTGGTTTGGATTTTCTTGCTTCATTCTTCAAGGGACAAGTTGGTTATTTGCATTATCATCATCATCATCATCATCATCGTCATCATCATCATTATTTTACTTCCTCAATAATTGGTGAGCTAGGACACAGTGTTGTATAATTATCAATATAATACTTGCATTCAGGTTCTTATTTCTCATAAAAAAAATTGTCTTTGAGCAGCACTTCTAGTCACAATACATGAGCAACTTAGAGAAGTATTCAAGTTTATCAAGAAGCCAGCTCTATGCTAATTTTACAGATTGTTTTGGGAACTATTTCTGTAATTTCTTTTATAAATTCTGCAGAAACAAAATCAAAAGCATTCACTGTCTAGATTAAATAGTAATTTCTAAAGTTTATAAAGTTCCTCAGATGTATAACTTTTATGACTATATAGGTATATTGAATATTACTGAATTTATTGATTATTAGACATACTACAATTTTGTCTTGATATAAAAAGTTAGACACATATTATACTACCTGATTTAATACAATACTAATTTATTCACTTATTTATTCAAAAACAACTATTAATATACTAAGATGTTCCAGGTACTCTATGAGACACTGGCATACAAATACAACTAAGACAAAGTTCCTGTTTGATAAAGAAGTTCACAGTCTGGTAGATATACATAATGACAGGCTTAATACAATGTGTTACAATCCTTGATAAAGAATAGTTTATTATGAGAATAAACAAAAGGAGATAAACAATCCCATCAGAAATGGGATAGAGGCAGGAGTCAGGGAAGATTTAAAGGATTAGAAAGTATTAACCAGGCCAAGAAGAAATGATAAGAAATGCATTCCAGGCAGAAGAAACAATGTGACCAAAAGCACAAAGGCATGAAATATATATATATATATTTTTTATCAATATTACAGATTTATAGCAGAAAATGGCAAGATCCATAGAGATACACATGATAAGGTCCACATTAATAAGAGACCTAGAAGGCAGGCTAGAGAATTTGGGATTATCCTAGTGACAGTGGAGAGCTATAGAATGGGTTTAATTATAAAAGTTACAATAACTAGGTTTGCATAGTAACTAAAATTGGTATTTAAGAAAGGAATCTGAGTCAACACAACTGGTGGCATGTTGTATTCATATTACAATCCTTTTCACGTTGTTAGTTTTTTTGTTTTTTAATTGTGATTGTTAAGAAACATAATACTCTATTTTACTGTTCACCAAACATTCTGTTCTGTTGTTCACAGGAACAATTATGTGATTTTCTTTGGAAAAAAAGAAGAAATATCACGTGCTTCTACACATGCAACATAGTTTTAAAAACTGGCAAGTTGCATACTGTGTTTTACTTTCCTTTACCACAGTGGCAATGTATGGTAAGTCATTTAAGTGTTTGGGTTATTTGTTACTGCAACTTATCTAGAAGAACCTGACTGATACATGACATATATATCCTTGTGGTAATGCCCTCTCATACTGAAAACTTTTTAGTAACCTAACCATTTTACTAACCATTTTACTAGACAGATACCAATACAGTCTATGCAATATTGCTTCTCCCAAATAAGCTAAATGATATAGAGAATAGTCATTAAAGAGATTTTTAACTTTAGTTACATGATTACTTATGTCTAGAAGTAATATTTTTGTATTCTATGTTTCTATAGAACATTTGAACACAGTGGAATATATTTACTCATTTACGGTCAATTTTCCTTACCCATGGTATTTATATTCTGTAAAGTTACCACAAACACTAAATTAGTGAATACTAAACAATTTCTCTAAGGGGAAATATATGGTTATGGGACTGCAAGCCTCTGGTCACAACATTTTGTCAACTAAAACCAAATTTGTGTTATATGGGTAATTTTCTAACATCCTTGTAAAATAAGCCAGTCTCATCAGCATTGATAACCAGCTTTTCTACATAACTCCTCTATAACACTTAGTAGGTATATTCTAAATTCTTTCATAGCCTCCTGATATTAGAACCTGCATCATCTGTATGTTTAGCATTTTTAGTGCCATCTTGCCTTTTGAAACATGCAAGCCAGCCAGCCAGCACAATTGGAGAAGGGTTCATCATTTTCCTGACCTATCGAACATGCCATAATTTTTTAGCACAACAATGCTGTCTACTGTACTTTTCCTTAAATCAGCTGAAACCATAAATTTAGCAATTTTCTCATCTTTTCCACAGTTTCATCACACACTATAGATGTTACTTTAGCACGTTCTGGAGCAGTCTTATGTACAGATTGGTGACTTTCCTCTTTTTTTCTGAATGTACAATGTTGTTTATTCATTAATATTGAACTCATGGCCAACGGCTCTGTAAATCATGCCTGAACAAAGTTTATTTAACACATATATTTTCCCCCATAAGGCACATTACAACCTATTCGTATTTAGGAACAACTAGACAACAATTCAGCACTGTGCTTAGGGGACATTTTAAACAGTGAAATCACACACACACACACACACAAACACACACAAGCAAAAAAGGAAACAAGTGGCACTAAACAGACTACAAAATAAAAATTTGTTAAAAATATAAGACCTGAAACAAGGAGGCAGAGCCTTGCATTGTTCAACCTCATCTGGCAACAAGTGTGGTCAAATGACTCAAAATTTTGGCCACTCAGCACATATGTGTAAATGATCTAAAAGTCCACGAGTGTTGATTTGGGGGTTACAAATAAAATTTAGTTAGCAGGAAAATTTGCATATATGGAATCTGTGAATAATGGGGATTAACTGTATTAGTTTCTTTACTTAATAAAATTACACGCATCATTTGAACCAAGACTAAACGGATACTATTAAAAGTGCTGTGGAAAATGGGCACAAAACCTAATGAAGGTTTGTTTACTAAATTCTAAGGATCACATTTAATAGGGGAGGAAAAAGTTATGATGTCAAATTAGATTTATTCAATTAGGCTAACTTTAGTTACCAGGTAATTTAAAATAACTTGGTGATATATTTGTTGTTTAATAAAATAAATGAATTGACTATAATATACTTCTCTAGCAGAAGAATTGTTACAACTTTACTAAATATAGACAAAGCATCCAATCTGCTAACAAGGATACACTGACATTTGACAACAACCAAATGTATAGGGTAGATTACTATAATAAACACATTACATGTGTAGTGTCAGAAACTGAATTTGTGGCTTTGCATCTGATCCCAGCATCTGACTGAGAAATACAAGTTTACAAAAAAAGTTTGTTTTTAAATGTTGCTTACAAAGGACTGAGGGAAGGTTTTTCTGACTTACAAAGTAGGATTGTGGGAAAGTATTTCTGGTCCAAATGACAGAGCATATAAAATTAAAGCAAATGTATGGGGCTGCAATGAAATTAAGTTGAACAGATCAAAACAAACAGGTGTTTACTTACTTTTTGTCAGTTATATACATGTAATAATAGACAATAAAATTGTGGCTCTGACCTATGTAAATTTTATATAAAATGTCAAATTTCTTGAGAAACTAGGAAGAATTTAGTGCCACTCAATCTAGTACCTTTGATTTCTGAAGCTTTGATGAATAAATACGACTTATTTAAACAGAATATGATATCCAACTCATCATATCACATATGAGAGAATTAATTTTACTTTCCAAAATACACAGATAAAAGTCAATGAAGTATATTTTCTGCACAATTATAAGAAACACTAACATCATCAAAGATAGCATTGATTGCGAAATAAAGGATTTTCTTTCCTCCCTATTGGTAGCAGGACTGAACCTGATAAATTCTTCAGAAACAGTTTTGACAGCTCTTGAAGGAAAGAAAAAGGCATTTTCCTTCTTGATATAATGTACAACCACTGATATTGATGCAGTTACAGCTTGAAAGCATATTCTTAAGCACTGAAAATGACTCAATAGGGAAATGGTGTGGGTTTAAGTTCTGATAATGCCATGGTAAAGAATAGAATAAGAAACTTAAATTATATGCACTTCAGTAAAGTAACAATGTACCTTTGCTTTGCAGCTTCTTGACAGGTAAAGCCATATATGACCCTTAGTTGACATGTACAACTCCCACAACGTTGGCTAGATTATAGTTTACCTGTTGAAAATTGTACTTCTTGCCATGGTTAGCAACATTTTAAGAACCATGTAAGAGGTTATATGACACAAAGATAAGACATCCTTCTCTAAGTCATTTTTCAACAAATTATCACAATGTTTTTATTCCCCTTGCTTCTATATTCTCCTTTGTTGTAAGCTCTATTCAACTCTTTCCCCTGTGTGATTATCACATCATACTCATCACAGCCAAAGAGTCAAAGAAACAAGAAAACAATATAAAGTAACTAGTGTCTTTTTACAAAGTTTTATAGCTGGCAGAAAGAAGGGTGTGATGCTGCCTTTTATGTCTAGATGCTTTGGAAAGGATTCTTGTCCTCTCCCAAATAAATGTACATATGACACAGTGGGCATTACTGTTTGTTTATATGAAAATACCTGTGAATCATTATCATTTGTTTCAAACATGATAGACTCGGAGAATTTGAGCACATGAGAAGGTAGCAAGTTGAGAAGATGATCCCTGAATGCTCTTTTTCATCTCCTTTTCTAGAGTCATATAACCATGAAAGGAAGTGCACTGATGAGTTTGAAAGCACACCAGTTAGCTACAGCTTCTCCTAGGATCTCCTGGGAGAAGACAGGTAAGAAACCTCCTTCTTCCTGCATCAGTAAGAGTTAGCAAGCAGGAGCTGGGAAAAGGACTTGCCATTCTTAAAGCCAAGATCAAGCATGGTTTTAGCAGCTCTCTGAGCAAATCCAGACAGCAAAAACCAGTGACATCCCTGGAGAAAGAGTACCCCTTTAATGCTTGTGATTCTGGGAAGACTAGCCCTACCCTAAAGGGTAATTTCAGGTTAGGTTACATTAATCTCAATCATACTGTTTGGGAAAGGGCTGTGATTCATACACAGAAAATAGATAACATCAGGTTACTGCCCCATTCCTCAGCAGAAAGGTGACACTCTCCAGTTTGTTATCAACTAAGCCACAAAAACAGAAATTTCTATGCTTTCCTGCTAAAACTCAGTTGCTACTTTGTATGCTAGTATGAATGCTGATGGAACATATAAAGAAGAGAAAAAAGTAATGTATCACTTTAAACCACTGATGGAAAATCAAGTGTTAATTTAGAATAGTTAGCAGCAACTGAAATGCGATATGGTGAAGAGTAAGAAAAAAAAACTTGAAAAAATTGCTAAGACACATGGACAAGCAATTAGTTACACAGAATGTATTCTGGAACACATATTATATATATTTTTTTAAATATAAAATGTCAATAAAGGAACTTGAAATTAGAAGGATCACTGACAAGAACAGATTTATTGATCTTAAAGATCAAATAGAAAATGAAATTTCACAACACAGAGCAAGAATAAAAAAGAATGGGAATCTTGAGGGAAAGGCTAAAAGATAAGAAAGATATATCTGAAAATCTAAAATGTAGATAGATAATAGGTGTACCAGGAGGAGAAAAATAAATAGGTAAAAACTAATAATTTGACAATAATAGAAGAAAAATTTTCTGAGCTGAAGGGTTTGCTTCTGCATAAGGAAAAAGATTCAGAAACTTCCAGGCAGGATTAATAAAAATGTACAACTTTTACATTAAAAAGAGAAATCTCACTAGTTTGAGGATAGGAGTGGGGGTAGGGAATAGATTATATACCATATGGGTATCAGATTATTGTTAGACATTTTATCTGAAACATTGGGAGGCTATGAAATAATAGCTAAAAACTATTGGCTAAAATGCTACAATTCCATAATCTTGTGTATAGTATAGTCCAGTCACAAACTAGTAGAATTAATACAATTCTTTGGTATATTGGGTAGATACAAGATCAATATAAAATTAGTAGTTTTTTAGAATAGCTGTAGTCAAAACTGAAAATAATCCATTTACGATTATGATAAAATTAAAATAATATTGGAGCAAACTATTTAAGAAAGCGATTGGGCTCAGTTAAAGAGAACTGTAAATGCATTGAATGGCATCAAAAAAATTTTTTTAATTATGTTGTGTTCCTGCATGGCAAGACTTAATATCAAAAAAAAATGTCAATTTTTGTATGTGTTTTATTATTCATTTATTCAAGAAATGTTCATTTTTACTAGTCTGTGTATTAAGAACACAGTAATGATAGAGGTGGGATATAGACAATAAACAAAATAAGCACACAAAATGTATAGTATCTTAAATAATGGTAAAATGCTATGGAGAAAAATAAAGCAGGAAAACAAATAGAAACTATTGTAGAGATAGTACTTTCTCATAGGATGGTTGAAAAGGCTTCAAGAGACAATGAATTTGAATGCAGACCTGAAGGAGGTAAGAGAGCAAGCCATATGGTATCTGGGTAAAGAAACTTCCAGGCAGAGGGGAAAAGTACAATGTCTCTGAGTTTAGAGTGTATAAGAAGCTAATATAAGCAAAGTGGAGTGAGCAGAGGGCAGAGGAATACATGAGTTCAGTGAGAAAGGGCCAGATTACATCACTGTATTTTGCTTTTACTCTGAATAGGACGGGAAGTCACTGGAGGGCTGTAAACAAAGGAGTGACATGATCTGACTAACTTTTTAACAGGATAACTCTGGTTACTAACTCTGGTTACTAACTCTGGTTACTAAAGGGTGCAACCACAGAAGCAGGAAGAGCAGTCGAGAGGCTATTACAGCTATCCAGGTGAGAAATAAAGGTGACGTGGGCCAGGTTGTAGCCACAGAACTTATGAAAAGTGATTGTACCCTGGACATAGTTGAAAGCTAAAGCTCTGATACCGAATCTTTGGTATGAGAGAAAAAGAGTAAAGTTAAGAATAACATTAAAGCTTTTTACTTTAATTCACATAGGTTTACCATTAATAGGAAAGGAAAAGACTACAGTGAAAGCTTGATAGTAGACATATTACATGTGAAATGCTTATTTTAAATTTTTAAATGGAAATACATATGGTTATACATGAGTCTGGAGTTTAGTGGAAAAAGTCTAATTATATTAATATATATTCTAGTTATTAACCAAATAGGAGCTATTTTAGAACATTAATACATTAATTTTAATTAATTTTAAGTTAATTTAAAAGAAAAAGTCTGGGAAAATATAAGAACGTTATAATAAGAAATCACTGCAGAGACATATTTTTCTTACCCACAGTAAAACTTGCTATAAATTCACTCTAATGAAAAGAGTATGATATTGTCAAAGGAATGAAAATATGTCCATGTAAAAGAACATCTGTAAATAAAATTTGTGTATATAAAGAAACAATATATTACAAAGATAACATTGTCTTTCAGGAAAAAATCGATTATTCAGTAAATGTTTTTGCCACATCAAAATCTATTCTTCATATAGACAAAATATAATTATATTTAAAATAAAAATTTAAGCTTTATGGCAATTAACACACACTGTTTGCTTATGTAATGCTTAATAAAGTTTCCCATTCTAAATCTCATGCAAAGTGATTACTAACTAGAAACTGAGGTTTAGAAAAATTAACCAACTTGCCCACATTAACATAAGTATTAAGTAGTGAACCAGGATTTAAAATCCATCATGTTCCAAAGAAAATCCTTTTACCCTCATGCTAACTAGTATGTCTAGTCTTTATTTATAAGGTACAATTTGATGATTTTAAAGAAGAGGAAAAGACTCAGAGCTGATAAATAAGCTACATTTTTACATAGTGAGAAGACACAAATTGAGGCTCTACTCAAATAACTGCCGCCCAGTTCTGTATGGAGACTATGCTGCCTTGCCAGCTTGGTGTGGTGATATCCTCTGAGCTGTGGTAGACCCCACCACAGGGTGCTCTATGGAGCCCAAAGGAAAGAAGAGCAAATCTGCTGGAGACAGTAGAGAATTTCTCAGGAAAGACTTTTTCAAGGAAGTGCCATTTAAATGTGAGGTGCTCAGCAGGCATGGTGGGAGAGTCCAAGTCCCTTGATCTAACTCTAGTTTCTATGATATTTACCACCGACCTCTCCTGAGACCTGAGATTCCTTGAAATGTTTGGCTCCCTACTAGTGCGCACCTTTCCAAATCAACCCTTATGCTACCAACTCAATAGATCTTGGCTTTCCCCACATTACGGCGCCAACTTCATAATGGGTTGCAAAAGGAATGAGGTCTCTTCTTTAGTGTCTAACAGCAGTGTAATAACAGGAGATCACTGTCACTAAGACTCTCACTGATGGCCATGGTAGCAAAGATTCCTGTAAAAACTAAATTTCTATCTCTAGGAATTGATTTCCCTTCTTCAGGCAAAATCATTTTATGCAATTCACCAAAGAACATTTTAAACATTTAATATCCTCTGTTTGAAAAACAAAACACAATCCTTTTTAATACAGATAATATAGTTAACACAATAAGCTCTTCTGGGAAGAATCCATGGTTATATAACATTTACTAAATTCTCAAATAGATGGGTGGATTTCTACTATATATAGTAGCCTAGAAATATAGATTTTGCCTATTATCATTTTGTACCTTTTTCTTTCTTTTTGAAAGGACCCCTCACATCAAACTAATTATAAATCTATCATTTCACATATTTGCCTATTTTTGTATGTGTGTGAAAACATTTAAATTCTACTCTCTTAGTAATTTTTAATTATACAGTATGTGTTACCAACTAAAGTCATATCGACTATAGTTATACTTTCGATCTTTGGTACTTTCTAATGCACATGAGAATGTGTATGAATATTAAAGAAACCTAAATTCAATACAAGCATATAAATATCAGATTGAAAGGAAAATTGTATTATGATAAAAAAGATTTATACAGTACAACCAAGCAGATGATAAACATACTACAGACTTAGGTTGAGTCAACTTCCACATCTACTTTGGTTCCTGGGTATAACTGTTAGGTAGACTATGACTCTACTAATGTCCACATACTTAATTCTTTTAACCATAGGAATTTTACAAACTCCTAACACAATATAGCTCTCTCTATTGTCATTAAGTCACAATACCATGATGTAGAAAGAAGGAAAAAATAGACTTTCTTAAATAAGATCTTTACAACACTAGCTCCAGAAATACAAAATAGAAAAATGTGTTCCCTCGCAAAAACAAACCACACATAAACTCAAAGCTGCATAGAAGTGCAGTAGTAAAAAATGTCAGAAACTATGAAGGTTTGGACCGTAAAACATCCTTATTTCGTCTTTCATATTTCTTTGAGATAATCTGCAACATTCACTAGTAATATGCCTATAAAAACCGGAAGCAGTTATTTGAATTTATTTTATTGGATACAGCTTAAAAAAATCACTGCCTAAGAAATTCTGGTATTTCCCATAACTAATTCTGCAGAATAGCAGAAATGGGAGACCCTCAATTGCAAGTTCTAGTTATGTAGGGAAACCAAGGCTATATCTCATAAAGTCTTTGACAAATCTCCCAGCTAAAATTAGACTCTTTCACTTATGCTATTGTACCTTTACTTATCATAAAGGAGCAAATCTTTTATGTTCCCTTTCTGGCTTATGCTCTCAATTCCCACTGAGTGTCGGAAAAATGGTTTGTACACACAATCTTCTCTGAAGCCTTGCCTTGGGTGACAAGACCAATTCCTCCAGTCCAACTCCTTTTTCTGGGAGGCTATACCCTCACCCCCAGGGAGGCTGGTGGTTCTCTACTACATAGGAGTGCAGGAGATACTCTAGTCGAAAAGTAGAATACATCTACAATGCAAGTGACAATCCAGAACATTTCTTTGATTTGACTAATGACAGAATTTGCTTAAAACCACATTCTTGTCAGCTCTTTCCTCCTCATCATCATTATTAAAGAGCACTACTTCAAAAAAGTCAGGAGCCCAAATCTCTGTTTTAGGCAGGCTAAGATCCTAGAAAATCCAACCTAAAATACAAACTATGTTTCTTCCTCATACTTAATTAGTATGCATGTTTACCTTATCTTGGGTTTAAACTTCTGAAGAAAGGGATAATTGCTCTGGCTCATTTTGAGAAAATGTTTTCATCTAGTCTTCTAATATCCACTTTTCAACCAAATAAATAATATCTCATTTTTCATTTTCTATTAGTTTTAAATGCAAGAATTGCCTGGATTAGCAAGAACTTTCATGTGTGTCATATCTATATGCCTAACAATGAACATGCCTATTCTTTACCTCTTATATTGTCCCTTTATCTGTTTTTTCTTGACCATTTTTATCTCTTCTAATCAGCCCCCTACATTAAAAATTAATAGAATAATTTATAATTGAACAAATCTTATGGTTAGTATGTATGTCTATATGCATGTGCAAGCATAAATCTCTTTTAACTACTTAGAAAATAAATATATATCTTTACCTCAATAATTTTATATTTAAAAAGAAAGAAAAATGAGCTGTTTTTTTAATCTAAATTTTTGTAATATCTACAAAGTATTGTACATGGACTTAGCCATAAGCTCCTACTTTTAGAGGTGTTCTAAAAGGCATTATAATAATAAAATACTTAAGCACAAAAGATTGGCCATAGGACATGTTTATTATATTGCTTAAGTAATATTATTTACTAAACTAATTTATTTCACTGGTTATTTTAGTAATCCGAATTAGTCATTACATGCTATTTCAAGCTGCATTATGGTCAAGCCAAAAGGAGTGGCTGTCTCTTCTATTGATTACATCTCTTAGTATGCTACTTTTATTTCTGGCACTTAGGTAAATTATTGACATTCAGCAGACATGCATTTAATGGAAATTCATTGCATAATAGCTCAGTTTGTCCAATTCTAAGCGATATTTAGTGATTATGTAGACAAAGAAAAGTTTTTCCCTTACATATTGTCCACCAAAATTAAAAAAGAAAAAGCATTTTGTTTCCATCAAATCTATATCGAAGGGGTTTTTCTTTTCCCATTCAGAACTAAAGGAGTAAAAAAAGGAAGCGTAAAAGTAAACAAAAGCGAAGAATTTTAACAGCAATAGCATTTTAAGTTTAATGGTTCTACTTTTTTTTTAAATAGACTCTGATGAAAGCTAGATATTTTGAAGTGATCTAAAATACTATGTGACTACCATATAGAAACAGGGTAGAGAAAATTATACTAGTTAATAATTATAATTGTATGACTGAATCTTTTCTCTATCAAAATCTTTTCTTTAATCCTATATTTTTAAATTTCCATCCCAACTTTTCAAAAGTTTGCTAAACTTTCTATTGAACCAAGATTATGTACTTTTGGAGTTTGTTTGTTTTTTCTATTTTTCCCCCAATCTTATTCTAAGGTTATAGACATATTATCACACAAGAAACAAACACACACACACACACTAACTTCACCCTCTTATAGACTGCTCTATTGACCAGTAGCATAAAAAAGATCTTAATATAAACTTAAAGTACCAGTACAATATCCCCACAAAAAAGAGATAAAAGTGGAAAGGATCCCATATAGAAAAGAAAAACATCTACGAAATAGTTTTGTTTCCTTTTCACCACTATTTAAAATTGTTTTATTTATCTGTTATTATTTGAAATTATACATCTACTCCAAATGCAAATCATTGATTTCATTGATTATATATACTTATTACATACTCTGGTGAATAAATGAGTGAATTAATGTGTTCACAAAGGATAAAGAATAGTAATTTTAAGAAAATTAATATTATAGATTATCTTTACAAACACTACTAAGCCAGAATGTAAGCACAGAGAATTGCATCATTGTTGCAAGCATGTGTAATGAGTTTTAGACATTTAGCATCTCTTAACAATATAATTTTAAAAATCCAGTTTCCAGTTCCAAGGAGCTTGGAAGTCAGCACTACATTCTAAAAAAAAAAGAGAGAATTGAAAAATCAACAACTCTTTTGAATTCGAAAGAGAAGGGAGGAAACAAGGCAAATACTGCCCCCAGAATTGGAGAAGCAGGTGTACATAGGGAGTCACAGCTTACCTGAGCAGAAACGCAGGAATGGAAGCCATCATGGGAACAAGTGACGGGGAAGTAAAATCTGAACTGTAATTGACAAATTGCTGGAGGCTCAGTGTGAACAATTCTGAGAGTTAAAAACTCCAGAGAGACCCCCAAAGTATCATGAGATATATCTCCAGCAGCTCGACCATATTCTCACAGTAAATATTGGAGAAAAGTCCCCTGAAGCTTCTGGCAGGGGAAAGGGTACAGGAACCATTTTGAAATACACCAGAGCACTCAGTTCTCAACAAGGCCTGCCCTCAGGAGAAAGTAGTTAACCAGAGCCTAATCTGATGAATATTATCAGAGCCTAACCTGGAGAAGTAAATTTCTAACTCCAATTGTCTCTAGCAATCCTGTTTCATCTGAATGGAAAATAAAAAGCTGAGAAACACTTGTGAAGTTCACAGTCCAGAGGCTCAGGCTCACTGAAAGACTGAGACTTGCTCATAGGACTACAGAGTGCTTCCTCGCCCCCCTCCCTATACCCATCGCTCCCCACTACATTACTGAAGGCCTGCTTACAGCAGTTTGTTTTACTCAGTATATCATGTATGGCTACTGAGAAAAAGTTACAAGGCATACCAAAAGGGAAAAATAATCCCACAATTTCAAGAGGCAGAATAATTATCAGAACCAGACATGGCAGGGATGTTGGAATTATTAGACCAAGAAGTTAAAACAACTATGATTATATGCTAAGGAGAGATGGAAATTCAAAAAAAGAACCAAAAAGATACTAGAGATTAAAAAAAAAAAAAAAAAGAAATGAAGAATGCCTTTGATGGACTTGTTAGTAGACTGGACACAGCTAAAGAAAAAGAAAGACTCTCTGCGACAGAGGATACATTCAATAGAATCTTCAAAAACCAAAAGCAAAAGAGAAAAAAGAGAAAAAAAAAAAAGGACAGAATATCCAAGGACTGTGGGACAGCTACAAAAGGTATAATAGGAATACCAGAAGAGAGAAAAGAACAGAAGAAATATTTGAAAAAATAAGATTGAGAATTTCTGCCAAATTTATTTCAGACACCAAACTACAGATCCAGAAAGCTCAGAAAACATCAAGTGGGATAAATTAAAAAGAAAAAAAAAATCAAACATAGGTATATTATTTTAAATTACAGAAAATCAAAAATAAAGCAAAAAGCAGAAAGAAGCAGGGGTACCCACTTTACCTATTGAAGAACAAAGATAAGAATTACATCTGACTGCTCAGAAACCATGCAAGCAAGAATAGAGTGAAGTAAAATATTTAAAATGTTGAGAGGAAAAAATACCAAGTCATAATTCTTCAAAGCTAAGAGAGAAAAATTCTCAGAAAAAAAAAAATTTTTTTGAGGGAATTTATTACCAGTAGACTAGCCTCACAAGAAACGTTAAAAGAAGTTCTTTAGAGAGAAGGAAAATAATATCAGATCTTGGATCTGAAGATTTTCGGCTTTTCATAACGAAGAAATGAAAAGCACTGAAGTTGGAATAAATAAAGGTAAAGTAAACTTTTTTCTTATTCTCAATTGATCTAACATAAAATTGAGTCGACAACCTAAATATAAGCACTGAAACTATAAAGCTCTTAGAAAAAAACAAGTGATAAATCTTCATGACTTTGGATTTGGCAATGGATTTATAGATATGACACCTAAAGTACAAGCAACAAAAGGAAAAGAAAAGATAAATTAGACTTAATTAAAATTAAAGACTTTTATGCTTCAAAAGGACTCTACTGAAACTGTACCAATGACTTTCATATTGAAGGAGCCATTTCTCATTCCTCATGTTTAACTTTCAGTAGCATTTGCCATAATTTGTAGCTCCGTCTCTGTTCCCTTGGCATCTTTCCTGTTTTTTACACTTTCCTGTTTTTTCTCCTATTTCTCTGGCCTTTCTTTTTTATCTTCTTTCTTTGCTTCTTCTCTTTCCCAGTTTCTAAATGTTAGAACACCCAGGGCTCAGTTTGTTATCTGTCTGTGTATACCTTTTCTTATCTCTATACTCATTCCCTTACTGATATCATCAAATCTCAGTGCTTTGAACACCATCTGTATGACTTAAGATGCACCTATTTATCATGTATCTATCTTCTATCTATCTATCTATCTATCTATCTATCTATCTATCTATCTATCTATCTATCTATCTCTATTTATCTATTTGTCTATCTATCATCTATTCATTTGTAGTAGCTAACCTCTAAAAATGGCCTGCCATGAGCTGCATCTACTGATATTCTCCTTTTTATACATTCCCCTCTCCTGAATCTAAACTGACCCTGTGACTTACTCTTGACCAGAAGAATACAGGGGAAGTCAGGCTATGTGATTTTTAAAGCTAAATCAAAAAAGCCTTGCAGCTTGCATTTGGGCCTTTGGAATGCTTGTGTTTTTTTTGGGGGGGGGGATCTTTCTTGGAACCTACTCATTGTACAAGCCAAAGCCACAAGAAAAGGCCACAAGCAGATGCTCTGTAGATAGTCCTGACTGAGATACTACCTACGAGCAGCTACAGCACACCATGTGAATGGATTCTTCACATGCCGGTTCAGGTTTTTGAATGATGCTAGCCCTGCCTCCATTTGACTGCAACCACAGAAGAAATCCAAAACAAGCACCTTTCAACTGAGCCCACAGAATTGTAAGAAATAATAACAAATTATTGTTTGAGACCACTCAGTTTTGAGTAGTTCGTTATGCAGCAATAGATAATTTGGTCTTCTGAACATCCCATTCAGATATCCTGGCCACTTGGTGTCTGTATTTGATGACAAATGCCAAACTCGGCATATCTAAAATAAGCTCTTGATTTTTCTCCAAACAAATATGATTGCCTCCCAACTTTTCCCATACCAATAAATGATCCCTTCTTCATTAGAGATGCTCAGGCCAAAAACTTTGGTCTCATTATTGATTCTTCTTTTATTCACATGGTAAATCCAATCTGACAATGAATCCTCTTAATTTTGCCTTCAAAGTATAACTAGAATATGGCCACTTTCCATGGCATCTACATATTGTAAAAATCTCCCCCTTCCTCAATCTAATCCAGATACCTTGGAACATTCCATATACTTTCAACGCTTAAGGCTTTTGTATTTCATGGTTCCCCACATATAAGCACACCCACTCTCTCATCTACTTCATGTTTCTGTTCAAATGTCATTTTTTTTTTTTCTGTGAAGCCTTTCCTGACCAATCAATTTAAAATTATGGCCTCTCTCTCCCAAAGACACCAATTTACAATTATTCTTTCCTCATAGTATTTCCTCTAATCTGATATATTATATATTTTTATTACTTATTCAATTCTATGGTTATTTATTTGTTTATTTTCTACCTCTCCCCTAAGGGGATTTTTTAAAGACAGGAATTTTGACTGCTTTATCTCCAGAATTTAGAATACTGTCAGAAATAAAATAATAAATACTGATGAAATTGTGAAATAAATAAAATGATCTCTCTTTTTAAAGTTATTGAAATATATTCAGTTAAAACAAACATGTTTTTGTTTAAGTTTTTTCTATAATTTATGTGCTAAAATTAGTGACCAAATGAAGTAAGGTTATGAGGAAAAAAAAGAATGTTTTGCAAAAGTTATTAGAGATGAAACAAATTTTCTGCAACTCTCATCCTCAATATTGTGCTATATTTTCCAAAGATATTTTAAATATATGTTAGAATCCAGCACATGTTTGTGGTAGTTATAAAATTTAAAGTTAATTTACATTTTAATCCAGACTGCAGTGTTTACATTTATATGCATATCTTATTTCTTGTATATTTATATTCTGAGACCTAAATCTTCTCCTGGTTTAACACTTTATCTTTAATATTCCGTAGCTAGAACAAAATATAAACACACCAGCTTAAGAAATATCTTTGGTAGTGGCAACTTGAAATTTGGAACAAAAAATTAAACGTTGATATATATTCATGAAATTTAACTGAGAAAAATTTGTGGCAATTTTAAAATATGCAAATGCTCCAAAGATGGGAGAGATCACAAATAGGTTAGATATCAGATTCCTGAGAGAACCAGTAGGCTGAGATAACGAGTTTAACCTAATAAGATGAGAATTAATAAATGCAAATATCAATTTCTGTTGTTCAGCTTAGTAAAAACAACTTTACAAGTGTGAAATCTGGAAGTATGGCTTAGCAAAATTCTAAGAAAAAAAGACATGGATTTAAGAGACCATAAATACTAGAGAAGTGTTTGGTTTCTCCAACTAAAATATACTCAGAGGTGACACGTCAGTATGTCGAGATGTCTTGAAATAAAGTCAAATGCGAAAAAATTTAATGGGTCAGAAAGATGCTTAATTCATGAAAAAAAAAAAGACACAAGGGGACTGAGCTCAGTAGCTATTTACAAATACATGGAGGGTTGTCTATGTGGGAAGATGTTTTTGACTTGTTCTAAGGCCATTCATATGTAGAAATAATATTCATGGTTCCATATGATATTATTGTGGCTCCTAGATTATCTGAAAAAAACTTTCATTTGCAAAACACTTAGGTACTAGTCAATTATTACAAACTTCCTTTAAATGTACTAATTTCAAAATAAGAAAATTAACTTCCCAGAGACTAAAAAATACTGGAGCAGAATTCTGAAGCCAAAGTGATAAGTAAATACTAAAATTGTGCTTCCTCACAATAAAAATGAGTACCAGGACTTAGAGCTGGGTGTTAAAGGACAGCACTTGGGAAAAAACAGATGAGCTTTTGCTCTCCAAAAGGTATAGAGAGAAGATAAAAGTGAGGATCCCTCTCTCCTCCATGTAGTTGAATGCCTCACTAGAGTCCCTTTCTCAGTAAGGTGTGGTTACTAATATATCCTTATATCTATAGCAAGGAGAACCAAAGAAGCCCATCTGTTTCTGCCAAGGTAACAGGTGAGAAAATAACCACAGCAGTAATAGCCTACTTTGAGAATTATGATTACAGATCAAACCTCAGGTGAGTCTATTTATTACAGTGACCCGAGAACAACCGCAGTCTGAGAAACTCCAAGACAAAAAATTGAATTAAGGCTAGGCCATTCATATCCATTTCCAACAAACCCAATTCCACTCAGAAGGGAAGCCTCTCAATTTAGATTTTTAGGGGTATGTACTGATTAAGCCCTGGTAAATAGGGGCTTAAAAATAGAAAGAAAACATAATATAAAATGAATATGAAAATATGAATATAAAAGGAAATGAGATGTCAAGAGTGAGAAAAATACTAAGAGCAGAAACAATAAATATCAGATTTAGATGCTCAAGGGCTTCAAATATTAGAATTATCAAATACAAAATGTGATGTGTGTACAAACATGTTTGAAAAGTTTAACAATGGGCTTTAAAACATGAGCAAAAAATCAGACACTATTGAAAATGTTCAAATAGATTTGAAAAACAACCAAAAAAAAATTACTGGAAATGAAATATTTTCATATTGTAAGTTCAAATCCAAAAACTGGAAGGCTCCAAGCTCAAGAATAGGAGACGTTTCAGTTTGAGGTCCAAAACCTGAAAAGACTGATGTCACAGCTCAAAGAGTCCAGTAGGAGAAGTTCCCTCTTATTCAGCCTTTTTGTTTTATTCAGGTCTTCAATGCATTGGATGAAGCTTGCCCACATTAGGGCAATCTGCTTTACTCAGTCTGCCAATCAACTGTTAATCTCATCCAAAAACACCCTCACCTCACAGATACACCCAGAATAATGTTTGACCAAATGTCTGGGCACTCTATAGCTCAATCAAGTTCACATATAAAATTAATCTTCACAATAATATAAAGGCTTTATTTTTAAAATTATTAAACAAAACACAGAAGACAATTTTGTTTACAGAACGTAACATTAACACTATGTAACAAATATTCGTGCATCTGTATTACACTGCTGTTACGGAAAAGCTTTTATAAATGTTTTTAATTAAAGATGGGAGAAAAAAAGATTTAGCTTAAGTGCTATCCCGAGACTCTCATGACATTTCTCAGAAACTATTTTTCTGGGATTGCTTCCTGTGTCTTAGTAAGTGACACTCACTCTAGGTAGAGCAGCTTGGCATTGAAAATCATTTAGTTGGTGACCTACCAGTGTTTTTCTACTTATCCATGTCACATTCACTTATGTGTGGGTTCCTATATTCTGACCAGAAGACACGTGAATGTGTACAGCTCATTTCTTCAAAGCATAATATCACATTTCCATCTGTGAATCCATCATCTAAATACAAGAGACTATTTGTTTTTGCATGTGTGTGGAAGGAAGATTATAGCATCTAATAAATCTTTACGTTATTATATTTGAATCTGTCATCTGTCCTAAATTTATATCTCTAAGATTTTTCTTTCTAAATGTACATTTTGAATACTATTTGCCTTTAAAATTATTTTAAATAAATATAAGCTTATCAGAGAATATATAAAATATTTAAATATATTGAGATAAAAAGTGAATATTATCCAAACTTGTATCACCTAAACTTAACAACATATTATTTAAAATAATTTCTTTCCAGATCTCTTTATTTCTTCCAAAAAGATTTGGGGAATTTTTAACATAGTTTAATTATACTATATCTACAATTTGGTATCCTAGTTATTATGGACAATAAAAATATGCTGACATTTTAAAGTACATTCATGCTTATATTCTACTCGAGACCAATTAAATCAGAATCCCTAGAGATGAAGTTAGTCATATATATATATTTAAGCACTCCTTAGATCATCATAAAGTGCAACCAGGGTTGCGAACCACTGCTATAACATATAAGCATTGTCCATGTTATTAAATAGTTTTCATAAAAGTTCCTTTAAAAAGGTGTTTTGTATTACATAGGCATACTGAAATTTATCTAAAATTCTCTTAGTGTTGGATATTTAGGTTATTTTAATTATATATTGACATATGGATAAATCAAAATACAGGTAAAAACTCAATCTTCTTAAATATTGTTATCAGAAGATGCAGATATGTTGGCCTTTTGAGAGGAGTTAAATTATAAAATGAACATACTACCTTGAAATGACATATTTTCCTTTAAGTTCTTTTGGCCTTTAACTGACAATAGCTGGGGGCTATAAAGAAAATTGGAGGAAATGAACACCACAGCTGTAATTCATAATTTTGCTAAGAATCTAAAATTGATTAATTATAACTTTAAGAAACCTCCAAAATGTGCTTTATATTTATCACTTTGTACATTATATATATAAACATACATGTAAATAAAAAATAATTTTAATAGTGTAGAGTCTTTCGGTGGGGGGGGTTATAGGTTTTTATGACCTCAGTCCTTGAGAATTTTGAAGACTACTAATGCCACATTATTCATGGAAGAATAATTTATTTTAAGAAATAGAGAAATATCGCATTGCATTTGATTGGGGGGCTGTGATAAAGAGAGGTATTTTGTCAAAATCCAATTCAGATATCCCTATGGAAAATTAAGACAGTTGGGATTAGATAGTATCCACTTATCCAATTTCTGCCTCACTGTGTCTTTTTTATTTGAATTAATCTGGGTAATGAACACCCAAACCAAATTATTGTGGGTTGATTACCCATGAAAAGTGGGTTAATTGTTTAATAGCCATGGGTACAAGTGGGCATAGGTATTTTAATATACATAAACTTCTAGTTGGCATATTTGATAGTAGCATAAAATGCATATACAATGAAATCAACAATACAGTTTCACATTAAAGTCGATTAATCTTCTTGTTAGTGTAATTTAATTGTCTGTAAAATTGGTTGCTAAATACTGGAAAAAGAAGTCATCTGTTATAATTGTTTCTATTAAAAAAAAACAAGGATAAATGAGTGTTTTCTAAGTACTAAACAAATAAATCTTAATTTTGAGAAAATATTGGAAAAAAAAGGTATTTAGTGCCACTTACAATCAAAGGCAAATGTAACAAATGGTTGTTCCTATTATCAGTTCAGCTTATTATCAGACTTGGATACAGTCAGATGCAGCCATCCAAGTTCACAGGCAGTTAAAAAAGTGAAATCTACATAAAAGTATTCAATTTATAGGGAAGAAGGTGGTACCTAATTGAATAATGTTGTCCAGCATTTATATCCTCTGGGCAAGAAAAATGGACCTGATCAAGAAACACCAACTATAGCCATGTTTTCCAATTTACTTTCTGCAGTCATTAAGGGAAGACCTTATTAGAAAATAGCTACCAGAGCCATTATCTTTTTTTCACTTTCAATAAAGGTGCACAGGATTCTAATAAAAAATTCCAGCATTCAGGTCTCCTTTCACGGCAGAAGCAATGAACCCAATTAAAAAATCTGGCAAATGGATCCATTACATTATGTCCTTTCTTGAGAAAAACAACAACAATGGAACACAAGGGAATAACAAAATAACAACAACAACCAAAAAGATAGAGAGCAGAAGAGTGAGCATGCTCTAACAGCAGGGAGGCTGCAAATATGGACAAAGGTTATTATAAAGTTCACAAAATTAAAATGAAGCCAACCAAAGGCTTCATTTGATTGCCAAATCATCCTAATATTCTATTTCTTTTCTTGTGTTATTTTCTTCTTTTCTTCAACTTACACTTCAGCTGATTTCTTTTGCTTCATATGAGAAACTGGGCTGGAACCTGGATTTGCTTTCTTGCCCTCTTAAGAGATAAAGAAAGATTGATACATTTCCCTTCAGCATTAATTTCAGAGGATGACTCCCAGTGATAACTCATTGAGAGGTATCCTTTTGGCATAGCCCTGGTAAATTTCCTTTGGCTAAATGGTATTGGAAACCAACACTAACGCAGATATCTTGATAAGTCTAATTTTTGCTGTGCTGGCGTTACCTGTTTTTAATTCTGTAAAAGTCAACAAGGTTTAGTTCCATCTCACAACTTAGAAGTTTTAAGATGATCTTTGGCTGTGTGGCCCATGGAGACCTAATCATAGCTTATTTGCCATTTCCTCCTCCTTTTCTTCTCCGCTCCAGTGCATTACGGCTCAGTGTTCATAGCTAAGCCACCTTTCTAGACTATGCCTGGGAGAGAGTCAGACTGAGAACGCTTCACAATTGGTCATGAAGCTAAGACAGAAAAAATAAGAGCACTAAATACCTACAAATTCTCACAATTAAAAGGAACTAGAGACGTCTACGAGAATAAAAGAGGTGGTCATTGGGGAGCTGAGTAAAATTTCACCTAGAGAAACAACAAAACAACAACAACAAAAAGCAAAGCATTGGGGAAAAAGCAAGGGCAGGCTGACTGTCTGGGAATTCATAAACCTTACCCAAAGCAGAGGCATGGTGAAAGGAGGCCCTGGGCTCCTCGGCTCTGCTCTTCTCTGCATGCTAGCCAGATGACACTCCTACGTGACAAGATGTATTCCCAATTGTACATTTTAATTTTGATGTTTGCCTAGAGCCACAATTTCTCATTCTCTGTCAACCGGTGTGGTTAATTATGTACTGTAGTATTTAAATTACAATTCTGATTATTTTTAAAAGATAATTAGACTAAGAAAAAGAAGGAGACAGAGTTGCAATGGAGGTTGTTCTGAAGGTTCTGGAAATAGCAAGAAGACAATATATTCTCCCAGAAGTGAGAATCAGCTGGGCCATGGGGAGACTGCAATAAACTCTTTGGAACAATGTGTTCATTTTAATTAAGGAGGGGCCATCTGGTTCAGATAGAGAAAATATGATCCATTCTATTAAATGCCTTGTCAAACTTTGAGTTACATGTGTCTTTCCTTAGTAAATTCTCACCCTCTACATTTTTTATCTCTTTGTTTCAGAACTTACATTTTACCCCAAACATAAAAAGGACTTCTTACCTTGCTAATGTCCTTCATTTATTCAAAATCTTAAATCCATTTGATACAAAATCTTATTGTTAATACTAAGGTATTTTATTGTGTGTCACTTACCGATATCGCTTCAAAATTACCATAAAATATTAGATGAGGCAGCATCTTATGAATACTTGGTCAACTTTTTTCCAACAGTGGAGCTATTCATGTAAATTTAACACATGTATTCATGTAATTATTGAACCTATTAGTAGATGGATTTATGCCAAGTATGGAATAAATATTCAATTAAAGGAAATTAGCTCTTAATGTGTTTCTCTGGCAATATCAAAGATGTATTTTGCATGAGGCAGTAACTTATCTTTATTTTAAAATCTGTTTTCATTATTTTATTTTATTTTTTTTTACACACACTAGCAAAGCCAAGTAGACATAATCAATCAAGTCACATATTCAAAGAATGATACTCAAGAGCCAAAGCTCCGGGGTGCCACACCATCTTCCAAATTCTTTTGCTTTCTCTTTCCCTTCCTTCCCTCCCACAGTCCTTTCTTCCTTCTATAAACATTTGAGCAAATTTTGTTTTTTTACAGGCACAAGTTTAGGCACTGGAGAAACAAATAAGACATAATAGCAGTAGAAGCAAGTAATTATGATTTCACCCAATGTAATAAATGTTAATTCATGTGGGTTTCTTCTATTGTGCTCAAAACTATTAGTAGAGAACACAATTAAGTAGTTTATTCTAGCTTATCAGTGCTTCAATTTGGATAAAAGCCAAATTGCTATGAGACATTTAGTACCAAAACAGAAAAGTGGTCTCCAACAACTTTTATAGTCATGTGAACAAACTAGATTTTCTGAACACTAATAAAGTATTTCAAATTATTGGTAATAGCATCACGTAATGGGTGAAAGCTCTAGCTTTGGCTTCACACAGATTTAGTTCTAATAGCAGGGTCAACCCAATAGTCATATGACTGCATAAGTTACTTAATTGGGCTGTGTAAATTTCCTTATCAAAACGGGATACGACTGATTTGTTTTATAGATTAAATGACACAATGTATTAAAGTGCTTACTATAAGGCCTGGCTCATATAAGTAATAAATATATTGTCATTTCTGTTACAATTATTATTCCAAAATTGAAATAACCATTCCACTTGTTCAAAATCACTGTCTGACAATTTTCCCATGTGCATAAATAGCTACCCAATGGTGATTTTTCTAACAGGAATCCAATATAACTTAAGAGCAGTAGACCCTTTTGGTCTCTTAATTCTTAACTAGACACTCTAGATTTCTTTAAAATATCAGATTTAAGAAACATGATAATGTTCTTTAATACTTAAAGAGACACATGACTAAATCAATGCGAATGCAAAGGAAAAGGAATATGTGACTAGAAGCAGGAATGTAATCTTTATATCTCATTGATTACAACTGAATTCACAAAGAGCAAAAGAGGTTGTGGTTCTTTTGATGTGCCTAGGCTTACTTCTACCTAACCAATCAGAGATGATCTCTTGCTCTGTTGACCTTGTAAAATAGTCTACCAGGAAAATGCTCAAGAACCCAGACACTGCTTACTACATGCCTGTTGTCTAAAGAAGATAATAATCAACAGATTCAGACAGATAAAAAAAAATTATAACAAGTTTTTGTGACTTTTACAAAGGATGATTCCAATTAAATTGCTCAGTAATAAAATATACTATATTTGGAAGTATTGAGAGTAACATTAATAATAATTTATTGTTGAGTGACCTTATGAAAATATTATAATGCCAAGTGGGAGGTAGTTATTCTCACTGAAATGATTATGGAGGCCATATAAGTCTATGTACTAACTTGATTATTCTTACCCTAAATGTCTTGTTCCCTGTTATTAACTCAATTCCAATTTCCATTTTAAAATGCTAGCCTTGTAATGAATGTTAGTTTCCTGAGATCTTAAAACGTTTTAAACAGACAACATGATTTCTAACGGCTGGAATTTATATATTCCATGTTTATAAATTATATTACTTATTCTTATAACTCTATTCTAAAAAGGAAGCCAGAAAGATGGATTAAAGAAAAAAGCAAACAGAAACACATCTCTAGCATTTTGTTTTTCAATCAGGAAATGCAAGAATCAGTAAAAACAAATCACAGATGCCTCAATGCACAGAAATCAGGTAAGTATAGAAATGCCATATCTTAAGTAGCCTCTTTTCATGATATAAGGCCTAAAAATGTCAGCCCCTACATGAAAAGCCCTAGTGAACGCCTTAGTACAGAGAGACTACTGTCATCTCTTAATCAACAGTTCAAGATAATAATAAAATACCATTCCTGCATCTTAGAAAAGACCTAATTCGCTTATTCATCGGTATACTAAAGGCATGTAGAATTATTGTCAGCTTCTTGAATGAGAGAGCATGGCACATTTTAAAAAAGACAAAACTTTCTCATTCAGATTCTTTGGCGAGAATACTAGCTACCAATTTTTCAACTGAATCACTGACTAGATAGTCTTGCTCTTTTATATGACTTTGTTCTGGAGCAAATTAAATAATTATTTTTTTCTGGTAACTGAGTTTCAGATTCTTCCCAGGAGAGCTACTAGGAAACTAAGAGGAATTTTGGGTAACATATTATAATGAATGTCATAAATATCTCATACTTTTAATTTGGTTTTAATAAGATACTTAATCTTTGTTGATTATAAATCATTGAATATTAAAAACACATTTATTGAAAAATTTAACCACTAAGAATAAGATAGAGTAGGTAGCTATTACATAATTTTTAACATTGTGTAAATAAGCCTGAGAGAAAAAAATTATTCATATTTATTCAATAGCAACTATTTTTATTTGAAAAGGTAAAAATAGTGATCTTAGTACAGTATGTTAAAGACAAATAGAATATTTAAAGCATATTAAGTGAGATTTAGTAACCATAGACTTGATATGTATCTATGATATAGCTGCTCATCTTCAATAAATAGCTTTCTAATAAACAGTTGGTATTTATTCAACAAAAGCAACTGTTATAATGAATAAATTAAATGCCTATTTAACACTTTATGCAACATAAAGAGGTAGCACAATTTCCCTGCAGCACCAGAAACAATCATGTTAATCCTGGAGTGAAGCCAGTGCCCTAACACCCCATTGTCAGTGGGAAGCACGTCACGCTCTACACAGCAGCATGACCAGTATTACACAGCATGAGGAGGCATAACCATGAAGAATCAATCCAGGAATTTTGACAAGATTCTGTTGGCTGAAATTACTGCAATCCTTAAACATCAACCACGAGTACATGAAAAAGAGAGCAAGTCTCCGTGTCTTTTCAACATGTCTGGAAGAAAAGAACTTTAATGTTTGCATTGATTCTATGGTTGCATATTCTTCAGTTATCAAATTTGCCACTCAATCCAGATCATGATTTGCCAACTCACCACTTGGCACGTGTATGCAACTTAGTAATAATGGGTACTGCTTTACCAGCCCCAAGGGATGAGATTTCTGAAGTTACTATGAGTTCTATTGGTATATTTTCATTTGATGTTCCAGAATTATTCAATTTTTTTCTTTAGTGAAAGGTTTTACAGAAAAATAATTTATTTCGATCATTTATTATTGTCATTTATTATACTATGGGCTTAAATAATAGGGCAGAAGCAAATAATAGTGCAGAATTAATTTGGCTATCAAATCTGTCTCCAGCCAACAATATTTACCTTATATACAGTGAGTATTTTTAGATAGTACTTCTTTGGTTGCACAGTTTTAGATGATTGGATAGCTCGAATTGCATAAACAAAGATAATTCTGTTCTTATATAAGCTCTTCATAGCAAGCATCTTATACAAAGCTTAGTGTTCACATTTGATTAATTTATTAAAATGCTACTTTGTTCTAGTGAATAGAAAAGTCATTATTAAAAAAGTGTATTTCTATTCATCATTGTCTTTTTTTTACTTCTGACTAGCCATAGGTTTTTTGTCAAGTTTTTTATATGCAAAATAAAACTGTCTTATGTAGTTTCTAGAGAATTATTATGAAGATTCTAAGAGAATTGTTTTTAAGTAACTCTAGCTATTTATTATACAGCTTGTCGGTAAAATAAGTCATGACCTTTTCTTAATTAACTTGACAAGCCTGAAATTATAAGCTTGTACATAGCCGTGTGTGTGTGTGTGTGTGTGTGTTTGTGTGTGTGTGTGCGCGCGCGTGCGCGCATATATATATTCAGGGAATTGTAATATAATAAATATAGAGATAATATGAAACAACTCATTTCCAGGTTCCTTAAATTCCAGGAATTTAACTTTCGGAAAATTTTTTGAATAATTTCTTAAAGGTAGAGCAAAGAGAGAAAGCCTCAGTAAACTTTGTGGTAAAAGACCTATTAAGCAACTGTAAAATGAATCTTCAGGCTGAAGGGAGGAGCCAGGCACACTAGCTAATGCTTCTTGGACAACCATTTGTTTCTGATTCCAGGAAAAAAGAAGGGAGAAGGACACTATGGATAAAAAAATTGCTCTGGGATTCTCTTCCAGCTCCTCTCCAGTCCTATCAATTACTTCAATATTTGTTAATCTTTGGAATTTTCTCTCCTTCAAACTAGAATGCTAGATAGAAAATGCGTGTGTGTGTGTGTGTGTGTGTGTGTGTGTGTGGTTGTGTTTGTATTTTGTATATGTATGTCCAATTTCTCTTTTATTTTCTATCAAAAATAGGAGCACATGATTGAGATAAGAGAAATAAGAAAGTATTGGAGACAAAAGTTTTCATCAAAAGAAATAAATTGTAACCATGTTAGGTGATGGATGTTAACATAAACATGTGTATACACACACACAGACACAAACTTTGTATCCAGCATTCTAGTTTGAGGCAGAGAAGAAACTGAGCTCACAAAAGTCAGGTTCCATCCCACAAAGAATGGTGGAGTTTGTCTGAAAATTTTTGTTTATTTTTCCCAAATTGACAGATGAGTTACCTTATTGCACTTCCCCAGAGTCATAGTAAGTAAAATGTTAGAGACCAAGGCTTACACTAATTGAGCTCATTTCACTGGAGGGTAATATTAAGGGTGAAAGAGAATTTTCTCCAGTAAAAAGAAAGAGGAAGGGAGTAAAGAGAAATGGGAGAACAGGGACCTTGTCTTAATCACCTGAATAGCTAATACATGTGCTTGATTTAAAATCATTGCTCAATAAAAGCTATTGACAAAAAAAGTTGAATGGTTGAAAGAATAATTAATATATTTTTGTTTAAACTTAAAATAATCACATTTCACCTGCCATCAGAGACATCAAAATTATATACCTACATAAGCAGCAAGAGAAGCATAATAAACTAGGAATAACACAGAGCTTAAAACCATAAATATTCCTATTAAAAATACTAACCAGCTAATACCTTGGTAACTTTAACTCTATTCTTCATCTGTATATTATTAGAGTGAATACTAATTCATGGGATCATTAGAAAGATAGAATGAAAAACAAATCTATAAATGGTGCTCAGTACAGTGCATATCACTTAGTAACTGATTATCAAATGGAAGCCATGAACATCTGTTAACCAGTTCATCAGTGTTTGCAGACTCAGACTTTTCTTTGATAATAAGTACAAAGTTAGTGCAGACCTTAGCAAGTGTAAAAGTTGAAGGCACTCTATGGCAGCTGCTTCCATGTGGTAACTTAGTATTTCAGGCTGTGTTATTGTTACGACTTTGCCACTTCAACAAGAAGCTTCAGAATTCTCCTAGGCAGTAGAAGAAAACGTGAGAAATTTATATATCTCTACTTTGAAGCTTCAACTTTTAGGTCATGCTCATCACCATTTGTCAAAGCCCATTGGCCACTACCAGTTTTATGACCTTGCTCAATAGCATAGAGAGTTGCAAAATTTAATCCAGGAAAGGGAAGGGAATCAGAAATTTGGTGTATATTAATTTCTTCCACACCAAGGTTTTTGTTCTTTATTAATTTTGGTTCTTTTACTTTACTTCTACTCTTAAAGAAAACATCCAGATCTTTCTTCCCAGACTAGAACCTGAACTAGCAACAATACTCTCCTAAACAATGATTTCTGTTCAAGGCTTCACTTTCTTGAAGGTCACTATTCATGCTTCACTCTAAATACCAAAATCCAACTGCACAAATACTAGAATGGGGGAAACATGACTTTGCTATTAGAAAATAGGTTTAGAAAAAAATACATAATTTGACGTGGTAAGCAGAACAACTACCAGATTTTTGGTTTTCTTATTAGAGGCATAGTACCCCAAAATAGCCATTCCAGCCTTGTTTTTATCAATATTAGTTAAACCAAAGTTTGCATTATGTTGTTATGTTTTGGGAAATTCAGTTAGGGATAAAGATAAACTATAAAGTATTTAGAGAAGAGCAATTAGAATGGTGAGAAAATTCAATGTCAAGTTACTTAAGCAACGACTGGACTAAGATGGGGACACATAGTCAGGAAATGAGCCCCCTCGGCAGGACATGATTGCTGTCTTCAAATATTTGAGGAGCTGACATGTGGGAGAAGTGTTAGACTTGTTCTTTATAACCCTAGGGTACAGTGAAAACTAGTGGTTGGAAGGAAAAAATAGACTTAATTTGGCTTACTTAAGGAAAATCCATTAGAACCAAAACACAATGTATTAGGCTGCCTCAGAAGGTAGTAAGTTCTCTGTCAGAAAAATAGTTCAAGCCAACTGATAACTATGTGATAGGGATATTGCAGAAAGATCTCAAGCATGAGATAGAGTCTAGACAAATAGATTTAGGTAAGATAACCCTATAATTTATCATCCAAACAGGGAATAGTTATTAACGATTGTGCCAGAAAGACAGGCATAAACTAAATCTAGCCCAAATAAACAGGGATGTGTGGCCTTTCTAAATCTAAGGTATCTTCCAACTATGAGATTATTTTGCATTATTTCTTAACATTGAAATGTCAATAGCACTTTAATGATTTACATTTCTGGGTGTATTTGCTAAATAAAGAATTTCTGAACAGTCAGTGCTTTGTTTTGTATTATTATTATTTTTTTTGACATTATGATAAGCCTATGGGAGATGTTTTGAGCAGGTTGGCATCTTTGTTTTGTAGCTTTAAATCTCATTGTGCAATTGCCTTCATGTAAAATTTGGTTACAGGTAAGTTTAGCCCAGAATACAACCATATTACAAAATGCATATTACAATTGCTATATATATATATAGCAAGTCATGTGAAAAGATACCATGGCCTTGCAGATTTATCCCCAGGCTAAGTTATTCTGACAAGGAAGGTAGACTGAGTGCCTACTGTAAGCCAAATGCTACGCTAGCTACTACACACTATTCAGATCTGACAGCATCTCTATGAAGTAGGCATTATCACTTGTCAGGTAGGTATTATTGTCTCCATTTTATAGTCTAGAAAACTATGTTTTGACTAAGAGAGGTCCCATGACTAGTTCCAGGACATAAACTTAAAATTTGAATCCATATCTCTGTCAGCATTAGATAGAAACACTAACCTACCAAGAGGATCTGATGTTTAAATAAGACGGCTAACATTCATATAGTACTTTAGAGATTTTAAATGACTTTTATTCATTTATTTTTAATTTATTACCCAAACTTTTGAGCATCTACTAGGTTCCAGGCACTAATCTAGGCACTGGGGATGCTAAAACGAAATTAACTCTGCAAAAAGGCGAGGGGGGGTAGACTGGACTGGGAAGACAAGGAAGCAAGGAGAGAAGTGGGTGAGGCTTTGAATTGGTCCATATGTGAATGATCTATGCTACCTACAGTGTTGGGAGCTAGTCAGAAACATACAGGAAAACACAATTGCACCCTCAAAACAAACACGGAATTAAAGCCTGAATTATTACTATTTACCACATGTTACAGATTAGAATGCTGAGTTACCAAAAGTCACATGAATTCCAAAGCTTGCATTTATCCCTTTCCAATACACTCTCCTAGGAATAATTGTCAGTAGCAATGATTTCACTGTAAAATAAAGGGTGGGAATGTGATAAATAAAGGTGAAAGAGCCCTTTCAGTACAGCCTTTATCTCTTCAGCATATTGAGTTAGAACACCAACATTTTAAGTTTTCTTCCCCAGCTCTGTCACATCCTCATTTTCTGTAACACAAAATAATGAGCAATAGACAGAGATTTCAGCTTAGCTAAACCAAAACAAGAAGGCTGAAGGCAAGAAAATAGTCCTGTAACATGTTCCAAGGAGAAATTCCAAAACAGAATGAAATATTTCCTGGTGGTATAAAATGCTCTCAGTGGACTGAAAAATTTCCTTGGAACCCAAGACAACAGGTAAAGTCTGTTCCTCATTAGCTTGTACGATAATGACCCAATCTTACATTTTCTATTTCTTTGGAATTCATTTGTTTTCATTACATCAGGTGGTTGTTATTATGATGTGTTAATGGGCTTCAAGCAGGGCTGTCCTCTGTGACTCAGACTCTGATTACTAAAATGAGAGTTTTGATATTTCTTATTATACCAACTCAGTTTGCATTCCCGTTGTTAATATTCTTGTCCACCAGAGTAGTGCTCTGAATTTCAAAGGCATGCAAAAGAAAGAAAGTGAGAATTTTATTTCTATTTTCAACTCTAGGTTCCTTTTATCCAAAAGTTTGCCTTTCATGACTTTAGCACTATATTTCAATTATTTTCGGCCCCTAGTTTCATTACTAAAGTCTTTTACAATGTCTTTGAACGTGGAAAAACCACACAATTTCTCGCTCTTCATTTTTCCTTTCAGGTTCATAAACCATTTTCTGGCATAAACAGTCTCCCTGTTTTTGCTTTCTTCTGACCCTGTTTCCACAGGAACTATCTCTAGCCATCCAGACCATAACCTTTGAATGCAAGGTGATTGTAATGAACATATGTAGCTCATTATTTTTAAATATAAATAAATTAGATGAATCGCTCTTAAGCATTACACTTCTTCAAGGGCTGGCCCCACTGCTAAAATAATATCGATGCTTCGCTTTTTTTATGTGTAAGAGTCTTGAAGCCAGAGATCAAAATTGGTTTCTTCATAAGACTAAAGAGAGAACCATGACGCTTCTAGTCCGATTCAGACTAGGGATATATTTCAGAAGCTCTAAGTATATCCTATATATTGAGCGTTTCTATATCGCCCATTCTGTTTAACCAGAACCTCCCTGATAATGAATGCATGCTTTTCACTGTACTCATAGGAACAGCAAACTCCCTATTTAACCGGATAATAAATGAACTTTTTAAAATGCCTAAATCTACGTTTACACACACAAGATGAGATTGATGTTTACCTAATGGGACTGTCTTTACTCACTAATGTGTACTTTACAATAACTTAAGAAAACAAAAACAACCTTCTCATTCCCAGGAAAATGGTACTTGTGATAATTACAGTAATAGTAAACAGCCTTGCCTTTCCAGGCACTACAGAAATACATTTGGTAGAACACATTTTTGTTCTGTATCTATGCAAGCATTCCTTTGTGTTTTCTTTGTTTGAGTAATTGTTAATATTATTGCTGTTTATACCATTGGACTTGCAGATAAGGCATGTATTTCTGACTGCTTCAGCTTTTGCTGGTGTCTACCACCTGTTGGTTTACCTTACATTATTTCTCTCCATCTCCCCTGCCCCCAAAACATTCAGCATCACAGATGGCATTTTATAGACAGCTATTTCTGTGTAAGTGTGGGTATTTAACTTTTCATTCAGCTGAGGACCGAAGATGTCATGAGGGCTTTGTCCTCTAAAGTGCAGTTATGCTGCTGCTTCCCTTTAAAGTTAATTGCATGTTTCCTTGTCACTGATTAAATAGATGTTCTGAATGTGTCTATATGTAGGCTTTTCTATTTCCTCCTGTTTGTTGGGGTCAGATTGCCTTTATGAAGACTCACTACAACAGCTGTTTTGAAATCTTTATAATATGGAAATTTAGGAGTTGTTGAAGAGTCACAGAATTGAAACACACTGGGACAAAAATAGTAAACTAAAAGCCAAATGTAAACTATTTCGTAAAAATATTCATTTTCATATGTGGAATAATTATACCTATGACTATTTTATTTGATGGAATGTAAAATATAACCATATCAACTCATGATCTTTTCTTGAATTGAAGAGCTCAAATGAACAAGACAAAAAGATTTTTAAAATAATATTGAGCCTAATAATTGATTGATCATTATTGACCAAACATGTTGTGAACAAATGACTATTACAGAAATCAAAGGGATTATAGTAAAGATGTTATCATTAATTTGTCTACCAAAGAAGAAGCATTTTTATTGTTTAATGCATCTATGAAAATCCAGCCATTTCAAAATAAAACCAAGAAAGTTAAAAGGAAAACCAAAAGATACAAGAAAAAGCAAAAGTTAAAAAAAAAAAAGTGAAAAAAGATGATATTCATGATTACAAACAATTTGGTAGAATGGTAGAATTGTTAGCAAAAATGAGAAGTAGCAAGTAAACAACACATATATAATCACAAACTCAAATGCCTATGAGGCAGATAAATAACGTTAGTGAATGTGGAAGGTAAGGAGATTTAAATTGTGACAGCAAAACACTTGATTGTAAATTTAAATCTTTAAGAATATTCTCCCACAAATAAACATGCTCTCTCATTTTTTTTGTTGTTGTCTACCTGTGATTTTCCCTCTTTTGATAGAGATATGGGTACAGGAATATTTCACTTTCCTCAAAGCTGTGTAACAATTAGGCAAGTGCTAAGAAGTAGCAATTGGCAATAGGCCTCAGTATTAGGGAAACAAAAAGCACCACCACTAATTCAATGTTTTTAAAAGTATAGTAGATTATAAATTCATCCAGAGTAGAAACAATCATTATCCATCCTTGACACTTACTCTAGTACACGATCCATAGGGGTCATTTATCAAAAGTTTATTGAATTAAATTAATATTTACAAATATAAAGAAGACTGAGTGACATCATTATACAATAGAAAGAGTTTGTCCACCAGGCATTAGCAGAGCCAAACAGTAAACACTAAGAATTGCAGTAGAGAAATATTAGCTATTTTATTGATGAATGGCACCACTCAGGAGAACAGGAAGCTCATGCTCAAAAGCTAGAACTCCCCGATGGTGTGTAGGTTACAGATTATAAGAGGGAAAATCACAAAGCGCCTTAGGTTAAGGAGTTAGGGGTCATGCTGGAGCTGATTGGTTGGAGGTGAAGTAAGGATAATGAATCATTTCTTTAGGTCTTGAGGACAGTTCTGAGGTTTATTCTGTTGCTGTTTTGTCCAGTCTCATGGGAAAGTAGCCAGGGAGTGGTTCCGTCTTAGGTCTCAGCAATTGAAACATAACTTAGGCCAAGATGTTATCTTTAGCCTTCCAGAGGTCCTGACCATGTGACCATTAGTCAGGTCTAGGCTAAGGTCTTCTGCTGCTTCAGGGGCTGTTGATTATGGGGGGAAAAGGGGAAGGGCTAGGTCTGTGAGGGGTGTATATAAAGAGAAGGATATGATCTCTGGAGCTAGGATTTAAAACTAGATTTAATCAGAGTCCTAAGGACCCCTTGGTTTAAACAGAATGAAACTAGAATAATTCCA
The DNA here is from genome assembly GCF_902729225.1 of Pteropus medius. Lineage (NCBI taxonomy): Eukaryota > Metazoa > Chordata > Mammalia > Chiroptera > Pteropodidae > Pteropus > Pteropus medius. The sequence goes on along the minus strand of NW_024350319.1, from coordinate 11,725,487 downwards.
TAAAAACGAGAGAGGTAGGAGAGAAAATGTAATCATTTCTTTCCCTATATTGTACCATTTGAAAACCATCTCCAATCATCAAGCACGTGTTTTTGAGTATGTGCATATTTATGTGTGTACATAAACATTTATTTACAGCCTCACATCCGGCTACCATGCAGACAGAAAGACATGCTTATCAAAAAAATTTAGCAGTATGGTAAGAGGGTAGGCCTGGAAGGAAAGAGGTAGATAATAGATTAGGACAAGCTTATGTCATCTGGCCCCATGCCCATGTCAATGTTTTGATACAAAATGTTCCCCATAATTGGTCACAAAGAAACTCTAAAGTTAAGACTCTCTGGATGAAGGATAAATGTGTAAGGAAATGAAGAATGCATTTTTTAAAGATTAAGATTAAATGAACAAAGAAAAAATGCATTTTTCAAAGATCTAGAGTTAGAATTATAAAGTAGGGAGGGAAATAATCTTCTTATGCCTGAAAATTTTTATGTAAATTTTTCATTTTTTAATGGCCCAGAGGATCACGATAAATTGCCCATATAGATAACATCTCACAGCAAGCCTTGAGGGATGCCAGCAGTTTGTTTCAGAAAAGCATTATGCTCAAGTCCCTAGTCCAATTACATTTAGCATTTTACCTTTGAAAATGTCCATTATATGTTAAACTAATAGCCTATCATATGTGTCGTATGTGTCGTATGTGTCGTATGTGTCATACTGAATAGATAGAATTATTATTATTAAAGTACTTTGCGGGGTCAAGTGAAGTAGGACAACAAGGTACATATTTACACATGTCAGTTGAAAGACTTCTGTTTGTTTATACACATGCTTTGAAGAAGCATTATGTACTTGAAAGATTGACCTCTATACTCAATTTTTCTTAGCTAGTCAAGAACCCACCTATGTTGTCTAGTTTTGCTGATGTGTTTGAATTTCCAGGGAGATATCATCAAATTATTTACAAATATTTCAATCATTTTATTTGATATACATAAATTATTTAGGGATATTATTTTTTTAAAGTTTCTTTTTATTGCACAACTAACTAGCTAATCCATTAATTCCTTCAACAACAGTATATTAAATAGCCAGCATGGGGCAGGAATTGGATAACTGTTGGCAATACACAGACATTGGTCCCTGCTTCCTAGATCCATAGACAGCATTAGCTTTGGGTTACTTTTTCACATTATACTGACTTTTATTTGTCCAGATTTCTTTACTCTACAAATCTATTCTTTGCACCCTCTTGTTTATATCAGGCTTGCGCATGCTAAAATTATTTTTCATTCTGGTGCTGGAGAAACCTTACAGCCCCATGAATTAAGATTCTTATTTGTTTATCAGATTTATTTTTCTAGAGAATTTTCTGGGTAACACAGCACTTCTGTGCTAAGGAATTCTGTTATTTATATTTCATTAATACATTCAGCAGAATCATTACCTCCAAATTCAACAAGAAATAAACTATATTTTTTCTATGTGGCAGAAAGTAAAATATGCACTGGATATTTATATCATCATTCTGATCAATTAATAATTGATCAAATTTATATATTTAGGAAGCTTAAAACAACGTGAAACAAAATAATGGTTCTATGGCCATCTTCTGATTCTTTTCAATTTTTTTCCAAAAGCTATTAGATAAGAAGAGAAGGCTGTTTCTTCTGTTCTAAATTATCTTCAGTATAGATTTCAATATCTAAATGGAAATTGTGAATCAGAAAAGGAAACGTAGAAGAGAATGACATAATAAAAAGCCTGAAGCTCCTCTTAAAAATATTGTTCCTGGGCATGGCTAATTTTGCCTACCACCTTAAACAACTTGGGGATGATGGCTCTCTCACAAGTAATACTATACATGAGAGGATTGTGGAAAACATGGAGATTCCTTAGTGGTAGAGACAGTCATTGCAGATTAATATTTCTATCCAGTTAGGCCACTTTTCAAGATTACTTTCTAGATCCACACTTCTCTGGGTGCAATAGAGAACTGGATTTTAACCCTAAGTGTGCTACAAACTAGGTTACATCAACAGCTGAGGGTTTTTTTTCTTGGTCTTCTGTTTTTTTGTTGTTGTTGTTTGTTTTATTTTGTTTTTGTTTCTGTTTTTTGAATTCAGACCTTAGTTTAAGAAAGAGTGAAACTACATCATCTCTAAAATATTTTTCATGTCTCTGAATCTAAATCTTATTGCTAATTTATTTACCAGTCCATAATAACAATGTATATTATTTCATCATCTTTTTGTGCCAGCCAGTTCACCATATATAACTGTAAGGGGAAATTCTTGGGAGAGGGGTTAGGGAGTATATTAAAATACTTATTTTTTAAGCCTCTGACTGGTTTCCTGGCCATATTGGTGTGGATTTTGAACCAGTGACTAATTGTTTCCAGGCACTAACACTTTACAAAGGGTGGAATACGCAAATGAGATATTGTCCTCATTTCAAAGTTATCATATTTTTTCTGTTTTCCAAAGGGTCATCCAAGCATTAAGACATCTGTTCATCGTAAGAAAATTAATTGCCTTACAACTAGAAATACTTTGTTTTATTTTTGGGCATTTATTTCTGAGGTAGAAACATTTTTTTTGTAATGCATTTGGCATGCGGCAATTTTTAAATATATGAGATCAATTTCTTTTCATAGATACCTTGCACAGCATTCAAATTCTTACTATAAATATTCTCTTCCACAGTTGAAATCCCAATTAATAAATAGTTTAGTACTCAAGCCTCAAACCTCTTCCATGAGGGGATCCAACTGCAAGGACTCACACTGTACAGTGTCTTGAATAACTGAACTTATTATAAGGATTACAATACATAACTCTCCATAAATATTAAAAATTATCTAACCCTCACAGATGTTCGGTCTGCTTATTATCTGCAGACTTTCTGGATCAAATGTTCAATATGAATATGTTAGCATTCAACAAAGATTGGTTTTGGCAAGGTATATGTTGATATCAGCAGGAAATAAATAGGAAAACATTAAAAGGTATGAAACTTTAAAACAATAGCTTAAAGGTGTTTTGTAAACTACAGATGGTTTACACCATTTAAATGAATATTTGCTATGGGATGAGAAACGGTTAGGACTGAGAAAAAGGGAAATCATTTGAAAATAATGTCTCCCATGCAAATATGTTGTAATTAAAGCAGAGATATGCAATATGGAAATTGCCTCTTAATATCTGTCCTCATATTCTAGGATAGATGAAGTATGCTAACATGTATAAGCGCCAGATCAGTAAAAAATTGGAAAACATTGGAAGGAGTAATCTTAGATTTTAGAATTTCAAAAAGGGATCTCTTTATTAATTTAAGGTCACACACACACACACACACACACACACACACACGACAAAACAGCCAAATACATGATCAACTGCCATACATATACTGAGATCCGCTTCCTTTGACTATTCCCAATCTAGTTACTACCACTGGTATGAAAACTAAAAACCAAAAAAAAAAAAAGGAAAGAAAGGGAAAAACAAAGGATAAAAACAAAGCTTAATTTCAAGGCAGGTGAAAGCTGAAGTTCAGTCAAGTCAAGTCTGCTGGTTTCAACAGCTCTTCTCCTCCAGAAATGCTTCTGGAGTTACGCAAATCACCCCACACCTATCTCTCCTCTTTTGCTGAACCAGTGAATCAAGCTAAAATACAGCTTTCCTGCCTTAGGCTGCAATCTCATTAGTGCTCAGCTGAGCAGCACAAAAGCAGAGAGCACCTGGTCAGTGTACAAATGGGAGATGACTGTAGATATAAACAAAGGAGAATGGGCCAATTCACTGATGTTCTCATTCACAACTGAATCTGAGCACTGGCATAGTGCTAGAAGGTATACTTGCTTCAGGTATTGTCTCTGGAAAGTGATTTTAAACTATGTTCTCAAACATCCCTGTGTAATTTTTTTAGAATAGTTAAGGGAGTCTGGATCCCCTATAGTAAAATTCTGATGAATTCTATTGTATTCATACATTCTTGACTGATAAAAAAATTTTCTCTTTGTATCTCTACAATGAGCTAGTGCATTAGGCACAGCCTTAGAATTTCTCTGAATAAATCATTATTTGTATTAACACATAAAGGAAAATGTAATACATTACACTAAATATATGGTTTGAGTGCTGGAGTTGGAAAAGGTATTAGGGATAACATGTTTAATGATGCAGAAGCTGATGTAACTATTACAAATCAACAGGTTTTACAAATTATTTCAAAGCTGGGTTAACATAACGTATGTAAACATTAAATTTATTTTTTCATCAGAAATTGAAGTGACTATTATAGAAAAAATTTAGATTCCTTCCAAAAGCATCCTTTAATAGTTACTTCCACATCTGAATCATGATATATGCCACCCTTCTCATCTTATGTGTCTCCGATACTCTTACATTATGATATAACTCTCTTCATCAAAATTCTTCTCAAGTTTAAATCCATGTGGCTTTGATTGTTTCCCTTAATCAATCAACCACTGTTGATTCTTTATATTATGTGTGTCCCTATCTTGAAATATTTAATAGAAGAAGATTTACTTAAACATAAACTTCTCTGTGGTCTGCTGTGTTGTGAGCACAGGGGACTCCTGACCAAACACCGTATGGAATTCTGAAATTGCTCTGATTAAATTTTGCTTGATTAAGAAATGGTTCTTCACAAAGTCTTCATAAATCCCTGGGGATTGAGAGAAATCATGAAACTCAGAGAAAGGAGAACACAAAAAAAAGGATTGGCAGAGAAGTGCCAATTGTAAATGAGGGAAGCCATATGGACTGTTTTCCTTTCGTTTTCAGTTAGCAGAAAAGCCATGTTCGCCACAGTAACGATGAATTATACCTGGGCCAGGAGCAGTTAGGATGTTTTCAGAACTAGAAGCCTGATAGAAGAAGGCAAAGGATGAAGAGGAGGAGGCTAAGAAAAGCAGACACAGATGCAGAAAATGTTCCTGGAGAGACAGTCAACTCATTTTATTGCTTGGGGATCAAAAAGAAGATACTTTAAATCAAATCAAGTCATGCAATAGATGTGGGATTTCAATTTTTACAGGTTGATTAGATTCTATTTTCACTGAACCCTGTGGACTTTCTGAGAGGACTTGAAACTCCTTTCACAGCTTTGCAAAATTTCCCTACATGTAAATTTTCTGCAAAGATATTGCTCTGTATATTAGCCACCCAACAATAGCATGGAGAGGACAGATGCCACAATAGATATAGAGTTGAGAGTTTGAACCACATTTGTGATTCTCCAGCTCCCAGACCATCTGAGAGAAAGGAAAGCCCCATTAGCAGTCATATGCTGTTCAGCAGCAGTGTACTCTTCCAAGACTTTACTTCCTAAAATGTAAATATGCCTCCCTGTTTTTTAATCCCTTAACATCATGTGCACAAAAACAAAGAACAAGTGGTTCTGGCCCAGTGAGTACTTGGCATAGAGCTGAAGTATCAAGAGGGACAGAAGCTCAACAAAGAGAAATGCAAACCATCATTGCAACTGAGTTCTCAAGTGAGGGCACATATTACCAAGGACCTGAGCACCTGTAGCAGGTGTGAGACACCAAATGCCCCCAGTCTGTCTTGTTAAAGAGACTAATAGGCAGATACATGGAAGGTCCCTATCTTTCCCAATTGTATGCATCCTAGATAGAATTGCATGGTGTTTATTAAAACTGTCATATTCCCAGGCACTCAGCATACCTCTGAGATCAGAAAACATGTAAGTATAATACAACAAGGGGAAATTAATTTCTCCTGGGCTCTACTCCATTTAAACCATGTGAATGCAAGTGGGAAAAAAAACAGGCATTGGCAGACTTAGGATTCCAAGACAGTGAGCCCATTGAGAGAGAAAGTTTTGTAAGCCTCTTTGTGAATTATTATAGCAAGACTCAATGGAAAAAGCGGGAAGTGAGAAATCTGTGCTCTTGGGTTTTCATTCCCAAAATGACTTCGTTGAGTTCTTTGCAATTTAATCCTAGAAGTAAACAACTGCTGAGAGGAAGCAGCGATTGAAAGTAGAAAGTGGAAGATGATTGACTTCGGTAGGTTGTTTCGGAGGAGGCTTGTTCCCTAAGCCCTTCAGAATTTAAAGAGGAGGCTAAGGGTTTTAATTGGATTTTAAATTCTATGAATAGTCAGGAAAGGTATGGGATGCACCATGGCCTGCTCTTCAAGCACAACAGGCAGCCGTGTTTCAAAGCTGGCCTTTATCAGATAGTGGTATGTTTATTTTAGTCTGTTGCAGGGAAGGAATAAGAAAGCACTGCTACTAGGTCATACCATTTTAGTTATAAAGATAAAAACTAACAAAACAAACACTAAAGATGCTCTGCCTACTTGGCTCAACTCCTAAGTGAGAGAATTGGTGAATTCAGTAGGTTAGAGGAAGAATAGATTTCACAGCGGCAAAGGAACTGAGGCCAAAATCTTTTTGCTCAGGAAGCAGAGAGGAAATTTGAGCTAAGATGAAACAAAAGTAGAAAAACTTGAAATAGGTGTCAAGCAGGCTTTAATTATTTGATAAAATTCAGGGCAGAACTCCAACAATAGTCTACTTAACTCTCCTATCCCTTCCCCCATTCCCTCATCAAGGTATTTTCTGGATATCAAGAACTCCAGCACCTTCAGAGACTTGGCTCCAAGGTTAAGAAGAAAATGCTACGCTGTACTTTTATATAATAAAGTTCAGTCATATCTCAAACTCCATTTCCTTTTTAATTACAATTTTCTTACCTGAGCCTCAAGTGATTCTAATGTTACCATTAGCCCTGGAGGCCCGAGTTATTTTACGTTCAGCGACAAGTTTTGGAAGTGCAGTTCCTACATGGGCAATTTCTCCCTCCGTGAACTTTAAACAAGTGGGTAGCATCAAATCAAGGTTCCTAGTTACTTATGCTCTATAGAGACACAGGTACCCTAAGGAAACAGAAATTTGAAATAAACTGAAGATTATACTGCTTCTGAAATATTTGGGCACTGTGGAATTAGACAGCAGAATTTTAAAGTGAGGTATATTTTAAAACTGAGCTTTTTATAAAAGATGTTCTAATGCCTGTTTTAAACTGTTATTTTGAGCCAAAATTTATTTGGAAAGTGTGATTAAGGTTGATTATTAAGAACGGAGACTAATATCTTGAGGAAAACATATAGTTAAAAAAAAAAAGACCATTTATAACCATTTAAGAATGGATAATAATTGCCTCCAATTACATGGATGATGACAAGGCTGGAAAATACATGACACAAATACTTCGATGCCAACCCTTCATCCATGGCAGGTATTGTCAATCAGCATTGTCTCAATTGGTACCAGATATTGGTAACTGGGTCATTAAATGGATTATCCCTTCTTCCTGGGCACACAGCTAGACTTACTTCCCAGCCTCCCCACAGTTAGAAATGACCATGCAACAGTTCTGGTCATCAGAATGTAGCAGAAAGGATGTGCAGTATGTTTAGACACGGCCTTGAAATACTGCTCACATGTCTTTCTTCCTGCTGGTTGGAATGGGGATATTTCCAATGTGGACATATTTATTATAGAAAGTGTTCCTAGAAGGTAAAGCTGCCAGAACAAAAGTGCAATCAGGAAACAGGTAGCACTAAAACTGATATCTGAGACTGGAAAACCACAGATCTTGGTTGCACAGTAAAAATACCTGGTAAAATTGCTATCTATGATAACTTGAAAGCATACCTTACCTGTTGGGCAAGTAGCTATCAAAGGAGTATTGGAAAGAGCCAGAGTGTTGGCCACCATTGCTTAGTTTTTACAAGTTATTTAAGATTGAGATAAGAGTGAAAATGGAGGGCCAGAGGTGAAGAGCCTTATAGATTTAGAAAACCCAACTACTTCTGGACTCTGTACAGTAAGTCATAAGACTGAAAAGAGTCTTCAGTGATGAGTCTAGTACTACTCAGTTTAAAAGAATGGCTCAGCTTTTTCTGAAAGATCATATTAAGACTGTTACCTTCCCACTCAAGTTTATTGCTTCAGGTAGCCAGAGTGGGGACGGGGGAACAGAGAGAGAGAAAGACGAGAGAGAGAGAGAGAGAGAGAGAGAGAGAGAGAGAGAGAGAGAGAGAGAGAGAGATTGAGAGAGAGAGGAGAGAGAGAAAGAGAGAGAGATAGACTGAAGCATTGCACCCAACAGAGTCTCTGTCAACCTCAAAATTGATTATGAATCATTATCTCTACCTCTATTAAACTCTCTTTTACCATCAAAAATGGCTTTTGGCTTTTCCTTAAACGCCATCTCTAGCTTCTTCTGTGCTGCAGCATTTTATCATATCGTGAGATGAAAGTGGGCTTTTCTCTGAAAGCAAAAATTGCTGGATAATTAGTAACTGACTTAATCCCAGCATCTACTTCTTGAGTCTTCATGGACTCCCTATTCCCTAAAGATCCATAATTAAAATATAGATCTTTGCTCTCAGGCGCAAAGCATTCAAAGTTCCCCACCTATCTCTACAACTACGCTATCATTTCAGTTCAAAATAAACCATCTTTCTCACCCAGAATAATAGAACTTTAGAGCCAATCTAGTCAAATTCCTCTTTCCCTTCCCTCCCTTCCTCCTTTCTTTCATTTTTCCTTCCCTTCCAACCTCTTTTTTCCCTACCTTCTTTCTTTTCTTCCTTTGTTCCTTTTTTTACGTGGATGAGAAAACTGAATCACAAAAATGATAGCGTGCCTTGGCCAACATCACATTGTAATTAATTAGTGAAGGCCTATATCTTCTGATTCTTTGCTAAAGATTCCTTTCACTAAAACACACACTCATGTTAACACACACTCAAGACTAACACACCTCTTCAACTGTAAACTTTTAGCCTTTTCTTTATATCTGGTAATTTTTGGAAGATAAAAATGTACCTTTTCATTTATTCTATTATACATGGTTCTTACATATCATGATTATTCAAATATTACAATACCTATAACGTACTGACCCAAATCACAAAGAGACATTTGTTCCATCATCATTTGTCACCTTAGGAATTTATCCATGGAATCTGGGAGACAACTCTCAAAGGAATAGGAACTTCTGGTTATATTGATACAAATATACTTTCTGTTCTATTTTTAACCTTGATAACAAAATGACTCATTTAAAAGTCCTTAGATTTAGAAAACTAAAAAAATGAAAATTAACATATCTTATCATCTCAAAATATTTTAAAAGTAATACATGCACAGGATAACAAAGAGTACAGAAATTATGGTGAAAATTAATGATCCAGATCACCTCCCTTACCACTTTTAGTTCCACTCCTACACTCTTTTAAGGGACTCTTTTTGGTTCTTACAGTGCTTACATTTGTAAACACCACACTTGAGAGTACTTATTTGCTACTTGAAGATTTAGTTCACTTGCACTCTCCCCTTCCTCTTCCTTTTATAATTAACACTTATCAGTTTTATTTTAAATTCTCCAATTCATTATATTTTAAATCCCAGGTCCAACAACTTCGAAAAGTGTCTCTTGATCTTTCATTTTGTCAGATAAGTATATTAGAACTTTGCATTTTCCTCGACATGTCCTAATCCTGTTTCATTCCACCTTCTCTCAGCTACATGATAACATTTATGCTATCAATACAGGTTATATTTACAGTCTAAACTGTAGTCTTCTGTGAATACTGACTAAATTTGAGAATCAGTATCAACCTTACTATGTCTATGTAGACACTGTGCAGTGCTGGCCCAACCACTGGTGCTGGGATTAGCGGGCTTAGTTCCATCTCTCCTAAGCACTTCTAAAGCAAATGTTCTGAACATCAACAGTAAATGTATTGTATTTTCTTACACTCCTTCAATTTCTCAGAATGATGCCACCTTTCAGTTTAGTTTATATTTCATACTCAGTGACCCCATTTCTGCTATTCTGAGTACAGCTAAAATGATTTGTACTTTGTACCTTTTTACACTTCCATATTTTCATTTTTTCCAGAACAACTCCAACTTTTTGTTCTCTTAAATTTTTATTTTTCCTGTACATCATTATCCAGAGCCTCTATTTCTTGCTCCCATTGGAACTAATTTATTTCATACACTGCTTGCTGCATAGTAGCCTCCCAGGAATTCCTTTCTTTCTTCTTTTTTCACCCCAGAGTTGTGTCAGGTGTTTCCTTGATCTCATGTATCCTTTTTTGTTTTACTTCTTTATTTTGATGGTGCACACCTTCAGGTATTCCTGAGAGAAGTTTTGGGGAGATCAACTTTTCTAGTCCTTGAATATCATGAGCCCTTTCTTCCATCCTCACACGTGGTTGACTGCTTGATTTGATATAAAATCTGGATTGAAATCATTTGATCTCAGAATTTAAGTGTCTTATTGCTTTCTGGAGTAGAGTGTAGTTGAAAGGAAGCCTCATGACTTTCTTGTTTTTACTGACCTGTAAATGACTTTTTGCTTCTCTCTCCCTCCGAAACCTTATTAAAATCCTCTTTTCTCTTTTTCCTGTCTTTTGGAAAGAAATAGAGTTTAATGCATAACTGCTAGATAGTAAAGGCAGATTACTCAGACTTGTATATCAGTTCTGTCACTTATTTGCTGGGAAATATCTGTCAATTACTTAACCATTACGTCCTTCAGGTATCTTATCATAAAAAGGTAATAATAGTATACCTATCCCAGTGGTGTTGTGAGGATTAAATAAGTTAATATACATCAAGTACATAAAACAGGGGCACATGGCAAGTGCTATATGAATATTTGCTATTCAAATTTTCTATTTCTACTAGTTTATTTTAATTTCTGCTTTCACATTTTTAACCTCTTAAGAGCTCTTTTGTGTTCCTTGATCCTTTCTGGTAGTTTGAAAACTTCTTAAATATCTCTGAGAATATAAGTAAGAAATCTCTGAAACTGCCTGATACTATGAATGATCTGTTTCCTATGGAACAACTTTTTTTTGTTTGTTTATTCAATATTTTCTTCCATGTTGCTTATTCTCCTCATATGCTAGTGATCTTTGGTTTTAAGTTCATCTTGAAGACAGAAGGACATGAAATTGGTAGGTTTCCTCTGCTTTTATTTCTAGTAGGTCTCCTTTCCTGAGTGGGGAATTCGGCCTGGGCACCCTAAGTAGGAGGATACTGTGAGGCCTGTGGATGTGTTGGTCAGCTTTACTTTGAGGAGATGGAGCAGATATGGGAGTCAAATGGATGCTCACCCCCGCCCCCTACACAAACATGCCAAAATGAGAAGTCCTTTATTTCAAGGCACCATTGGTGACCCTATAAGCCTACCTTTTCCCTAGATGGTATAAGTTATATTAAACTTATGCTATAACATAAGAGTCTAATATGGATTTCACTTGTTAACCTACTTTTCTCTAGGTTTATTCTCTTTATGAAAATTAAATATGTTCATTTATTAACAGTACTAACAACACTTGTTCAGCATGAAAATTTACAAATTCTTTTCAAGGAGATTATTACTTGATCCTATGAGATTCTTAGAACAATTGTCATAATCAAATAAATAATATACATAAAACATCTTTGACACTAAAACTATGCAAAATTATAAGATATTGCTTTAGCTGTTACATATATTTAGCTGTTACATATAGTATACTCTATTTAGAAAGTATATGTTATTACCAAATAATATATCACTTATTTTGTTCTACATGGAATTTCTCCTAAAAAAGAAAAATTGATTTGAAAAGAGATACTAAGTAGAATACCAGAATGATTAGAAATCAAAGTGATCTTGAGCTCTTTTACTTTATTCTATCTATGGAGAATCAGAGGCCACACAAGGTGAAGCTATGTATCTGAGGTCACAGGGCCTGTGACTGATGTAGCCCCTCAATGGCAAGGCCAAAACAACAACTCCTCGTCCACATTTCTTTTCCTTAATTTGTTTTCCCCAAATTAAAAATGCCTAAGACATTAAATTCTTCACAGTCCTCCAGATTCCAGAATTTTGTAGGAAAAGATGCAAAAGAGGACAAAGATGAGAAGGCTGTACAATAAGTACATGGTAAGTGACCTATGCCTGAACAGAAACAAGACTAAAGTCATCTCACCAGTGATAACAACAAAAGCAGTTGTTCCTCCAGCCTTTCAGTGTTGAAAACAATTCTCCAATGCTGCCATGCTTACAGCTGAGCTGTGGCACTGCGCTGTTGCTGGCAGCACTTTCCACTGGAGTGTAATAGAATCCTAGAGCACTATTGTATTTTTAAAGGCAATTAATATTTTATTATGCACAGACTTTTATTTGTACCATTTGGATTCCTCTTCTCTAATTAAATCTTGTGATTTACGCAAACAGAACTGCTGTTCTTTAAACTGTGCAAATTATAAAAATTAACAAATACTTGTTAAAGGAAGCGAAAGCAGCCAAGGGTCCTATTTTTGTGACAGAAACAACTGGAGGCTACAGAGTGAATTGATGGTGTCTCTTATTTGAGTGGGGCAATGTGGCAATTATATACAAAATACCTTAGTTAAGTAGAACTGATAGAAATTCCAGCTGTCTATGAGAGAAAGGTTAATTCTTTAAATAAATAAATCCAGAGTATTTTATGTGTCCATGTAGAATTTTTGCTTCATGACCTTGTGTACAGCATTTTGGGATTTATAAATCAAGAGAGTCGTTTCAAGAATGCATTACCCCAACTTTGCTTTTGTGGAATGTTTCCTAGAGCCAAATGAATGGTCTTTGCAGAGAACAGAAAGACTCTAAGCTTAGATGCCCACTAGCAGAATGTGCCTTGCTCCTCTTTCTGATTCTAAATGAATCATTCCTAGGTAAATTTCAGCTGGATGAGTATTATACCCACCTCCACCCCTAGCAATATATGGAGTAAAAGAGGGTATCCTTTAGTGGAAAGACAAATATCTCTCTTGAATTTTGGAAAGACAGCAGCAGATGGAAGCTGGGTTGAGGTTTAGGATGAGGAAGATAGAGCCAGGGCAAGAAATCATCCCCATCCTAATATGGCTGAAGGCTTTTACAGAAGTTTTCCTGGGAACAATCTGCAGTCTCCTTGAAGGGCATTACCTCCAGGGTCTCCAGCTGGAGAAGAAGAAGAAAAACATTAGGAAGTAGATTGGGTAAAGACCAAGAAGTCGACAGGTATAACCTCAGCAAGGATCTGTTTCATTTACGGCTCTTTTTTCCACCCCTGGCGAAATGCAAATTTAGTCCAGTAAATAGAATGAAAATCAAAAAATTCAATATGGAGAAATTCACGTTCTGGACAACATTTATGACAGTACTTATTCCATATGTAGAAAGTTACTATGCAGAACTGCAATTTCTATTCTTATTTTGCATGGATTCTTCTCTGCATTCAATTTGTAAGTCACATGCTTTTTTTCCTTTGTGTACCAGCAGATTAATAGAGGAAAAATTCCACGTAAACTATTTATACAAATAATTGAACATCTACCCAGCAAATATATTCAAGATAGCTCTCTTATAACCTATATTGATAAAAATGATTTCAGGATGCCTTTCTTATAACAGCTTTTAAATTCTTTTGAAACATAAGAACACATACAAATACACTCCATGCAACAATTTTGTAAATTTAGGTACAGAAAATCTTCAATGTAAAAACATCCACATAAAAGCCAACACTCAGGTTAGACATAAATACAAGTAAAGATTAAATAAACAAACCTTTGTATTTTTCTATTTTATCTCTCCCTGAAGTTTCTATTGCTCTTATGGAATTATTGTAAAAAAAAATTGTTAATTCTTTTAAAGAATATCCATGTTAGTCAAGGGTAATAATCCTATTCTCCTTGCCATTGATTGATTTATGTGACAGAATTCTGGCAATAATCCATTAAAAGAAATCTTCTGGGGGTCTTTGGGGAAAAGTTTCTTTATTCTTTAAAAGAGACACAAAGTAAGGCACAGTCTCTTCTTCAGTGCATACTTTTGTGGCATTCATATATGATAGTTATGTCACAACCATCCTGTGACCATGGATAAGGGAAGGTGACTTCTCTAGGGTGGCAGGGTGGAGTGATGAAAAGAGCATTAGTCTTTGAAGACGTGAGGTGTTAAAATAATCAACTCATCGACCACAGCTAACAAGGCCGTGTCTAAACATGTTCTAAAACAAATAAATTTATTTTTTACTTATGACCAGCAAACCACAGACCACATATTACTCAGAAGGTAATATGATATAGTAAAAAAGATCCGAACTCTGGTGCTAACACCCTGGTATATTGTAATGAAATCTTTAAATTCTCCATTATTTCATTGGTGACATATGCTTCTTATCATATAGGGATCCATGACTTAGGAAGCCACTCTTAGTTTGGACATGATTAGGAAGTTAAAAATTAACCTAGCCTAGTATTAGAAGCAAGTAAGGATGTGTTAGAAAGGCTATAGATTTAGAAAAAGAAGTCTCATATTCACATTTCAACTTTCACTTGATGGAATTTCTTGAAACAATACATAAACCTCACTAAATCTGTTTCTATATGTGTAAAACAGATATAATACACATGCTATAAGAGCAAATAGGCTAATACACATAAAAGCATTTAATAAAATTTCATGTATTCGTTTATTAAGAAATATTCATAGCACCTACTGTATGTGTCAAGGACTGTCCTAGACTCTAGGCAAAAAGCCATGAATAAAACACATTAATAGGCATGTTAATAACTGACCTATGATCAGTTCTAATTTTGTTTATAAGTTATAAAAGTACAGTAGACCATTTGGTCATGAAACAATTGTGTTGCATTGTAAACTTTAGTATACAGAACTGAAATACCATGGGAGAACATATATCTAGGTTATTTTAAGTACATGATCAAGGAGCTGAGAGATTAGAATTTACGTATTTTTAAAAATTGTCTATGCTAGCCTATGCTTGTTTAACTGAATTATATAATAGTTGTGAAAGATTTTTGATGAATCAGTTATGCTTTTATTTACCATTTCTGCCAACTGCATGCATTTTAGAAAAGACTGACATGCTTTGATCACTGTTTATAATACAAAGAATTTAGAAGAGACACAACATTGGACTCAACTATTATACATTAAACTTTCCAGTCCCTATTGCATAGCTTCCTGGGATTGCACAGCCTCTTTCCCAATTTAATCCCTTCTTTCTCTTAGACCTACCAGAAACTCTATAATTGCCCACTATTGCTCTTGGCTAACGTGACAGAGAGATTAGCTAGTAAAAACACATAGGGAAAAGTCTAGTCAGTCTTTAATATTACTTGAGTTTTATTAGTTATTTAATTCTGCTCCTCTCAAACTCCCATTCCAGATCTCCAGTTCTTTTTTCAGGGAAATACATGCTTTATGTAGTTTTGTAAGTTCAGCCTTGCACAGGAACTGCAGCCAACGTGGGAGGTGAGGGTGAAATCCAGCCTTTGTGTTCAGCCAGTCATGAACTTAGGGCCTGAATTTAGTTTTCCACCTGGATTTCATGGTGGCTTTTTACTATCTCTTTCCTATCTTTAAATGAAAGAGAGGAAAGAAAGAACAAACGAACGAATGAACGAATGAAAGGAAAGAAGGAAGGAAGAAAGAAATAAGGAAAGAAGGAAGAAAAAAGGAAGGAGAGAGAAGGAGGAGGGGAGAGAAGGAAGAAAAGAAGGAAGAGAATACATTTTATACTTATTTTTACAAATAAAGTCAAAAAAGTGTTGAGCTACCTATTACAAAAATCTGTTTTTTATTTTATTTTATTTTATTTTATTTTATTTTATTTTATCTTATCTTATCTTATCTTATTTTATTTTATTTTATTTTATTTTATTTTATTTTATTTATTTTATTTTATTGCCTACATCGTTTCTAAGAATATTTACCTCTTGTGTAAGGTACCAACATGAGGGCCAAGTTACTCAACCTAAACTAGACCTAGGAAGAAAAGGATCTAACAAGGATTAAGATATGCTTGCTCCTGCTGCCAAGTTAGCTTTGCAACTAATTTCAAGAGTTCTATAAATTCAATAAATGTCCTTTTCCTGGCAGATATTCAACTTGTCAGGATTTAGAGACAGTCCCCCGTGGTCTGTTATGCCAATTGCAGTATTTTCTCTGTCTCTTCCTTGGCAGGACTGGCCTGGAAGACCAGGAAATATGTTGTCCAGCAAGAACTGGAAAACCACATCTCTACCTGTCATATTGATTTACAGACAACTTTCCTTTCTGCCTTCTCTTGATGGTTTGGGGTGGGGTTGGGGAGGAGTAGTAATAAAACCAAAAGCAGCAAATAAACAAACAAGACAAACAAAAACTCATAGACACAGATAACAGTACGATGCTTACTAGAGGAAAGAAGGGGTGAGGAGAAGTAGAAAAGGTAAAGGGAGTCAAACATATGATGACAAAAGGAGATTTGACTTTGGGTGGTGAACACACAATGCAATACACAGATAATGTATTATAGAATTGTATACTTGAAACCTATATAATTTTATTAACCAATGTCACCTTAACAAATTTAATAAATTTTTAAAAAACTGACATACCAAAGGAAGGAAAAATATACACATAGGTAAATTTCGGTATTTATCTTTGCAGTCTTTTTGCTTACCTAGAATGCGTGAACTGAGTTCAGAATGAATAGATAAAAGTGCAAGCGTCTGGCCCTTCTCATGAGCCCTTAGTATGTGTGAATTTTAAAAGTAAAAACAATTTGTTGGAAATTTGTGTCATAGCATCTTCTGGGACCTAAGGTACAACTACAGGGACATATGCCAGCACATTGAGTCATCACCAGTCAATAGCTGCAGCCTAAGTGAAGAGTCATCATTGATCTATAAGCTGGATCCCCAAAATGTCACAGAATAACAATGACATTTGTATTAATAAAGTGAATGATAATAGTAACAATAACAACAATATCTAACCACAATAAATACTTTACATTCATTATCTCCTGGAATAGTCATCTCAACTCTGAGGTAGGTGCACTTATCGTGATCTTTTAGAGATGAATAAACTGAAGTTGAGGGAGGTTAAAAGAGCAGCCCAAATTTTATAAGTAGAGAGGAAAGGAGTTGAGATTTGAATCCAGAGAGAAATACAGACTACATGGATTCACACACTTTTTCACTAATGTTTTGCTAACAAACTAAAACAAAACATAAACACAGATAAAGAATGGCCTCTGGGATTTAGTAATAATTACCACAGAGACAGTATACTAAGTGTCTAGTACATTTTTACCTTGGGGAGACCCCAATCTGTCACCAAAGGAAGGGCAACGACATCCACTCTAGTCACTTTATAGAAGCAATCTCCTTTCAGTTAAAAGCTATCTAAGAGTGTTAGCTTTGCCCAGAGCCAACGTCACTACTTTCTATGGGGAATTTTAGTTTACCATAAAAGCCTTTTAATTAAGCTGCAATATTATATCCAGTATGCTTTGACTATTTACACAAAACACCACTGATGAGGCAGAATGTTTTCTCATTCTTTTTCCTTCTAGTTTCTCAGTTAAGATGAGAGCACACAGGACAAAAAGAAGTGAATAAAGAGATGATTGTTTTCTACCCACTTAAAGTCCCAGAACCCTAGTTCATGTGAAACGAGCTGCCTTGAGTTGTCCATGTGAGCTTGTTTCCTTGCAAATTTCAAGGCCCTGCTCCCATGCCCTTCATTGCTCCCGTAGACCAGCAATTGGTCACCTCTGGAGTGATTATCCTCCTCCGCTCAGATGTGCTGACACCCGGACAAACTTTCCCTGCTGACAAAAATGGCTTTTTAAAGAGTTCAAGACTCTTTTGTAAGGAGTTTAAACACTGAATGTAAACAAGACTTAATCTACACAGATAAGCTGTGCTTACTTATACAAGAAGAATAATATAAGTAATAATGCCTTAGTGTGCTCAAGGAGCTAAGTATTTTAACTATTCTACTAGGAATCCTTTCGCTTTAAGTTTACTGGAGAGAGAGATATTTAAAATGCAATATCAGGGACAAACAACAAACCTTCCATGAGAAAGCTTTCTCAGTACCAACGTTGCCAGGCCATTTCCTAACTCTAGGACACAATAATTTCTCCCAGTGTGTATAGTATACTTTTAATAAAGAAAAAGAATTTAAAGTTCTGGATTCCAGTGTTATTGCTATCATTTTTATCAACATGAACTTAAATCATTGATACAGTCTCTTCTGTAAATGTGGCCAAGTAATATGTATCAGATAAACTTTTGGGGCCAGTGAACATATTAAATGATAAAAACATGTGAAAATCTTTCTGAACTGTGATGATACATAAGAAATATGCATTGTTATTTATCACCCAAAATATGTGTAAAAATTGTGATGGGGTATTAAGAAGGAATTCCTAGATTAGTAAAGAAGGAGGAAATTGTTATGCATAGCCAATTTAGGTTCAAGATTTAGGTTCTTATAAATCTTATGCACCTGGATGAGCAAAATAATCACCTGGGTTAAGCTGATTATTCTAAAAGCTGAAGGGTAAGCCCTAAAAGTCAGCACTGAGTAAAACTAGGGCATTATAAATGTCAAAATAGAGTGCATATAACTTCGATGTTGGTGCATGTCGTTCCCCAAGCATTCTATTTGAATCAAAGTTTTAATGAAGAGAGTTAAAAGTAGTAACCAGTTGGGATAATGAGCTGATTAATATTTCTATAAAACTGGTTGAAGATTCTACAGAGTTTTGTATTTGGGTGAAGTTCAAAATGTGCAAGGAAACAGATTTTAAAATACTAACAGTATCTACTCTAACTCACAAAGTTTTAAGAGCCTGCGAGAGTGCCTTAGAGACTGTTTGCCTAGTAGCATCTCATACATTCTACTAATTGCTAGAGTACCCTTGATCTAATCAAATTTAATAGTATTATATAAAACGGATTTGGAATTTAGTACTAATCCGTTTGTGTATTTTGTCCTAAAATCCAATCCAAATATTTAGCATCCATAATTAGAGAAGGTTTAATATAGTAATTTAATGGAATTACTGAGCACTCTTGTTTGATTTTAGACATTTTAAAAGAAATAGTCTACTAAAAGTAACACATAGTTCACACTATTTTCTTTAGATAAAGCCAAGCCACTTGATTCTTTACTCAATAACTTATTATCTAAATCTTCCTTTTAAAAAATCCAATTATCTATAGTTAAGACAGATCCCAAATATTTGTTAGTAAAATAAAATTTAAAAAAAATATTTTCTTTCTTTAATACTTGTCTCCAAAATGTACAAGGAGGTAGGTCAAATCAAATGTAATTGTCTGGGACGCATTCTCTAATGGATAGACTTTTACACCTTAGACCTAATGTGCATACATAGGCCTCTTGGAAATAGCATGGTTTGTGAGCTAATGATGTGCATTGCTAAATATTTTTACATCAGGGTGACATTTATAAATTATATTTTAATATTACAATTATTTTAGATGATTGCCCCCAAAGCCCTTTTAGTTTTAGAAAATATGAAGCCTGCCTGGCCCACAGACACTCAAAACCCAAGATGCTCCAAATTGGACTCATTATCTCTCCACCCCCCGCCCTAAAGCTGCTGCTCCTCTGTGTTCTCTTGCTCCAGTAATGGGGCCACTCTCCTCCCAGTCACACAGGCTAGCAAACTTTCATCATCTTTGACTCTCTCCTCTCCTGACCCTTTAAATCTAATCAGCCAAGTCCTCTCAAATGTATCTTTGAAACGTCTTTGGAAGCTCTCTCCTACGCTTCACTCTCACCATTCCTTTTGTGGTTCAGGCTCTAAGTTATTCCAATGGCTTATCCACTAAGGTCCCAGGAGCTAGCACATTCTATCTCCAAAATATCCTCCTTACATTACCAGCATTATTCTTTTAAAACACAGATTTGGAGATACAACCACGCAGCAAACATTTTTGACAAATAGCATTTGACGGACAATGAAATCCAAATTTCTTAGCAAAGGACTGATCCCTTCATATTTTTACCCCATTAGTTATTTTCTCTCAATACTTGATTTTCTAGCGCAACTACACCATTGGCTATTTCCAAATATTCTATATTTTTCTGAGATAATTTCCTTCAAACATTGCTGCCTTCTACACATTGGGAAATTCTAATCACTTTTACATCCCAATTCATTTCCTTTTATCCTTGGAAAGAATTAATCATCTTTGCCGCCCAGGTGCTAACAATTAGCTTATTCCTCTCTTATGATACCTATACAATCTAATAAGAATTAAAATTTTTTCAGATATGTATTATTCAATCCCAGTAAGCAGAGATCTCTGCATTTGGGGACCTTGTCTTTTTAATGGTTATATGCTTCCTGTTGCCTTTTTCACGTGTTTATTATTAAACTTTTTAAAAATTACTATTGATGCTATTCAAATTGTACTACAAAAATAACATTTTTCTTAGCAGCATATTTATGTTATATATGAGAGAGATTAATACAAATCAAGCATTAGGAGAAAATACCCAAACCTCCTGACATATTACACAATATTTTTCATCATACCTTGGCATTATGATAATTCACACGCTTTTAAAAGGCCAAAGAAGCATCTATATGTTGCAAAAAATGTTATGTTATCTCCCAAACCTAATGAGAGAAGATAGAGACAGATGGGAGCTCAATTGGCTAATTTTCTGCCCAGCTACCTAGATGAAAAATAAAGATGCACTGACCCTATGCTTCTGTATGCTAAACTGTTCAAATATTCAGTCTTCCTTAGTTAGCTATTATGCCAAGGTTGAGTGGCCAATATCTAGATTAGCAGGCACTATTCACCTGGCTGTCCCTTTTGTTCTCAGTTTTTAATGTGAAGGAAGAGAGTTCTAAAAATAGAACAAACCCTCGAAACTGGATTGCATTCCTGAATACACTATTAGATCACTATAAAATGACAAAATCTTATCACATTTATTCGAAGTAATCCAAAAATAATAGACATATTTTTAAAATTGCTTGTCCGTTTTTCCCCTTCCATACTTTCTCAGTCTTTAAAAATGTTAACTGCAAAAAAAAAAAAGTGCTAATTTGCCCTTTAAAAACTAAGCAGCCTTAAAATTCTTCTCATGTTAATGTGAAGTGAGAAATCATTTCCACTTCCATGAGTAATTAAAGCCTCAAATGACTTAACTTCAACTTTTTATATGTTTTATCATTGTGTATATGTACACATTTTGTGGAAGTCCTTCCTGACAACACTTTAAGTGGTAATAATTTTGTGTGTGAGAGAGAAATCTTCCTTCTCTCTAACTTGCTCCTAGAGCTGTCTTTAAAAACCCAGCCTTCTCAATCTTTCTGTTTTAATGGGCCATTCTCATGGGGTGTTATTTAGATTCTCTGAAACCTCTACCAAAGTCTTGAATGTCCCATGATTCTACAACTATCTATCTGCTTCCTTGTTTATCTGTTGTAGAATTACAAAATTACCACATTTACAGAATATTTTGTACGCATGGTGATTTTTAAATGAGTTGCTAATATATGCAATTAAAAGATTTCACAGAAAACATCCCAGCCTCTGTGAAAAATCTGAATATCTAATGACACATTTTCTACCAAATAATAGTCAGTTGGAGGTGATGGGCTATCTTTCACTCAGGGTCAAGTCAGGAGAGAGAAATCACAGCAGTTATTTGTACAAGGAATTTTTAATATAAAAATTATTAGCTAGTAACAAGGGATAAACTTCTAAGGGATAAAAAGAACCCTACAGGAGAGAGGAATAGCATCTCTATGAAGCAGTCACTGTCTTAGGGCTGAGCCAGAATGCCCAGGGAAGAAACACACTTAAAAGAGCTCACCCTTCCCCCACTCCTAGATGTCTTATTGAGGAGGATGTGGTCATAGCACACTGTGTGGGAAAGAAGTTTGCTGAAGTGCCAAGAACAGCACTGGAAACAGAAAACCGCCAGCTGGATTGCCTGCAAGATTCACTAGGAAGCCACCCACTGGGGTGCCAGTAAAAAAGTACTGGAGAATAAATTCCACTGAGTATCCTGTAGACTGCTGCCTATCACTCATTGCAGGAGAAAGAAGGAAAATAACACACCAGCACCTGGGAAAGATGCCTCTTCCTCCTGCACTGTCCCTTAGGTACCCCTCGGATAAAGTTTAACAAAGTGCCAGTTATTAAAGATGTTAATAGGAACCAGCCCTAGTATGCCAAGGCAGCATAAAGACTGGTGCATTTAGTGCTGAGAGGCAATGAATTGATAACTGACACAGAACATGTATGCTAATTGATCAGAATTCCCTTTCTGACTCTTATAGACATTTGAGTTTATGGCCAATGACCCAAGATATCAGCAACCCAAAACTCACATGGTATGAGTTTCATATCATAAAGAAAGAATTTTAGAGACTGGGGACTCTGAGTCTCAATCAGCAAGCCGATAGAATTACCAGCACTGCTGACATGTAGAACTGTATCTAAGATAAGGCATAAATAGAATGGAAAACTTTAATCAGCCTTATATTTACCTAAAATATATTACTTACTGTTGCATGTTTAAATATCACATGTGAAGAGAATTATGGTAAAAGAAAATGTGTCTCTATGATCTGACCATAGTTCCATGTCTGCTACAAAGACATTACTCCCTCTTTTTTCTATACCTGGACACTTTTCCAAGAAATGTTTAAAAGCTGGATTTTGTAGTTGCTTAAAAAGTTGTTTTTAATACCTTAATCAAAATGCTTGCTTTTTTTTGTATTTCAATTTGCTGCTATATCGTCTACTCACAAATCTTATCAAATGTTCCCTGACACTGAACTCAAATGAAGGTAAGTGATTTTGAAACTTCTTTTTCTTCCCTTGGAATTTTTAGAAGAAAAAAGACACCAATTAAAATTGTATTTAAAAAGAATGACTGATTTTTGGGAGCTACTTTTGACCTTCGAGAAAATGAAATATGAAGTCTTTGAAAATATTCTGAGGAGAAGGATTGGAACTTTTGCCCCTTACATCTAACCACTGTTTATAAGATTGTGAACTGAGGCAAGCAGTGAGCCTGTTTTTTTCCTATGTGTTCAGAGAAATTAACTGGATCGATTTTCAATAGACATTAACTTTTGCCTATGCCTCTAGAGGATCTTGCAGGTACCGATAACAAGTTGGCAAGACATCTGTCATTTATACAAGAAAAAGTCAAAATAATACCAAAGTATCATACTTCTATAAAGTAAACTAGAATCCCCGAGGAGTTTAACTAAGATGCTTATGTCATAGCTAGAGTCAATACTGACTGTGGACTGCCTTTGACAAGTTCAACATGTGAACGTGTTTTAGCCAACCAGAGATACCAGGTGCAAGGATTTCTGCCCAAGAGTTAAACGAAAGAATTTATTTCTTTCTCTAAGTCATGTTAAAACTACTAGATTAATTCCTTCTGAAGGCAATATTTATTTATTTTTATTTTTTTGACATATGCACATGAACACACACATACACACATAAATACACACACACTAATATAAAGAATAAATTTTTTGAGTATCACTGTACCGACTTTGAAAGATAAAATATTGAAACATTGAAAACTTTTTTGGAGAGAATCTCTATTTTCTCCCATTTCTCAATTTAAGTATGCTCTTAAATTCAGTAGTTATTCATGAAAGGAAGCAGATATAATGAGGGCATTATCTTCTGTAAAAGAAAAATAATTCATGTAGCCTTAAGAAATATATTCTGCAATATTTTCTAAATGCTATTGGGAACTTAGTATTTTTAAGAACAGAATCAGGAGTGTAAAAATATAACTAAACTTCAAAAGCCCTTGTGACAGCATGACTGGTGTTATATAACCTCTTTTGATCTCCCATAAATAAAAAATCATTTCTGCAAACCTTAGAGGTAAGAGCTGCAGGGTTTAAATTTACGAGTGTTCATTTTAATGAAAACTCTGAGAAAACCAACGTAGTGTTGGGGATTGATGAGAGAATTAACTTTATTTTGCACTCAGGTACTGGAGTTGTGGATTCTTGCCAATGGGTAAAGAGCACCTCTCAGGTATTTATTTAGTTAAAACATTCTAACCGTTATTTAACTCATTTATTAAGTACGTTGGAAGGTCTCTGGGGCTGCATAAGACATTTTTAAAACTATTGTCAGGGTAATAGTGCCAATGAAAATTCAGTGTTTGAAAGAAGCTGCAGTGTAATATCTTTGAACCTCTTTAATGGGTTTCTTTGAGGACTTATAAAACTCTCTTTGTATAAATGGACCGCTTGCATTAACCTATAAAGAGAAATGTTTGGCTTGCATCCCTTTAAAAAAAGTCATATGGATGGCAAATTTGGATGCTGTTATAAATTGAGGTCGTGTACTCAGACAGATAATGAAATGAATATTGTCATTTTGCACTTACTTGAGATTGCAGGAATTATTGAAAATAAAGAGAGGGAGAGAGAGAAATCAAGTGATAGTATAGAATATAGTCCCCAGGACTCAGGCTTCTTACTATTGATTTATTATTTATTTTACTTTTTTCTTTCTTTCAATTATTTTACACCCAATTTTCTCTACATTAAATCCAATAGACATCAAGAGATGAGCTTAGAGTTGCAATTTAGGTATAGAATAGCCATTTTATTTTATAGTTCAGCTGCATCACAATCAAATTTAAATAGGTACTTGGAAAATATGATAGAACTGAAAAGATATTTTCTGATTTTAACATTCATAGATGTCCAGTTATTGAAATTATTTTTCAACTGTAACTGTTACTTAATAAATTTTGTTTACAATCTTTAAAAAAGATAAAATAAATAGTAGCATAAAATAAAAATCATTATTTAGCACAGCAATACAGTAAATTCTGTATGCAACCTAAAAAATTAATTGAAATATATATTTCTTTTATTATCTGTCATAAAACATGGTTGGTCAAAATCCTGAACTGACCAAGTGAACTACTTTTTTTTTTTTTTCCTCAAGATCTCCTGTATTTATGATTCTTAGTTAATAACCTTCAAGGAGACTCCCAGTAACAGGTCGGACTGAATAAAAATGGACTGCAGGTGGATGTGTAGACCGATATGAGCTTGCTGTGAAAAACAAATATTTAACAATTTTGCTTTTTGAAGAGCACTTAGATTGCTGGTTAGGTGGCTTTTTCATTTGCATACCAGGTAGGTAGAGATTAAGCTTTGTGATGTTTGACATGTTAGTAAATAAGATTCCCTAGTAGACTTGTGAAATCTTATATTTCCTATATATTTTACTTAACTTGTTGTGGCAGTTTCCACCCTGACGATGGAATTGAATTATTAGAGTAGGCCGAGAACCTCATCTCCAGATTGACCTGTAATATGGTGTTTAGACTGTGATTAATGCTCAGAAATGGAACAAAAATTGACATGCCAAAATGGTACTTCTTATTCTTAATGTTCTTCATTAGTACTTCCTGAATTTTTAAGAAGTAAATACCTTCAGATATGAATGACTTTTTAAAGTTTTGCTTAGTAGTTTTCTGAACCAAAATGATTAAAATGTCACTTCACAGATTTTACATTTTTTTAAGACTTTATGTGCTGAGCTAAATATTAAGAGCTACATAATAAATATGAAACAGTATGCTGAATTTTCTCCTGGCCTCTCAGCATCTTTTTCCTCCATGTTCTCCCATGTATCTCAGAGGCTGAAAACTAGTGTTTCTCAGGCTCCCTTGCCATCAAAGTCCTATTTTACGTTCATCAATGAGAAGTTCTGAGTGTTATTTGGAAGGCAGAAAAAAATTAAAGGCCATTTGTGTCTTGACAATAACAGGCTGACAGAAAGGCTGAGGCAGATGACTTCTTGCAGTTTGATGAAAAATCTGATTTACTTTAGTAAATCATCCTCCAATTCTGCAGGTTGCTGACATCATTAGTAAAGGTTCTTTGCAATTACCATAGTATCTAAATTTATGAACTTTAAAAGTGTTTTCCATGGTCTTTGTTTCTCCAACCATTCCATAAGTTTTATTAGCTTCTATCCCCTGTATTTAATTTCTTTCAGCATAAAAAACCCAGGAAGGCTTCTGTTTTTCTGACAAAACCCTGGCTTAACCAATTGCTTCCACATGAAAATAATCTTTTAGTTATTAGGTACTGCTAGAATATGACTAGTAAACTATTTTCTTCGCCCCACCTCTCTATACACCAATAATTTTCTTAAAATCCTATCCAAATTCAGAAGAGCATTGATCATGTAATTTTCTTCTCAAATAATGTCAAATGCCACTACACATTCACTCCACTTTCTGCCTCTTACTTATAAAATTCAAATTCCTTAATTAGAGTTCTCATGAACCAGCTTTTTCAGTATTATTACCCACTTTTATGTTTTACATACTTTATTCACTAGCCAATTGAAACATTAAGTATTTACAATTCACCAAAACCATTATTAAAAAATTCCATTGCCATTGTTTTTATCATTTTTCAACTGAAACTTTATCTCCATCTGCCAAAGATTATCCTGATGACATATCTAAAAAGATACCTATTCTCATTTCATGTTCTTAGAAGTGATTAAGACTATCCCTATTCTGTATGTCCATAAATTCCTAATCAGATTTCCTTATAGAATATATCATATCATTCAGTAATAATTTCTTATCTTATCTCCCTATACCTATCAGAATGCCTGATCCATAGTTATGCTCAGTATAGTTTCATTGAAAAAATAAAAAATAAAACAGACTAGATATCATCAAAATCAACTTTTAACCAAATATTTTCAAATGCTGGGTACAATACAAAATATATATAATTTAAAAAGTGGCTCTTTGAAATACCATGTTAGGACCCCCTCCCTCCCAATAATTAAAGAACTTGATATCTGAGTTCTAACCTTATTCGGCAGATGTGAATGATATGGTTACATACATAAAGGTAGACCATTCAAAGAGCCACATCCAAGTGAGAATGAAACCAGGTCTGGAAAACTCAACCAAAAGAAATTAACTTAAAGTTACACCAGAATCTGAAGTAATAAAAGCAAATATTCTCTAGATGACTTAATCTCATAGTTAGAGCTCATTGGATTTATAAAAACAAAACAAGAATAAAGATTGAGAGTTAGCAGAAGAAATGAAGAGCAAAGTTATAGCCACAAAGACATTAAGTATAGAAACACTTTATTAAATTGTTTATAAAATAAAAATAAGAAGCACTAAAAAGATTAAGATTTAAAAGTTGATCAAATAGAATTTGAGAAATAAACATATATAATCGAAATGAATATCTTAATGACATATTGAATCGCAGATCAAATTCAGATATCTTATGAGAGAATTAGTGAATTTCATATAAGATATACAAAATTTATCTGAAATAGAGAAACAAAGAAATAAAGAATATGGAAGAAATTAAGAGATAGAGCATAAAACGAGGCGGTCCAACATATATATAACTGGTGTTTTAGAATAAGAAGAGGGAAAAAATAAAGAATGGAGAAGCCACAATAAAAATGAAAATGACCTAAAATATTCCAGATGAAATACATGACTCTAGATCTCAAGAAGTCTGACAAATCCAAAGTCAGATAACTAATAAAAGAATTGTTCTTTATGAATCCAAAAACACCAGAGACAAAAAAGATGAAAAGATGATCTAAAAGAAAGTGGATATAAGATGTCAACAAAAATAATCAATTAGAATAGTTGCATAATTTCTCATTGCTAATAAAGGAAGCCTGGATGTGACAGAATGACTATTTTTTGAAAGGCTAACAAAAAATAACTCAATCTCGAATTGAATATCCAATTACATTAATATATTCAAATTTAGCTGAAATAAGTTATTTTCAGAACTAAACAAACAAACTGAAATGTTTATCATAAGAGATATTCAATTGGAAATTATCTAAATGATATACATCAGAATGAAGGAATGTGTTTACAGAAAAACAATTGAAATACAAAAGTATGAGTAAAAGAGTTGATAAGAAGATTGATAAATGTAAAACTAAAATTTATTCTATGAACAACAATAAGAATACCTACTTTGGGAAATAAAAAATTATTGAAACTAAAATAATAGACAATAATAGCAGTCAAGACAGAAAAACATCAGGATTTCTAAGACCATTTAAAGTAGATATATGTATTAATTTAAAAGTATAAAGTTAAATGCTTATCATTATACTAAGAGAAACCAATGAAAGAATTAAAAAAAATGAAATGCATAAATTCCAAAGCATCAAGAGAAAGATAGAATTAGTGAAAATATGAAAAGAGAAAAATATAAGCACAGAAAATGTAAAATAGAATTAACCAAATTAGATGGTAGAAACAGATTCAAATATGTTACTAATCATAATAAAAGATAAATAGACTAAACATACTTATACAAAACTAGTCAGAATAAATTTTTAAAAATTCTATTATATGATATTTACAAGAGACACATGTAAAATGTAAGCACACAGAAAAATTGAAACACTGAGTATGGGTGAAAGTTATTTCAGGACAATACTTACCAAATGAAAGATTACATAACTCTGTCAATATTAAATATAGCAGATTTTAAGACAAAAAATAAAGACTAAAGAAAAGCAAGATCATTGTATAATGACTTCAGATATATATAGAAGAAAGAATCTTCAAATTTGACCCAAAACATATTAGGGTAATTGACAAATTTAGTCAAAACAAAGATTTAAAAAGTACAATCAATAAACATAATTTAATAGATGTGTAAATAGAACTCTGCACCAATGAATGTTATAAAACACACTTTTTCAGATGCACTCATAAAACACTTATGGAAATTGACTAAATACCAGTCAACTAATTAGTATTATATTGTGTCATATGAGCCATCAGGTTATATAGGCTTGGGATGTGTTAGAAATGAAAAAGATATTTTCAAAAATATATTCGGAAATGGAATAAATGAATAAATAAATCTTACTACCTTCAATCAGTATTTTACTTACCTATATATTTTTACTATATGCTTATTTATTCTCTATAGGGCACAATTATTTAACTTTAATTCTCTAATGTTTAGGTCACTGCACTATATATATATTTGCATTGGAAGTGACAAAAAATACTCACACTTAGTAGTCACTCAATACGTATTTATGATGAATGAGAAGGAGAAGGAAGACAAATGGTATGGCTTAGGTGAGGCAAAAGACTCTAAATCTGCTTCATGTTTGGATCTTTCACTGTACTCCAAGCCACATGTTTGCTCCTTAAATTCAAAATAACCAAAAAAAAAAAATCGTTATCTTTCCCTTCAAACCTGTTCCTCCCTTGCTTTTTTTCTTCCCATCTGTCAGTGAATAGAATTGTATGCATCCAATAAAAATGCCTTCCAACTTAGAAACTGTAGAGAGACTTCATCCTCCTTTTCAACCACCAGCACCAATCTTTCACTATTTCTCATCTTGATTATTGCATTAGCAGGCTAATATTTCTTCCTGTTTCTAGTTTTGTTCTCTTCTAATACTTTTTATTCTACAACAAAAATAATTATTCAGAGATAAAAATCAAAGTGTGACATAGTCCTTCTTAAATATTTCTTTTAATTCTCATTCCTTACAAGATAAATTCTAAATTCATTCTGCAATATGTAATATATTTCAAGAGCTAGTCCTTTCTCAGTTTTCTAGCTTCAAGTCTTCCCTTTTCTTTTCTCCCCTTCAAATCAGCCTATAGAACTACCTCTTTTTTCTCCCAGAACAAAAAATGCCTTCTTTTGACTCAGTGTCAGTGTTCAGATAGCCCCCTCCGCTTGGAAAACACTTCTTGCTTCTTCCAACCAATCTCGATAATTTCTACATGACTCATCTCAACAATATCTCCTTGAAGGAATGTGTAACTTTTGCTAATATAGGTGCTTTTGCCATGTGCTATTTTAGCACTGCGTGCATAATTTTATTGTAGTTCTTATCTCTGGGTAGATTAATTATTTTTCTTTGCATATAATTGCCACTAAATTAGAAGCTCTTCAAGAATTGAGAGTTAGTCATTTGTATATCCCTGGTGTCTATTATTGCTTGACATATAAGACTCATGTATTTTACAGAAAGGGTGTGGATGAGGTAGAGTAGAAAGGAATGAAGGAAGGAAAGAAAATGGGAGAAAGTGTAGAAAGGAGGGAAGTAGCCTCTGTTTCCTCATTAGTTCAATAAAGTGATTTGAATATATTACACATCTAATAAAATTAGCTTTTGATTTATTTCAGTGAAGCTTTTATCAGTATACCCTGAAATTTTCCAAAAAAGCTGCAAGGTATACTTTGTAAATAAATTTACTTCTCAAATTATGCACAGCATCAATAGTAATTTTAGTACATATTTTTTTTTAAAAAAAGCATTTTTCTCTCAATTATACTAAGAAATGAGTTAATGGTATTCCTATTTCAAAGACAAAGAGTTGAGTAACACACAATCTTTCCTGTGTTAAGCAGTTAAAACCAGATATTCTGATGTTTACTTCTTTATTACATAAGACATAGCTTTTCATTCTCTATCTCTCCTTCTTTATTTCTATCTCTCACTCCTGCATTACCCTCTCTCACCATAAAAGCTTTCATTCTTTGTAGCCACAGTTATTTATTTGTATAGCAATAATAACAAAAAAAAAAAAACATGTACGGAGAACTTACTCTGTCATAATCCTGGTGCTAATTTTCTTGAGTACCATTTCATCAAAACGTTCTATGAGGTAAGTAGAATTATCACTATTTGAGTAATAGGTGAAATCTAATTACTATCTTAATAGTTAACACCAGAATTCCACTTATGAAGGCAACTCGCCTTAGGGGAAAATAGTGAGAACTTAGGGGTATGGGTAAGAGCAGAAGTTCAGATAACAAAACATGAGAGTAGAACTTTTTCTCATCAGAGAAGAAAGAAGAGTAGGTCCATTCAGGCTGCTATAACAAAATACCACATACTAGGTAGCTATTTATGAACAACAGAAATCTGTTTACTCAAAGTCCGAGATCAGGGTGTCAACGTAACTGAATGAAAGCTCTGTTTGCATGTGTGTGTGTATGTGTGTGTGTGTGTGTGTGTGTGTGTGTGTGTGTGTGTGTACTATTATCTATATAATATCACCTTATAAGCATTAAAGTGTTTTATGTTGTTAGGAATTAGTATAATTAACGTATATTTGAAAGTTAGATTACTAATCTATCTTGGTCGCTTAGATTTTTCATTTGCCTTTATTGTGGACTGAATGTTTATGTTCTCCCCAAAACTCATAAATTGAAGCCAATTCCCCAAGGCGGGTCTTTGATAAGATTAATGACCTTATAAAAAGAGGGTGAGAAAGGGAATCTCTTTCTTTCCCTCTCTCCCTTCCCTCTTCCTGTCTTATTGTGCAAGCACACACCAGATCACATGCAGACATACCAAAAAGAGGGTAGTCGGCACCATGATCTTGGACTTCTTAGCTTCTAGAACTGTGAGGAATAAATGTTTATTGTTTAAACCATTTAATCTATGGTATTTTATTATACCAGTCCAAGCTTATTAAGATAGTCTTTAGACAGTCTCTTACATACAACAGGCATTTGAGCTAATTATATTCTTTAAATAAATTAAAATTATACATTTATAAGCTATTACTGTGCCTTATCCGCTGCAATTTTTAATATTTCATGTCTTAAGAGTAAATCAAAATGTATTTGTAACAATTCATAATGAGACAAAATGTGATTTGCTTTAAAAAGAATATAATAAAAAAATCACCTTAACAAAAATAGCAAACTCATACACTAAATAATGATCATAGAGTTCTACAATATTTTAGACAAGTTTGAGAAGATTATTTAAAGAGAAGATAGGAACTCCCTAATATGTAGCTGTTATAGTCTATCATAAATATTATCTTACTGATTCCTATTATAATAAGGTTTAATGTGTTTAATAGTGAACTGTTAACTCATTATGTCTAAATTTTGTCTGATGCTATATGGTCAAGGTTCTCCAGAGACATGAAACCAATACTATATATATATATATATATACATATATATATATATATATATATAGCCCAGGAAAGAGCTGAGAGTGTAGTAGATGTCCAAAGGCTGTCTGCTGAAGAATTAATTCCCTTTTGCTTTGGGCAGGTCAGTCTTTTGTCTATTCAGGCCTTCAACTGATTAGATGAGGCCCACCCACACTAGGGGGAACAATCTGCTTTACTCAAAGTCCACCAATTTAAATGTAAATATCATCTAAAAGCACCCTCACAGGATATCCAGAATAATGTTTGACCACATATCTGGGCACTGTGGCTCAGCCAAGTTGACACATAAAATAAAACATCACAGAGAATAACACCATTATTGTAGTGGCTCTTTTGTAAATTATAGTAAAATTGGAACATAAACTACTATATAATTATTTTTTCGTATGTGATAAGAAAACAAAATTAGCCATATGGTATCCTTTATGCTTATCTCTGTGTTCTGTGTGGCTCACCTAATTAACTCTGCATTTTACTCCAGACATGACTTGCCTGCAGGAAAACTTTGGGGAATCTTTTGAAAAAACTTTGAGTTCATAAGAGAGGCAGATGAGTGACAAATAATTAATATCAAAGAAAGCAAAGTGTTACTTCTTTCCTAAGAAGAGTTATTTGTGATATTAAGACCAGTGATTCTTTAACAGTTACCTATTCACTTCCATACATTTATGTATATATTCAGTATTCTTCTTAGGTGTTTTAAATTATTTATAAAGTTATAATCATCAAGTAGAAATGTATTGCCCTATCATGGACAAAACTAAGTATTTTATCAGCCAGTTTGTTGGGAAGCAGATTAGATGGATTAAGCAGTGACTCCTTCCTAAGCCAGTTCTCTAGGATTTTGTTTTATTTTGTTTTGAATTACTTTAAAACTTTGTTTTATTAATGTTTTTATTTTTTAAAACATTTTATCAGAAAAATGTCAAACGTGTAAAAGCAAAAAATAGTATAATAAATCACATACTCATCTTCAACGATTATGAAGTCATAAATTTTGTTTCATGTATACCCCTTCTCCTCTCATTAGCCCAGATATCGTCATCCATAAAAATGTCTGAATGCATTTCTAAAATGCAAGAAAAAACAAACAAACAAAAAAAATACAATTATCACAGTTAAAGTTAACATTAATTATTTAATACCATCAAATGAGTTAAATTTCTCATTTTCATTTTGTTTGTCTACTTGTTTGTTTGCTTAAATAAGGATCCAAACAAACTCCACAGTCTGTATTTGATTGATTTGTCTCTTAGATCTCTTTTATTCTATAAGTTTTCCCTCCTTCTTTCACAATTTACTTGTTGATGAAACTAAACTATTTCCTGTAGCATTCTTATTGCTATTCTTTTATTCTTATTATTTAGTTTTAGATATACAGCACAATGGTTAAGCATTTATATAATTTACGAAGTGATCACCCAATTATTCTAGTACTCATCTGGCACTACACACAGTCACTACAATATTATTGACTATATTCTCTATGACATACTTCACATCCCTGTGACCATTGTGCAACTACTAATTTGTATTCCTATAGTATTCTGTGCTCTGGACTTAGATGACTGACTCTCCATGTTTAATGTTCTTCCATCCTTTGGTAATTCAGTCCTGAGATTTGGTATGTTTCAGGTTCAACTTTAGGCAAGAATGCTTCATTCAAGGTGTTGTATACTTTCATGAGAAGGCAAATAAAGTCTACCTTTTTTTGCCTTTTCTTGTGTTTGTAGCTATTCATGATCTTTGTTTGAATTTATTATTTCATTAGGGGAAAATTATTCAGTAAATTGAATTTTTTACTATTCATAAAAATTCTTTATCTCCAAGCCCTTATATCCACACTGGAGAACATATGTTATTAAGATATAGTGATTTACTCATTTATTTAAAAAGTGCATTGAAATCTTACTAAATGGAGGGCATTGTGTTAGCACTGAGTATACAACGCCTCCACGCCAGTGTTTCTCAAACTCGTTCCCTTATAAAATCTATTTCCTCTCCAAAACCACGAACAAACAAAAAAATTGAAACTCAGACTCTCCCATCCTTCCCATGAGGAAAGGCTGATACTGAGCTGAGGAAATATTTTTGGAATTGTACTGTCTGGTATTTATATCATTAAAATAAACATTATTCAATTTCATTTATATTTCATATATAAAATTCAGGTGCAATACTTAATAAGCTTTTTAAAGTTATACCCACCTATATGCACACATAAATTAAAATAGTTCATGAAATAGAGCCCAGAGTTTTAAAAAGATGGCCTTTGATGTAGGTAATTTAAATTTAAATCCCAGTACACTACCTGATAATAATTTGACCTTGGGCAAATTACTTAACATCAGTAATCTCAGTTTCTTCATCTGCAAAATGGAAATGAGAATGTTTAATATCCAGGATTGTAAAGACTAAATAAAACATTTTAAGTTGCCCAGAACAATGCCTTGCATTAAATAAAAGTCAGCTTTTGTTCTTTTAGAAAGCAGAATTATTTGCTTTATAAAGATAAAATAAAACTCATTTTAAAAGGTTACAAACAAAATCCCCTTCTACTGAAACATTTCTAATTCTACTTTACTCACTACTACCCATATTTTAACATGTATCTACTTAGAGTTTTTCATCTTTACATGGAAAGAAAATAGGAGATACAGACAACCGTCGTGTATCAAATTTGAACAATTTAACATTATTTTACTTAATTTAATCCTAAAAAAACTTTGGAGAAGGAATAAGGTTTCATGTCTTCTTTTTACAAATAAGAAATCTACGATTTAGTCTTTACACAGTTGGTATGCTTCCACAGTGAGTAATACTGAGCCCAGTCTATGTGACCCAAAGGCATGCCATTTGCTCTGTCGTTTCCCAGAGTAATGATGGAATAGAATACTGCTAGTAGGCCTAGGTGAAAACTGAATAGGATCACATTAGAGAGCAAGTATTCAGAAAACCAGTTCTGGTTTATGGTTATTAGGGATGCTTTACCACCAACCCCTGGTCTAGCTGGCATTCCCCTCTGCCAGATTAACATAAATGCCCCTTTCTGAGAAAAACCTCCCAATACCCCAGCTCCCAACCCCCACCCTCACCAGACATGGTTAATCTTTGTATTACAATCTCTTTATCTTTCATAATTAGCCCTTTCTACAATTAAACAACTCCTTTAATAATTATTTGTTTAATGCTTATACAAATCACCAGCTTATAAAATCCATGATAAAGAAAGTATATCTCTTTTACCTAGCATTGTATCTCTGGTCTCTGTCATGTGCCAGGTGCTATATAAATAATTGTTGAATAAATATAGATATAAGATATACATGACTATATATGCTTTTTAAAAATTTGGGTACAATTGCCCTACGGTATTAGCTTAGCTATACATAAATTCTAGGAAACAGATAAAAGAATATGAAAACTAAGAAGTAATATAACTGAATCAATCAACAAAGTTGGTTTAGGGGTGTTTTAAAAGTACTGAATTTTTTTCATGTTGTTGATGTCATTAATAGGTTATGAGTTAATTAAATTCTATTTTCTTTCGTGGATTGATTTTAGAACTACAAAGCAATGGCATAATCAGATTCAATGTTATCTGTCTCATGCAATCTGCAGTAGAACAAACACACTGGACACTTCCTAGTAATGGTTTATGAGAAAAATAGGAACAAACGAGCAAAAATCAAAAGCTTATTATTATCTGGCTTACAAGGAAACCACTTATTCATCTCCAAAAATATTTAAGGATTTCACAGTTACAGTATACATGACCAAGGCACATGCCTTTTTCAAATATTGAAATACCCACATGTAAATTTTTGAACGTATGGCATTATCTCTAATAAAATGTCTCCTATTTTTATCAATATTAATGAGTGAATTTTGATTCTATAGATTGTATATTCTTTTCAAACCCATATTATTTTTAAAAATTAATTAGTAAAAGCTTATAACAGTGGATTAAATACCAGCCTAACATTAGGAAATCAGGCCAACATTCCCTACTGTGTGTCTTTAGACAAGTTTTTTAGTTAGGTGTTAGATTTTTTCCCTATTAAATGAGAGGTATTGGCTTCTTAGGGATAGATACTTATAAGTTTGATAAAGTTCTAGTTCAAAAATTGAACACTAGTGGCCTTTAGGCTGAATCCATCCTACAAAGAGTTTTTTTGACCTGCACAGTATTTTAAACTTTTTTTTGAAGAGCTGTTATTTTTTTAAGGATAATTGCTATAAAAGTCTTTATTTAAGATATCTTGTAAAAACTAAGAAGACATGGCAACACTGAGCCAGCAGTCATATAGAGACATTAGCAGAAACTGAGGACCTGATTATCCCACTTTCAGATCGGTCATTTGCCACTGTCTCCATTTATCTCTACCCTAAGTGTCAGGTAGCAATCAACAAACCACTTTTTCCTTTTGCTTTATTTTTTTAAAAATCCATATTACTAAATTGTTTACATTGGTTACATTTCAGTTTTCTACCCTGCTTTAATTAGAGGA
This sequence comes from Pteropus medius, assembly GCF_902729225.1. Taxonomy (NCBI): domain Eukaryota; kingdom Metazoa; phylum Chordata; class Mammalia; order Chiroptera; family Pteropodidae; genus Pteropus; species Pteropus medius. The sequence continues at coordinate 11,689,037 of NW_024350319.1, read as the reverse complement.
CTACAGAACGTAATACAACCAAACCCTGCAAGAAGCTTATGATTCTAGAGAAAGGCTATTTTCCACAGAGTAGGCTGATATGTATCCCAGTAGAATATCATCATTTTGTGTGTACCTCTAACACCTTTAGACATGACATTCCTTTTCCTGCTTTTCTGGCTTTTACTAATGTCTATTTATCCCTAACACAGTGTCCCTTATGAGTGTTACATCCTAGGACAATATTCCTTGCTCTATTCATCCAAATCCTTCTGCATTAAACTCCAGAACAGTGTTCCCTGTCAGATGATTTGAAAAACGTATTTTCACTTTAGTAATTACCTTCACAATAAACATTCACGTTGTCAGTTTGACAAACCCAACAGTAAACCAACTTCAAGTTTGAAGTCTACAGAAAAGTACTGACATCCAAACATGAAAGAATGAATCTAAAATCAAAAATTTCCAAGACTTCAGTGCGTTGCAGAGGTTTCCCAGGTGTTCAAAGTACATCACAAAGGCACACACCTCTTGTCTAGAAGTAAGACTTTTTATGACTTTAAAGTGAAATGGAAAAATAAGGCAAAATATTTTGCTTGAAACATCTATATCACTGAGATAAGCTTTGTTTAAAGGGCCAGAATTATCTAGAGAAAAGAGTTCTCTTTATATGTACACTGTTTTATAGAACAATTAACCAGTAGAACTGAACGAGACACCTTAGATATCTTCTGAGGCAAGCCTCTCATATTATAGATGGGTAACTAAGGTTTAGGGAGGTTAAGTGCTTTGCTGACAATCACTGATTCTTGCAGAAACCAAGGTCCTGACTTTCAGCTTGTGTTTCTTACATTATGCGACACAGCTTCTTAATGAATGTGAAGAAAGACGTATATAGTTTAAACATCTCTCCATTGACAGACTGGCATTATGGAAAGAGAGAAGGCTGAATTCCTCAACATTGGGCAGAGTTTGGTTAATGTTATCTTTTACAAAGTGTTGCCATCAAAGGAAATTCTTGTGACTTCGAAATTATAATAGCAGATCTCATCTTACTCTACTTCTTCTTCCTTTATTGTGAATGAATGAGAGCTTCAGATTGGTTTATTTTAATTAGGATTTACTTTAATTGAGTAAGAACAGGATTAAAGCTTACCTTGGAAAGAAAAAAATAGAAGATTCTTTGTCAATTGTCGCAATTTTATTTTTTTTTCCCAGACAATTCTTTCTAGTAGTTAATAGGAGGAAGGGGATTGTTTTCTAGGACTAGTAACAGGAACAGATGTGCTTTTCAAGGTTGGTGCTTTCCTAAACTCTTCAAATAAAAGCTGAAAATGCATATGAATCTCATTAAGTGTAAATATGCTTGTCTTAAATAAACTTTCAGCTGTTACCTTGAAGTTGAAATAGACCTCTGAGTTCAACTAGTTTATAAGGGCTTGATTGCGGTAGCTTAGATTTTAATTTTAATTTTAAGGTTATAAAAATGTAAAGAAGAATCGACTTCATATTTAATTGGGTGACTCAAAATGCCCATGCTGAGTGGCCTTTAATTTGAGCCATTTGCTTTAAAAATCCATTGTGTTTGGAGAGAGATGTCTGACTTTGTTGCTTTTTGGTGTTTCTTTTCTGTAGTTTTTAATTACCTTGCTTGTTTTATGCTAGTAACGTGGTACTATATCATTTCTATTAGTGTTTGCAAGTTGAAGCACACATGTGTCACAAATTCTGACAGTAAATAATTAAAGTATTTAAATAAACTTGTGTATATGCCACAGTTCTCTGGTTGAACAAATTTGTAGAGCAAGATTTTATTCTGATCTATAATTATAGCTGCCAGTGACTAGCATGATACTGACTGAGTCAGATTAATTTACACACTAAGCAACTATATGTAGACATTTTCATAGTACCTCATCTTCTGTGCTATATATCACATGGGAATTCTGAAACTGCCCTGGCCACTAGGGAGCTTTTAATTCCATGGTTGTAGACTTATAGCTATGAACAAATTGTTCCAGACATGTACATTTTTTTCTCCTTATTACAAGGTTGCCTAATGATTCAAGAAAAGTGTACAACAGTTTGGACCCTAATTACAGAACAATTGGTAAACTGAGAGTGTTCTTTTTATTTTCTTTAAGAAAAAAAAAGTGTTCTTGGCCCTATGTTGAATAACTTAACAAAGCTTATGGAGCAAAACAGAGTTACTATTACTTCCTTTGAAAAGGATAAATATCCTTAGTATTTGGGCCATAGTCACAAACTATATTGTAAATTTATTAGTATGCTTTCTAAAAGAGAAATAAAATGATATTCTTTTATTGTTATATAAGGCTGACCTAGAAAAAGGTAAAATCATTTTAATGTCTGTAACAGAGATATTATAAAAAGGGTGAAAGGTATTTTAGACCCCAGATTGGTAATTTACAAAATGTTGTTTAAATAAAAAACAACATCCATGCAAAAGTTATTTGAAAATTAGAAGTGAACATTGCCTTATTTTTAGCAATGGTTCATTTGTGGAACATTAAACAATTGGGAAAAAACTAGCTCAAATTATTCAGAGCTGCTCAAATATCATTGATTTAAAGTGCTCTTAAAATATAAAAACTTCGGCCTCTGCTGTGAACACTGGATGCCTGCAAAATTCAAAGCTAGGGAATATATTTCAGATTTGTGATTTAACCATTTCTCCTCTAGCTAGAGCCATTGTAATATATTTTTAAGTAAGAACAGAAAGGAAAGAGAGAACAAACATATCAGAGAGAAAGATCATTAATAGAATAAAAACAAACTAGTAATGTTAACTATTTTAGTTGAAAGATATAAGATCGAGATCCTAAAATTTTAACCTTCAAAATTTTAACTAGGGATTTCCCATTTATACTAAACACTATAATACCCCTTCCTAAAAATTATTTTTATTAAGTGAAAGACTCAAAGTGTTCCCATAAAGAATGAAAAACTTAACTCAGAAAAGTGACCAAGAATAGAATTTTCAAACAAAAATGCTTAGGTGAAAGAGAGAACTCTCAAAGCATATCTACACTACATAATTTGCCGGGATGAGATGTGAGTAATAACACTTACCTGTGCTCTGTCATTAACTGATTTTACAATGTACACCTGAATGATATAATAGCAGGTGGAAGCCAATACTTTCTCTTATACAAATGAGTTTAATTTCTCATGGCGCATGGGCCATGTAGACTCTGGAACAGTCTGCTCTGTAATCATGCTAGGGTTTTATTCGGGCCTTCCATGCCCTGCATGACAAACAGACATGTAAAGCTGATTTTTATATTATTCATACTAATATTAAAGATAGGTGATGAATCCCAAACAAATTAACTATTTTTATAAACCCCAGAAAATAGAGTGTATGAAAATTTTTCTGTTTCTTGTACTAAAGGTCCTAACCAAGACTACAGATCATCTGGCTAAGCTTATAAATTATTGATACAGAAGAGGCACAAAATAGAACATGGTGTCTGCTCTGTCAATTCTAGATATCACTGAGTGTAATTGAAATATTTACATTTAATTTCATTTCAAGATAGTGAATTGGTATAAAAATTAAACTCCGATTGTGCCTTAATTACTTGAGAGTATCATAAACTTGGTTAAATTAGTTATTTCCAGAAATTATTAGTTTAAAAACAACAAATATCAAATGATGAGGAATGAAATTAAAGCATGGACCTCACATTGATTTATAGGCATTGTGTTATTTCTCACTAATATTCTCTCTCCTCTAGGAAAATTGTTGCACTGTAAAGCATGGTTAAATCTAGATGACGTAGAAAGTGTTTCAATTCTTGTTTAAATAAAATAGATTCCCAACATTGAAGCTGAATAAGTAAATTTATATAATCCACCATCATAATCTGCTAATCAAATAAAGATATATATATATATATATATATATATATATATATATATATATATATATAGTCAATTTGGCCTGTTCAATTCAAATAATTCTCTGAAATAGAGAAAATCTAACCCAGCAGAGCATTTGGCCGTCTTCTCAAACTAGAAAATAAAAATAGGTTATCGTCTTCATGGACAAGAGGAGAATCTCCCTAAGGAATAAAAATTTTTGACAATCTCTTACTATATGTTCTTCTAGCACTGACAAAAGTCTTGGCAAAGAATAGACTGTTCACAGAAAATATAATAATATATTTGTATTATCTTATTGGTAACACTGTATCCTATAAGTAAATATTCTTTTGGTCAGAGTGGTAAATCTCAATAAAGCTTCTAGCAATGTTGACGTATTCATCTAGCTTTTAAAGTAGACCTAGAAAAAGAATGTGTAACAGCTCCTCGCTTAGAAAATCTAAAACAAACAAGCAAACAAACAAACAAAAAAATAGAAAAAAAAATTTGCCTGTAATCCCAGATACCTTAAGAAATAAAAAATATATAGAACCTATAGAATAAATATGTTATCACTTCCTGAAAAGATATTTGAGTTCAACAACTTAGAAATTACAATACTAATATGTCAGAAAGAATTTTATTTACGAAAACAGCATATAATCATTTTGCCTCTTTACTACCTCTGTTAAAGATTTTGGAACGACACTGTCTTGGATTTTCTAGTTACTAAGATTTAGTTCCCCAGAAAAGAATAGAATGAATACTAAAATTTTGTATCATGTTGCAAGTATATTTAGAATTAGTAATGTATTAATTATTATCCTATTCAATGTTGCTGAATTATGAATAATTAATGCTGGCTTTTTTTTTATCAGCTTGAAGTAATCATTGTATAAAAACTCAATAGATACTATATTTGATAAAAAGTTAAAAATAATTCTGCAACTGCATGCCCAAGGATTCGTGGGGTCTAGATAGAATCATGAAAGAATAAGAACACTGTGATAACTACTTTACCCAGTACAAGAGGACTAAGGATATCTCCAGATATTTATATTCTCAAGATCACAAAGAAGTCACAATCTCTTCTCCAAACTATTAGTAAATTCTCAAAAGAAAAAAAAAAATACTAGGTAAATATATTTGAACTTTATTTGAATTGAGTTTAAAAAAAATAATTATAATGGAGGGAAAGTGCCTTTACAACAGAGAAAACAAGCATCACCAATAATAGATTCAACTGACATCACATGAGTCTTTGTGAGATATACTGAGTAGAATCCAACACCAACTATGTAGCATTCTTACCACAAATGTTTAAATAGAATTAAATCATGAGACAATTAGACAAATATAAATATTATATCACAAAAGCAGCTGACTTGGATTCTCCAAAAGTTTCAATGTTATAAGAGAATTTTTAAAAAGGGCAGTATTTTGAATGAAAAGAGACTAAAGAGTTATAACAGTTAATTATAACATGAGATCTTTGATTGAATCTTGGCTCAACATAAAGACAACAAAATATCTATAAAGGATATTATTGATATAACTGAGGCCATTGGATAATGGACTGTACATAAGACTGTTTTATAAATTGTGTTTGAGACTTATAATTATGTTATTATTGTGATTATATAGAAAAATATCTTCATGCTTTTTAAAATTCTAATTTCTGAGAGGTAGACAAGAAAGTATTTAGAGTTAAGGTTAATGCAACTTAAAAAAATGGTCAGCAAAAATATGTATGTGTGAGTATATGTAAAGAAAGTTAAAGTGGTAAAATGTTAACTATTAGTAGATTTAACTGGAGAATATATAGGTGTTTATATTTTACTATTTTTTCAATTTTACCATTGGTTTGAAATTTATCAAAACAGAAAGTGAGAGTTTAAATTGCCAGTTGTATAAATAGTCACAAGGATGTAAAATATAGCATAGGATATATAATCAATGATATTGTAATGACTATGTAGGGTGTCAGATGGGTACTAGTTTTATTAGTATGATCACTTTGTAAGTTGTATAACTGTCTAATCACTATGTTGTATACCTGAAACTAATATAATATTGTAAGTCAACTGTAATTCAAAACAAAAAAAAAGCAGGAAGTTGGAGGAGAGAGTTTTTCCATGTAATTGTAAATTACAGGGTCAACTGCAATTTAGACCTCTAAGATCTAAATCTTTTTTTTTCAGAAAAATATTACTGAGCACTTACACTTCCTGAGCAATGTCTTTAATGCCAACTGTGAGTTCTAATTAGTATTATATGTTATTATGGAATAATTTATTATCAATTCTTGGAGTGCGACAACTTCATAAGCTTTGGAGCTGTGCTTACTGAATCCCAAATGTAAACCTCTAGACCATGCAGAAACAATATGTGATAGCAAAATACATGGAGAACTTATATGTTGGTAATTAGTAAGAAGAAATTAATAAATGTTTTAAGAATATTAAGAAGCACAACGCAATAAATAGTACATGTTGTTAAAGTGAAGATGTGAGAGGAATGGTAATTCTTTTCAGGTAAAAGTATTGAATAGCCTGTAAAGTAATAAACCAGGTCTAACACATGAACAGATCCAGGTTAGAGTGCTGTGCCTAGTATGTAGAAAGTCATCAATAGATATTTCCTGAATGAATTAATGACCCTATAAGAAAAGATAAAATGACCAAATATTATCACTCTGAGTTATTGTTTACATTTTCATCCACAAGTCATATTGATAGCTATTAGTGTGTGGATTGTTTTGATTTTCAAGAGAAAAATAATCATACCAACTTTTTACTGGTACCTGCTGACAACTCTATCTGAGCTCTGCCAGAATGTTTTAGTGTGCATTCATTGGTGAGGGAGAATTTCTAGAAAGAATAATAACATCTACAGAATTGGTTCAAAATGAAATGGCTGTTACTTTCCTCATCTCCCTCTAGCATATTACCTTCACTGCCTGTTTATTCAAAACTCTCTGATGTTCAGATAAAAAATCAATACAAGACACATTGTTATTTTGGGGTATAATATCAGTTTTCTGTTTCTATTGTTCAGAAATAACAGAAGAGCCTTAAGAAAGAGATATTGAAAGTTTTGTGAAACTGTCACTATAGTTCTGTCAAGAGTGGTTCAGAGGTACTGAAATGGGCAAAGTAATTAGAAAGAAATTATATAAAGCACAACAGATCTCATCTGACAGACTCTCATATCAAAAATGGGGTCACGGGAATGGGGAGCACGGCATAAGGAATGAAGTTAACATTAATATGATGGCTAGGTGGAGGGCCAGGGGAGGAAGGGAGCAGCTGGGGGGATGTTTTATGAACTATATAGATGTCTAACCAATATACTGTATACTTGAAACTAATTTAAATAAATAATTTTTTTTTAAAAATAGTTTCACAGGGAATCCAATGGAAATGCAAGCTGTTGGACATTGCTGGTTACTGGATTTTATTCTACCTAGAAAGGGGATTCTGGAAATATAACTGAACTGCCTCTCTAAGCTAATATTTTGAGTTCTGTTACAATCAGGAAAAGGTGTTTTCTCCAATGCATACAAAATATCAGAATGATTCTGCTTCATACATCTTTGACTAACTTTCAATGAGAAATATTTTGAAAATTTTATTCCCTACTAATTGTCATCTCATTCCAAGAAACATAATATTCATAGAATTTTATAGCTAAAAGATATTGACAAATGACATAGTTTATTTTCTTATGTTTCAAGTGAGAGCTGATGAATTGAAAAGTAAAATGATCAGCTTAGGGTCTAGCTAATAGCAGATTCAGGACCAAATTGAATTTTTTGGTAATCTAGTTAAGTTCCCTAATATGCATTAAATTGTCTTGCATTAATTCCTTTATTCTTTGAGGGTCAAAATAGCCCTCTCTTTCCTATACTGTTTTAGTATTCCAATTATTAAATTTTCTAAGTAAAAGGAAAAAATGCCATCAAATTTGACTTATGTAATTTAGAAAGAATTTTAGCAATAAAAATTATAGAAAAAATTAAGGGATTATTAATTATGAAATTTTCCAAGCATGTAATCAAGATGGACAGCTCAAATCTTAGATTTGATAAGAAATAGTATAAGGCTATCTTAGTGACTATACATTATCAGATTCTGGCAAGTACTCCAAACATAAAATTAGAGTCACTGATTCATTTTTAAAACACTTAACTCCTTTAGTGATGCTAATTTGGCAGTATTTCTAATCAGGAAACATTCTGGTGTGAGTTAACATGAAGTTCGGAGGGATCCCTGAGTGATCGTACTCTAAGGCAAGTTGTGGAGCAAAGACATATATGTGACAATCCAGTCCTAGCAACAAGTTTGGTTAAGAAAAATAAATATAAAACTAGATGTTGTTTTTTTTTTTCCACCAACTAGTTTTCTGAATACCAAGTAACAGAATTTCTCTATTTGATACATTGTCTATGACCCCACCTTGCTCTTCAGAATGATGAATATATGTTTCACTTCTATTGCACTTTACCATTTTCAAAAACATTGTATTTCATCCTCACAATAATATTGTATGACAGTATCATTTTACAAGTGAAGGAACTGATTCTACATGAAGTTAAATCATTTGTTTTAAGGAACATTGCTAATAAATTAACAGAGCTGGAACTTAAAAACAGCTCTACCGAATGTAAGTCTGGGCAAAATAATTATTTTATTGTATTTTTTAAAAAAGTTTTCTCCCCACAGGGCCACACTGTTCAAAGTACAACATTCATAATCCTTTGCCATTGGAAGATATCGTCTTATTTCTAGAGCAAGTAATTGTATCCATGTAAGAGCAGAGATTCAGGGTAACCAGAATCAAGGAGACAATGATCCCCTAGTAAAAAAAGAGAAACCAAATAAATGGAGGGTAATTTAAGTTAGACATAAATTAGAAAATGATCTATTTTCTCCTTCACTCTACTATAATATTTGAAGGAGGTAGCTGATAATTTGAAATTCCTCTCTCTCTCTCTTTCTCTCTCTTCCCAGGTAAAACTATAAAAAATTTATTAGACATTAAAGAAACATCAATGCATATTTGCATAACTAGAGATTATAAGAGATTTTAAAAATTTTAAACTTTATTTTTATAGTCTCTACATGGTTTTAAAATTAATATTAGAAATAGAAGAATATAGGCTAATAACATCTTGATCTACTGATTCAACAAAGCTAGAGAAATAATAGTAAGATTCTACTTCTTCATCTCTGTTAATGACCATATTAAACCAGTCTCATTCACACCTCCAAAAAAAATTTATCTTAAAATAGTTCAGATAACTATTCCCCTATCAGTATCTTACTGTCTTAAGTCTCTTATCATTTCATTCATTAAATTTAATTATTGAGAGCCTGTTGTGTACTAATGTTCTAGGCATTTTGGAGTACAATATTGAACAAACCAGAAAATTTCTACTTTAAATTCTAGCAAGGGAGAAAGACAATAAACATAGATTTTAAAAAGCAAATTACATACTAAGATAAAGAGTGACAAATGCTTTGTGAGATAAAAGTAGAGTGTGACATAAGGGATTTTGAGTACCAAGTGGAGAGAGATGTTTATGTTTATAATTTTAAATAAGATGACCAGGAAAGTCCTAATAAGAAGATGACACTCGAACCTAAATTTAAAAGTAATGAGGGAATTAACCCTGCATTTATGGAGTAAAGGTCCTAAAATGTGAGCATATCTGTGATGTGCAAGGAAGCCAGTAGGGCTGGAATAGAGAGAGCCACAAGAAGAGTAGTAAGAGAGGGTCAGGCACGTGGTAGGAACTTTGGATTACAAGTATTTTACTCAATGATTTGGAGAATCAATTACAAGATTCGAGTAGAGAAGTGACAGGCTGATTCAGTTTTTAAAAGAATAGCTCTGGCTGCTGTGTTGGGATTACATTATAAGAGACAAAGAACAAGACTAGTTGAGAATTTATTACAGAAATCTAAAAACCCATTTCTTGTTGTTTTTTTTTCCTATGAAAATAAAGGTTAGTAAATTTTAGTCTGTGTGACTTTTCAGTCCATCCATCAGCCTGACATCAGTTATTTTTCTGAACTAGAAATTTGATCATGTGACTTGTCTATTTCAAAATTTCAATGGTTACTCCTTGCTACAGAATTATGTCTAACTTCTTCATACACATCTCTTCAAAATCTCACCCCAATATCTTTTTTCCAGATTAATCTCTAACTCTTTTCCTCACCCCTGACGTTTTTGCTTTAGTTATAAAAGGTCAGCTGCTATTTCCTGAATATACTATGGTCTATCATGCCTCTGTGCCTCTGTGTTTGTCATTCCTACTGGTAAGAAAGCACATTTCTTTTTTCTGCCTAGTGAACTTTAAATTTTCTTATTGAGATTCAACTCAAACATGATTATTTCTGTGACGACTTCCCTGACTCCCTTTTGCAAGACTAACCTTCCTTCGTGACATTCCACTGCCCTTCATATGCATCCCTCCTATAGCACTTATATAAAAGTTATTTCTTCATGTGTTGACCCCTGGATGGACTATGAGCTTTATAAATGTAGAGACTATGACCTGGCTGTTTTTATATTTCATGTCTTGATTTATAGTCCATCACAGATAAATGAAAAACAATGTTTTTTTGTTAAAGAAATTAATAAATAAAAATAATTTTAACATGAGGTATACAACATCACAAATTATATCCTAATAGTTATTCAAACATAAAATTGCAAAAGTAAGCCCTTAAGAAATTTAGAAAGTCATAGTGGACAGAAAAGAGTTCACATTTTTTATATTTACTTTCGGGCACATTTGTTAAAGCAAATTTTGTAAAAACCTATGTCCCAGACATGTACTTTTGCTAAATTATAAATTTGCTCTCAAGCTTCAGTTCAAATGACATCTTTATTTTAACTACCCCATTCTTGACTTGCCCATGCAATTACTATGGATACAAAGGTAAATAAATAATATTCTCTACTCACAAATACTTCATAAACAAACAAAAGGGTCTGTCATACATAAAACAGCTAACTGAATAAATAAGCAGTGGCATTGGAAATCAATGAGAAAAGGCTCTTCAATAACTGGTTACAAAAATGAGCTTTCCACATGGGGAATAAAAGAAATTTCCTTATGAATTAACAACCTAAATGAGGAAGAAAATTTAAAACTTTTATAAACATGTAGACTAAGCTTGTTTTTGTTTCTTCATCTCAAAATTAGATGGGTTTAAATAAGGTATAAAGATTATATAAATGAAAAAATTGTTAAACTTCATTATAGCAAGATAATAAAAGATTAATATAACCGAAAAGATAAAGATACTGTAACAAATGATACCATAACTAATTTAAACAAGAGACTAGAAGATTTTGACAAAACTGTGACTAAAAAAAATTGTATCTAGAAAATATGCAGAGGCATTACAAATAAATATAAAAAAATAACAAACATTCAAATAGGAAATGGGCAATGAATATGATCAGGCAATGCATAATAAAGGCAACTGTGTAAACTTACCTGGAAAATAACTTAGAAAGAGTACTCTTTAATATAATAATAATGGCAATAAAGTAATGGTATTAACCATAAAAGTTGATATTCTTCCAATTTTTTATGTGCTACTCTTTTAAGCATTTTACATGTATACAAATTCTATTACCATACATAAAGTATAATTTTAAGACTTTCAGTGCAAGTAATTTCTGTGTACTACAGCATTTCTATGTTGTAGTTACTGTTATTATTCCTTCTGAGGCAGAAAGATCTTAAGTAAAAGCCTACCTTAATTATTCGAATTGTTTTTGAGTATGTAAGTACATAAGACTACACACAAACCATTCTATACACTGTTTTGAGATACATAAATAGTAAAGCAATAAAAATTAAAATGAGAAATATATTCAACAAATCACTACTGTGATTGCTGCAGGAAAAAGGAAAGGACTAGAGCTCTGGGCATGAGAGATACTGTTAAAATCTGAGATCATATCACTTCATTTTGTTAAGAGTAAAATCCGAAGTCCTTATGAAGGCTTATAAAGTCTTACATGAACTGAGACCCTCCTTATCTATCTATTACGTATCTCCAATGGCCAACTCTGCTCTAGACATACTATCCTTCTCCCTGGTCTCAGAATACCCACCTCTGGGCCCTTTCACTGGCTTTTTGTTCTGCCTTGGACATTCTTCCCCAGTTAATTAAATGGTTCATTATCTCACCTCATGAGACTACCACTACTCACTCACCCGAGCATTCTCAATTCCTCTCATCTCTTTCTATTTGATAGAACTTATATCCTTATATGCTATAAAACTTATGTATTCATTACATTTATTGCTTATTTCCTGTCTCTCTCACTAGAAATAAGTTCTAAGAGGGAAAAGATTTCCATCTATATCATTTATCAATGTAGCTTCAACACCTAGAACAGTGTCTAGCACTTATACTGCTTAGCAATTACTTATTGAAGATATATATATAATACATTATATATAATGTATTATATATATACATTATATATATACATTATATATATAATACATTATATATATAACATTATATATATAATGTTATATATATAATACATTATATATATAAAATACATTATATATAATGTATTATATATATACATTATATATATACATTATATATATAATACATTATATATATATACATTATATATATAATGTATTATATATATATATGTATAGGAAAATCTAAAATCTTACTTTTAAAGGAATGTGTTTATGGGTTGTATATATACATATACATATATATATATAATACATTATATATATTATTAGGCTTATATATAACATGTATATCTAATTTATTTATTATTTGTATGTATATTATAGATACTATTTTACTGAAAGCATAAAGAAAATATGAGACATAATTTGAAATCATCTAGGTAATCTATGTATGTGAGTGATTCTTTTATTTTTAAAATTTTTTAAAATGTTGATAAAAAGTAACTAAAATGTAACACATAGAAGACTATAAAAGATATGAAATAGAATTGATTTTCTTGTTAGCATTTAAATAACATGGTACAAAAATAAAAACCTAAAATTATTTGTAATAAAATATTGAACTCCCAACCAGTTTTGTTCACATGAAGGTCCAGCAGGACCTAGTTTTCCTCTGTATTGAATTTATAAATATGATTTATGCTACACATTCTATTATGCAACTTAACTGCATAAAGAATAGGAAGTTATATAAATTTCACCAGAAAATAATTTGGCTTTGAGCTTGGTATTTTACCTCAATTTGATCACTTACAAATTCTTATAAATAGAAATTTGAAAGGAATGTGGATTTTTTTTCTTATCCATTCGAAAATGATTTTTGGATGAGTATATAAAAGAAAAGAACTAGTTATCTGTAATTTAAAGATTTATGGAAGGATCTTTATTACATATATAGCAGAGCATTTTTACCAGACTATAATTATAACCAAAAAAAAAAAAAAAAGAGGGATTAACTTCACGTCTTCAAAGTCAAGCCATTTTCCAGCAAGGTAATTTTTCTGAAAATCATATTATTTCCCAATTTACTAGGGTGAATAGAAACAGAGATATGCACAATTCTTTGTGAGGTCTAATGTATGGGTATATAATTTTAAAAGTATGAGCCACATCGGCAGGAAGTTTACTGAACTGGCTACATGCAGGGCATTTATGAAAAACTAAGTGAGGAACTCCAGTCCCACTATGGGTAAATTGGGAGGACAAGTTGAAAAATCTAAATTCAAACAACCAATAAACCAGATGGCTCAGAGGGGATTTTTATTGTTATACATAAAATTTAATATGGAACAGGCACCATCAAGGTAAGTTACTCTTTAAAACTCATAATGTAGCAGGAAAACCTCAATGACTGAGATTCTCAGGGTATTCTTGCATTTCAGATGGAAAAATTTCATTGTTCAATGGCCTGCCCACTAAATGAACAAACAAACAAAAAGAATAAAGGCCATAAGAAAATACCAATATAAAAAAATATTTTTATTCGGAGAAATAAAGTTCAGAAAGAAAAAAAAAACTTTATTCAATGTTTAGCACCTAGATTTATTATTATTTTATAACCATATGTAATTTCAATTCACTTTAATGACAGGTCAGGGACTAAGTAAGAAATTATAATAAAAGAGAAAATGGAGTGATAATCACATTGGTAATGGCAACTTTATGTTTTTCTTCTAAATATAACGTTGATTAAAATGTGAAAATAAAGAATTTACTGGAGCTGTGAAATTTGACGTTGTGAATATTCAAATCTCCTGAGGCAGCTGATCTCATACCATGTTCATGCAGCAATGCAATAGGAAAATCTAAAATCTTACTTTTAAAGGAATGTGTTTATGGGTTTTATCATCTCAGTAATATTTGGAGAGGAGCAACAAATGAGGTTCATTTACATTTTTAGCAATATATCTTTATGTGAAAGCCTTAGTCCTTGTGATCTGGGCCCAACATTGTGTGAGTCACAAGAAGTCCTTTTTGTTAGACTGTCACAATTCTATACAGCCTCGAAAATAAATTTCCCATGTGCCTTCCTTCACATCTGTCTTTCGTAGGTTCTATCCAAAGACAATGAATTATAACATGAGGAGAATCAAACGTTTAGTCCCTAGAGAGGTTTGTCACTTGAATATAACAGTTTCTATTCTCCATGTACCCAAAACTATAAATCTGTTTGTGTGTGTGTGTATGTGTGTGTGTGTGTGCACGCACGCACACATTCGGGGATGCAACCAAAATTTGTTTCTATTTTAAAAAGATGATAACTCTCCCACCATAAATAAATAATATAACAAGAACCAAAAATTAGCTGACCTTAAGGGAGTCATCAGATGATGCTCTCTCTCCTCTGCATCTCTTCCAACAATTTCCCCTTCAAACACTTTCCCACCCAAGCTGTCCCAGGCCTTATTTTGAGAGCAACTTATAAATTTTCAAGATGGTTGTTGGAGCTAGGCACTACAGTTTAAAGCTACTAGGCGATTCATCTTCTGTATGCAATTAATTGAACTACATTTGTGTTTGGCCTCCACATTTATTCATGACAAATTTCCCTACCTTTTCCCTCTATCTTTCAACAAATATTTAACTATCTACTAGATGTCACACACTGTTCTCAACTCCAGTGAAGTTTAGTAACCAAACTGCTTCATTTATTTCCAAAGTATTTCGAAGAGATATGTGAAGTGTGTAGACACATGAGTGCAATTTTCAAAATCCGTATTATCTGAAAACCATTTATTTACCTGTATTATTTTTTTGAGCTCTGAATTCTGTATGAATATACAGAAATCATGAAAGTAGGAGCAAATACATTTTTTTTAAAAGCAATGCAAAGAATTATTTTATGCAAGCTATTTAGTGGCAATTAGCTAGGACATGTCAACCCAGGGCCACAGTCAACTGGATGTGCCTGCCTTGTCTTTGAAGGAGCTAATTATTGACAGATGAGAACACTATACCTGACCTATAACGAGGTGTGGAAATAAAGCCACCACATTCATTTTCTTCACTAAGATTTTTAAGGAATCAAGGACAGGTTTCTTTAGGGAAGAGAGCAAAGGAGCAGAATTCTTGTTAATATGAACTAGAAAAATAACAGGATTAATTTTCCTTAGAAAGTACAGAAAGATTCTATGTCATCCAGATGCAATCTTTTTTAAGGCTAAAAATATTAGGGATTTTTGACCTTTACATTCGTTTTTAGAAATTTTAAAAATGTAGATATTAAATAAAATTATATAACTAACACATTCTATAATTCAAAAACAGAAAATTGCCTTTTTGTCAAATATCACACATATATTACACATACATAAATGCATGCATAGAAAATATATAGGCGATAGTAATCTATTAATCTATCTAGAGTGTTTATTTTTCAAGCTTTAATTTTTCTATTGGATAATTTTACCATGTTTTTTACCCTACACCTTATAAATAGAAATAATTACAAAAGGATGCTGCATATGTCTCCCTGGTCATATATGTGAATGTCTATAGAATTTTCGCTGTATGTAGCAGTGAAAATTTTGTGCTGAAGAGTATACATATACTATATGCAAGCTATTACTTTCTATAAAATTACTCTCCAAAGTGGTTGTACTATATCTATAGTTCCAGCAGTGTTTAAGAGTTTCTTGTCATCGCTTTCTTAGGTCATTCTAATTTTCCTCTCTATAAATTGCCTATTCATATATGTTGCCCACTGGCTTGTTGCTTTTCTCCCCATTCATATTTTCTATATCATGATGTTCTTACTTATGAAGTTCTGCTTCTTCTAAACATCCCTAATAGCCAACTGTTCCCCACCCAAGCCTCACATTCAACAAAGTCACATGTCATGTTAGCATAGACTACAGAACATGGTTAGGAACTGACAACATAGAAACTTTGTAATCTGCTATCACTATTAAGAGAGCCTTTTCATTCTGTCACTCTACAAGTACCGTAAAGCTTATATTTCTGGACCAAACATTTTTTGGTTGAGTGCAGAGTGAAGGAAATGCTAAATAGGGACTTATAAGTCCATCTTACCTACGAAGTTATTCTCCATACTCTAAATAAAAAATTTATGCCCCCCTGACCCTCCAGTTCTGTGCAGGCAAATCAGAGAAAAAGATACAGAAAACACAGCATACAGAACAACGATCAGCCAAGGAGTACATATTTGAAGAAGTAAAACATTCTTAAGTTAATTGCAATAAAGAACACAAATAATTGCAACCATAAAATATGTTGATGAGGACTCAATAATTAAAATTTGAAATGTGAGTTGTTTTTTTTTTCCCTCAAGTGGTGTTAAATGCCTTGATTTTAGTAAAGGACATCTTAGAGCAGACATGAGGTAAGAACAGTGTTTAGCACAACAGCAAAGCATAACATAACCAGGAGTTAAAACAAAGAAGAAATAGACTGAATTTCCCGCCAGAGACAAGCTTTCTAATTCTTGAAAGATGAGGTAATGTCAATAATCAACAAAACATTTTTAAGGTGAGCAATAAAATAACTATTTCAACCACTATAATCTAGTTCTTAAGCTTCTATCCTGCTGGTTAACAGTGAAGGCAGTAAGGACTTAAAATTGCCAAGTGAGAATGGCTCTGACTCTTCCAATCAGTCTCTTTGAGTATACGCCATCTTTTTTGGGTAAAAGTTCAGTCTTTCAATCTTTCTACCCTGATCTAATTTATCTGAAATGCCAGAGACCAAAAAACTGATGACATGAAGATACCTGCTGTGGAAATTCGAGCTCATGGTCATTTGTCTCTGTTCATGAGCTCTTGTACACCATGAATTCTTCACCTGGACCGCAAAAACACATCAATCTTTTGATGCTCTTACAATCTTTACTTAAAAATTCTACATATGAAGGCTACAATGAAACAGAAATGCTACTTTTTGGTCATTTTCCTAAAGTGCATGAGCCTTTGCAAATTTATCGCTTTGTTGGATGTGTTGCCAAAACAATTAAAGGAGGGTTCTGTTCTTTCCCAGGTCCCCCCATTTCAATCTAGATATTTCTCTCACATACCACCTTGAGGATTTCCTTAGAAAAAAAATTACTAAACCAAACTGGCACTGACTTTCTTTCACTAAAACTTTCTTTCCCAGAATTTCTCTGACTTCCAAATCAAACAACTTTCCACATCCTATCTTGCCAGGTAGGGTTTCTATTACATCATATCCTGAGTTCTCTCTACCTGATTTAGGGTAAAACTGACTGTTCAAGCTTAACTCTGGCAGAACTGGCTCTTGATATGTTAATGGGAGCTTAAGGAATTTAGAAAATCCTCTTTCAGTAATTCCTAGCTTTCCAGAATATTGTCTCACAAAAGACTCAGAAATTCTTAGTGATTTTAGTGA
This sequence comes from Pteropus medius, assembly GCF_902729225.1. Classification (NCBI taxonomy): domain Eukaryota; kingdom Metazoa; phylum Chordata; class Mammalia; order Chiroptera; family Pteropodidae; genus Pteropus; species Pteropus medius. The sequence continues at coordinate 11,671,276 of NW_024350319.1, read as the reverse complement.
CTAATTTAATAGTCAAAGCCTTGTTAATACTCTAATTGGTATATCCATCTTTCCCAGAGTTAAGCCTCTTGGCTTGCCCTTAAGAGAACACTACAGGGGAAAACTATTTAGAAGAAATGAAAACAAATTAAATTAATATTTTCCAAATATTATCACATTATTGGGTAGAAGAATTGACAATAAAAAAAAATCCATAGAATAATATTTATATTTTTGGTAAATATATACTGGCCAAAAATATGCAAAACCAATAAGCAACATCCTTTGCTGGATGCCACCTGTGCCAGGCTTATTTCTGTCAATGTATGCTGCCACCTAGAAGTTACAATTGCACTGATAATGGCTCATGCCTTGATTCTTAATTTTCAAATTCTCACATTTCTTGCCTTAATACATAACCAATTTTTTAAAAAACACTGATTCCTCTCCCTCAATTTAAAGGTCAATAGGGTTATCTCAGCCAGTAAGAGCTGTTTGGATCTGGGATATCAAATGGAAGTGGGAATAATAGCTGTGATATTCTCTGTAATAGCAGAGAAAGAGCAAATAACAAATGATATTCAAATGAGGTAAAAAGGACAAAGTCCCCAAAGCATGCCTGACTAAGGATCTAGAGGCGAAATAAGTTGAAAGAGCCAAAAATTTTCTACAGTCATGATAGAAGAGAAAGCATAAAGTAATAGCCTAGACCAGTTCTAGCTGTGTGCTAGAGAATGCGAGGCCAGTTTTTTAATTTTTTTCTTTAATTAAAGTTGATATATAATATTAGTTTTAGGTGTACAACATAGTGATTTGACATTTATATAACTTGCAAAGTGATCAACCTAATAAGTCTACCTATCTGAAACCATGTATAGTTATTACATTAGCATTAACTAATAATCCCTATGCTATATTTTACATCCTCATGACTGTTTTTACAACTGGCAATTTGTACTTCTTAATCCCTCATCTTTCTTTTTCACCCATCCTCCAAACCCCTTCCATCTGACAACCATCGATTTGTTCTCTGTATCTATGGGTTTGTTTCTGTTTTATTTGCTCATTTATTTCATTTTTTGGAAATGTTAGACAGCAAAAGATAAATGCCATAGGATTTCAATTATATGTGAGGCTAGATTTTGACCTTTTATGGATAATTGGCAGGTAGACTAAACCTATATAGAAAGTCTAGGATGAAATAGACTTAACTAGAACCTGAAATTTGTGTTGACACTGGAATGAGGCAGTTAAGAAATTTCCTCTGACTTTATCTATTCTCTAGATTTGTAAGGCAATTTTAACAAAACAAGAGAGTTTAGAAAATATATATATAGTAGCATAGAAAGGCAATAAGATTAAAATGCTTAAAATATATTGTACTCAGAATTTAAATAATATGGATCTGTGTTACATTATAGATATTTCTTCTTAAAAACAATGTGTAATATGTGGTTGTGTATTTTGGGGGGTGACATTGGTTAATAAAATTATATACGTTTCAAGTGTACAATTCTATAATACCTCATTAATATATTGCATCGTGTGTTCACCATAATTGATGTGTTTACCAATAAAAGAACTGAAAAGCTTTTTGCCTAGATTATCTTGATAGCTTTCCTAAATCTTAATTCCATATCACTCATAACCTTTGTCCAGTCCATTTTTCAAGTGATTTCCAAATTCACATTTCTAAAACATATTTTTGATCTTGTCACTCTCATTTCTCTCTATGATAAAAAGTCAAATTTCTTGACCTATCATTCAAGGTATTGCAAGGCCTTTTGTAACAATTTTCACTTATTTTCCCTTTAGAAACTATATTCTAGTGTATTCCAAAACTCTCTTCTGTCCAAACATCTTGAACTTCCAATAATTGAGAATTTGTCCCACTTTTACCCATTCAAGGAATGCCCTTTCTCCTTTTTCTTAATAACTAAAGATCGTGCTTTTTTTAAGTTGAAAAATGAAATAACAATTTTCATAAAATCTTTCCTATTTCCCCCAGTTTCAAATAATATATCTCTACCATAACAATGATCCCTACCATGAACTCTTTTGTAACTTACTCTATTCCACTTTTGTAGCATCATGTGCCCAGTGATGTGGATAACTAGTTATTAATTGGTTTTGTTGCTGAAAAAGGTATAGGTAGAAAGATATTGAAAAATGAAAGCTGTTAGGAAGGTACCTGCAAAGCAGGTATTGGAATCCGAAGGAAATTCTGGCAAGAATAATCAAGATCACATAATCTCTGAATTCAATGTTATTAAAACCTATTGCTATAATCCAGGATGACCCTGAAATAAATAGGTTTAGAGACAGGTCAGAGTAATAGGGCCCGTAAGCTAAAATCATCATGAAGTTCCTAACTAAACTTTACCCAGAAGTTACACTGGTAAAAAGTTATGGTAGTTTTGGATCTGTGAGAGGGTTTGTTCTCTTGTGATATTATTCTGTAAGTAAGTATAAAAAGATACGCCCTTGGAGGTATAGATACCTATTTGGAAATTTAGGTTTAAATATGCTTTTCTGAAGTAACTAACGTAGACATTGGTTTCTTCTTACGTTTTCACAGCAAAGACAGAGGCAGCAACCAGAGCAGGTTCTCAATTCTACTTACCTTGCAATGATATAATCCAACAGTCAAGCCATGGAAAGTAAAGAAACTTTATGCATGGGAGCTATGTTAAAACTACTGGTGCTCGGGGTTGATGGAGGGTGGTTCTTTTGAAAGAAAAAGATTGTAGAGTCTCTCTATCTCAAGGAGGTACAACTTAGTACTAAATCCAGAAAACATATTGGAGATAACAATAAGAAATTGCCCTTGTGCCATCAGTAAACACCATGGAAATTTCAGATTTTCAAAGGAAAAGATCTAAGGAAGAGGAATTGGACTTTACATTAATATATGCAAGTATGTTCTTGTTGGACAAAGTTCTTGAGAATGGCATTCGATGTTCCAGAGAGTGTTCATTTTTTGTTTGTCAGTGTTGGTAGATTTAAAAATAAAAACTAAAAAGCCCTAAATTCTTTCCTTACTTATTTTTAAATATTACATTGAATCTCTTATCAAGAAATGAATCTGGTTGGTCATTTAACTTGTGTTGGCCAACAGGACATTAGTAAATGTGACACAAGTAGAGGCTTGAAAAATGCTTCACACTGGCATTTTCACTCTCTTTTTATGCTCTTGGAATGCTCTCCCATATGAAAAAGCCAGGGCTAGCCGGCAGGAAGACAAAACATATAGTAAAGGACAATTGAAGTCCTCAGACTAAAACAAACTGCAGATGTATGTTATTCTTGATCTAGATCAGCTAAACCCAGACTAAAATGGTCAATTCTGATCATTGTGAGTTAAATAAATGCCTGCTTTTTAAAACCGCTACATTTTAGGATAATTTATTACATACTAAAAGCTACCTGATATGGTGGTTTCTGACAATAAACATCTAAGACACAATTATTTATACACAGATCTCATCTCCACTACTAGATAGTAAGGAGCTTGTGGCCAAGGTCCATATCATGCAGTATTTTATTTTGCCATAAGGACAAGCATTGTGATTTGCAGCATAGAGCAGAATCTTAGGTATCAAAATGTGTGGCTCATATAAACGTTATCTGAGGACTGAAAGGCAGAAATTCACCTAGGCAGAAGCTTAAATAAGAGTATTAGATTCTGTATTTGGCTCTGGTGACCTTTCAAGCGTCTGCCACATGTCCTTGAGAATTCTAGGATGAGTCATTTCTTCTTAGATAAAAGACTTTTCTTCTCAGATGGCATTGAAAGCACATGACTCCCCCAAATATTGGCTGCTTTTAATGTTTTTTAATGACCTAAACAGAGTGTGATAACTAATTTTATGTATCTATTTGTCTGTACTAAGGGATGCCTAGATGGCGATAAAACATTATTTATGGATATGGTTATAAGGGCATCCCAGGAAGAGATTAGCATTTGAATCAGTCTACTGAATAAAGATTACCCTCACCATTGTAGATGGGTGTTATCCAATTCTTTGAGCGCTTGAATAGAACAAAATGAGTTAGGAAGTACAAATTTGCCCTCTTGCTTGAACTAGAGCACACATCTTCTGCTCTTTGGACTTGAACTGAATTCTACCACTGGCTTTCCTGGTTCTCCAGCTTGCAGACAGCATATCTAGCGTCGGACTTCTTAAACTCTGTAATTATGTGAGCCTATTTCTATAATAAATCAATCCTCATTCTCTCTCTCTCTCTCCCTCTCTCTCCACATACATGTCTTGCTGATTCCGTTTCTCTGCAGAATCTGATTACAAGAGTTATACATAAAAGTTGTTACTTTACTTGACCCATGAGCTGTCGGTACCCTGCGGTTCTCTCTGAATGTTGTCCTTACTGCCTGCACAAACCAGTAAAGCCATTTGAAGTTCTCTTCTCATTATGCCTCTGGGGAAGTGAATTGACAAAAAGTAATTTGCAAAATAAACTGAGGATGGCTGACCTGTTTCCTTTATCAAGATAATATCCTGTCACTCCTTCTCTCTCGGTTGGCAGAGCATACATACATACACGCACACGTTTTGGTTTACAGTTCCACGTGTTTTTCCGTTTTGGTTTATAGGTCTACATGTTTTCTTTGTTTTACTTTTTTTTTCTTTTAACATAAGGTAAACCTATAACTCATTTGGATATGACTACCTCTAGAGATTATAAAGGAGATGTTTTATAAATGTTGAAATCTATATTATACAAACATGCATACTGTTTTGGGAAAACAGTTCACTGGGCTGCAAAAATAGCATAATGGTTGTTTTCTAAAATCTATTACCTAAATTACTATTAATAATAACATGACAAGATAATTAACACCTGCATAGCATTTTTCACTTTAAGAATACTTTAGAAATATTAATTGTATAACCTCTTCAACACCCCACTTTACGACTAGAAAAACCAAAGCAGAGGTTAAGTGATTTCTCGAAAGTAAAAATACACTGCATAAAATTTGTCAACATGCCCCTGATGTCCCTGCCTTAACCTTAGAATGACAAGTAATCTCTCTTTTCCCTTCATATCTAGGATCAGGAAACTATACATGGCATTAATATAATACTCTGCTACCAGCAATTTTAATACTCAATACTCCATCTACCGAATTATATTCAGGTGCTTCCTGAAAAAGAAAACATAATGAAAAATCAGCCAACAAGATGATAAATTAAAATCTGAGACGTCTCTATTTTCTGATTTGTATGTACAGAAGAAATTCTGAATACATTTGTTGGTGGTGGGTACTATAGTCCTTTTAATTCAATACAAAGGAGAACAATAGCTATCAAAAGTTAGGAAGGAAGGACAAGGATATGGATAGGGACAATACAGAATCTGCAGACCTCACAAATATGATTTTAGATGAACTGATATGCAAAGCCAAAACATTTTCTCAAGTGATGCCATTCTGCAGAGAGGCACTGAGTTACTAATATTTGTAATTCATTTGACTGTTACTGGTTTCTCTAGCTACTATCTGAGAACAGTTATTCTGTTCAATAGAGTTAGCAATACATAAATTTGCTTAATACCTAGCTATTAATGCAAAATATAAGCTCTATATTTTGGGAACAAATCTATGCAGTTAGTCCTACTTAATAAAGGTAGACTAAGGCTGAAAAGTGGTAGTGTAATTTTTGCCTTATTGTATAGGTTCGATATACAAAAACAAACCTCAGGCTTTTTTACATTTTAACTGAGGATTCTTTCCAAAATCCACCAGGTATGTTTCTGTTAAAAATCTTAATTAAAAAAAATATATATGTGTATAGAACATATAGAAAAAATATGCTCTTATTCAGTGAATTAAGAGAATAGTCTCAATGGTGAGATGTCAAAATGATGAAATTTAAAGTGGAGTAGATGACAGAAATAATGTCAAAGCTAGAAATTTTATTAATTAACTGGTGCTGGCTTGATGAAAAATGTATTATTTGTAAATAAAGTAGTTTTATATGTTTAAAAAGTTGCTATTTTAATCAAAATCTATTAGTGTCATTACTAATTTAATTTAAATTATGGGAAATATATATTCAACACTTTTGAATTAATTATCTTGGATCTTTTGATTTGCAATATCTGAGAGATATCAACATTTATTTGAGTAGAATATATAGACCATACTATTTCTGGCATTATGGTAGAGTAACTATCCTAAATGAATCTCCTGAGGGAGAATGAGAGGAGCATAAAAGAAAAAAATGCACAGAGAGAGGCCAGAAATGATGTGAAAATAGAAAGTTGAGGATTTCAAGTAAATGCTAGATAACTTGAGCTCACTTTGATAGCTTTGGGGCACTGAGATAGAAAATAAAGCCTAAAATATGGAGCCCATTGAAGGTGGGAAGTCTTATATGAGACCATCTCATAAAGCTAAAAACCTAAAGGGAAACACTCTCAATATAAATGAGAAATAAACCCACCGTTCAGAAGGGAATATCAGAACAATGTCCTATGTTGGAGGGAAAAAATAATCTACTCTGAAAATTTATAACCAAAATTCAGGCCTCCTGTGGTTTTGTATTTGAAATTCATGAAAACTTTGTGGCCTGGAAAAGCTCTAAATGGTCCCAAATTGATAGTGTATCTAGGCAACTAGTAGAGGCAATTATTTATCCTCTGCAGGAAAAAAACCGCCTTAACTCAAACATGAAATAATGTCTTCAGTTAAAGATTCAGGGAAATTGAATACTCACTGTCAAAAATTCCATATTTAAATTAACTAGGTGACATGAGTAAAAACTACCCAAAATAACTGTGATTGACAGGGAGATGCTCAGAACTCCCTTAAAGAAGGATGTCCTGTCCAGCTACAGGATAAGGTCAGCAGATTGTTTCTTTAACGGATTGTAGCTCAGCTTCAAAGAGTAGCCTTTTACTTAAGCCACACTCTTCCTGAGGCAGCTTGCAGTTTGTAACAGAGCAAGGTGTGGGTATAAATATCCAGCCATTTCTTTCTAGGTCAACTCCAATGGACAGTATCTACCCCCAGCTCTTTAGATTGTCAGCCGATGTTCACATGTAGCCTACACAGCAGTATGACTTCATCTCCCTGCTCCTCACAGGAATTGACTCTCGAGAAATATTTTGTACCTCAAATTCAATCTCAACATCTGCTTTCAGAGGACCAACATGTACTAACATAAACAGAACGTGACTCTCATAGACTGAAGTTACTAAAAAGGTATCAAATGCTAAATAGAAAATAAATATGTTTAATATGTTTTACAAGATAAATAATAAGCTTAAAACATCAACAAGGAATACAGACTATTAAAAAGATTTGAAAAGAACCAAATAGAGTTTCTAGAAATGAGCAGTTTTGAGTTGAAATGAAAAATTCAGCAGATGGATTAAAAAGAAAAATAAACAAAGTGAAGAGATTGTGAAATAGAAAATACATTTGAATAAATTATCAAGAACATAGCCCTGAGAAGAAAATGATTAACAATATAAAAGAAAGGTTGAGACACAGAGGAGAGTGAGATATATGTCTAAAGAGAATTTCAAAAGAATAAAATAGAAAAAACAATGTGAAAAGAAGTTCTATTTAGAGACATAAAGACTAAAACATTGACTGGAATTGAAATAAAACAATCCTCAGATTCAGAAAGCCAAAAAAATCTCAAGCCCAATAAAAAGAATTCCACATTCATTCACAACATAATGACATTCTATCATAAAAACAAACAAAAGAAAACAAAGATAGGACAACAATTAGAATGATAATAAGAATGAAAGACAGAATACAGTGTGAAAATATTGGCTAATAAAAATAAATGTCACCCCTAAAATATTACGCCCAGTGATATTGCCTTTAAAGAATTATTTTTTTAAAAAATAAAGACATTTACAAATAAAAAAGAGCGTACCAGCAACAGATCCACAACAAAGAAACTTACAAAACTTATATTTTAGTTGGACTGAAAATGATTCCAGATGAAAGAGCTGAGAATAAATAGTGAAGATATTGATAAATATTTAAATAAAACAAACTGAATCTGAATATTGTTATTGGTATAAAAATATAATAATACTGTCTAAAATAATGTTGAATAACATATGAATTTAGAGGAAATTAAATTTAAATAATTTGTTTTATATTGTTAGAGAATAAAGTTTTTAAAATAACTTTAGACTTGATCCTTAAAATATGTATATTAAAATATCTAGAACAAAGCCCAAGAAGGTAGCAGTAAAATAAATAGCTAAGTTCTAATTCTAAGATGCTAAAAAGTAAACAAATATATTTTAAAAATCTAAAAAAAATTGAAAATATCTAAGAAAGTATTAAAACACACATATACAGCATGAGCGAGTGGTATTTATTTAAGAATCAAAGATGACTTTTTAGTAAATAAAAATAAATATAATTTATCATTCTAATAAAAAAGCCTTTTAAAAAATGAACATAAGACTGAAAAAGGATTTCCTCAGAAGATGAGCACAAAGATTCATAATAAGTAAAAATTTTCTCAATATAATTATCAGACATGCAAATTCAAACTACATAATCTATATCTACATGATAAGCAAAAGAGTAAAAGCTTGAAAATATCATGATAGAACATATGTAGAGTCATGAGGATTATCAAGCTCAGCTGTTGGAAATTTAAAATTGTTCAATCATTTGTGAAAAAAGTTTGACGCTACTTAGTAAATGAGCACACCCTATATTCTAACCAGGACATTCTTTAAAAAATGACAGAGCGAAACACGAGTATATATGCAACAGTAGATATGTTTTTTAAATGTTTAGAATCATTATTTAGAATCATTATTCAAAACAACAAAAAAGTCCAACCCAATATCTATCAACAGGAGACTAAACAAATAAATTGCGGTATATTCAAATAATGAGAAACCATATAGCATGAAAAAATGAATTATAGCTACTAAAATTAAGCTGAATGAATTTTACATTCTTAATTCTGTAATATGACAAGATTTCTTTCATATAAATTTCAAAAAGACATAAAATGAAACTATATATTATATAAGTTTTTAAACTATAGACAAAAAATAATAATTAATACTAAATCCATGCTTGTGGCTACCTCTGAGAAGATGTGGTGCTATTACTGGGGAAGGGGACAGGATAGATACTAATCTATTTGTTTAAGCTTGGAGATATAGATGGATGGATCGATGATAGATGATAGATATATACATGCATACATACATAGTCATTCTGTTACTATTTTAAAAATCTATACATGAATGTTTTGCATGAGGAACACTTTAAAAAAAAGAAAATACGTACTATACCTGTATCCATTACCCCGATGATTGTTAAACACGCTGGATTTGAAGTCAGAAAAATTTGGATGCATGTTCTGGTTCTACCACTTACTTCTGTGATTTGGGCATGATTATTCAATCTCTCAAAACTAGCTTTCTTTGTAAAATAGAATAATAACAGTATCTATAAACTTTACATTTATGGAAATGTAAAGTTTAAATAAAATAGTGCAGGTAAAGTACTCAGCACAGTACCTGCCACAATAGTTCTCATGATGATACATTAGCTATCATTATAGTCATAACCACACTTCACGGAAAAAATGAAAAGGTATAGAATTATGTTTGAGTTAGATATATCCAAAATCTAATTGGCTGTATGACCTCAAGTAGATTCTCTTATCTCTGGTTCTCAACTTCCCCACCCTTAAGATGGACAAATGCTTAGCTCATTTGGTAAAATGAGGACTAAATGAAACAATGTATATCAATTGCCCGGCACAGTGCCTGACACACAATAGGTGTTCAGTGAGAGTAATACTTGTTTTAGCAGTACATTGCTATAGTTAAGAAAGTATCTCAGCAGTGCATTATAGTGGCTCTATAACATATCACTTTGGCTAGGCTGAACTTCATTTTCCAAAAATCCTTCTCATTTTTTGGTTAAGGTAGGCCACAAGAGAGATTCTTGTGGGAGATCTGAGGGTGGAACTGAAGCAGCAGCTATTTTTGTGGCACGCACACATTTGTGCTGATATGCTGGCTCACCGCAGCGTGAAGCAAGCAGAGACTAGGCTTCCAGCTGCTCCTCCTTCCCCTGATCTTCCTGTAGCCTTCCTGACTTCTGAGCCAGGTGCACATTTTTAGCTCCATAATGAAAGGTCCCAGTTTTTGAGGGACACCCATACCTTCAAGGTCAGAGGCAATAAGACTGATGGCATTTTAACCCTTCCCAAACCAGTTCTAGCTCGTGGGCTCTAACTTATTCTTGCTCTCCCCAGTTTTGCTTTCACCTTCCCATTCCCATTGCTTGCCTCGTAGACTTTAAGCTTCAGCGGCACTGGGTGCAAAAAGACAGCAGTCTTATTGAGACTGTTCAGCCAGCTCCCATAGTTGTATAAGGTAAAATCTTTGTTACAAAATATTTTTTTTGTGGGGGGGGGTCTCTTTGTCTGTCTGACTAATACACAGCACATTATTTTCACAATTTGTGGATAATGTTTTTATAAATATGCTTTTAATTCCGTATTCCAAATGAAAAAGATAAAACTCAGTCCACATTAGTAAGGAGCTGTAGAGAACAGTCGTGTGGAAATTCTGAGTAAAGATGTAGTTCTGGTACAGCAGAACAAGCACAATTCTATCACCTTTATAAGATTTAAATTATGAAAGGTCCATGTTGTTAATCAGTCTGTTTTCAGCCAAGAAGTTCAGTAACATCATCTTCAAACATCCCTTTTACACTGGGAAGTACCATTTGGGACATGTTCAACAATTGAAAAGGTTTTTCACTTTGGCTACTGCCAGCATTTTCCTTGCTCAGTTATGTCTCTTCTGCTCACCTTCAGCCATTTTCCCTAGGAAGAACAGGGAATGGGATGATGGAAGCTTTGGAAATCAATCTATCTTTCATCCAGAAGACAAAATCTGTATCTCAAAGCTAACCTCCTCTTCTATGCTCACTTCGAATGAAAACTGGAAAATCTAGTGGCGTGGTATAAGTCTTATATAAGTTAATTTTATTGCCATCGTGTGGTATTTATTGTGAAACCTGAGACATGGACAGAGTCATAAAACTAATTTAATCCCACCTCTTCATGTTACAGACAAAGAAACTATGACTTAAATAGATTACTGTCAAACTTGCCGAAGCCATGTAGCTATTTAGTGGCAAGTTCCTAAGGAAAACATACTTTTTGTATAAACAGGATGTCCAATACATTTTGTTTGTTCGTTTTGTTTGTTTCTCCCCTAGAAGCACAAGGCAATTCTGGGATATTTCAATTTCTTAAAAGAATATAATCAACTAAGAACACTCTGAGGCTATATGTTTATTGTACTTTCCCGAAGTAGGTAACAGCATCGAGATAGAGAGGAAACACCTGGAGTATTTAAATAATTCTGTTCCGGCTTACTTTAAAGTTTATACAGTCATATTGGTGATATTTGCCACATTTATGGTGGTAAACCTCTGAAAACTAACTGGAAATCAATGTTACCTTTTGTCTGGTTCTCAGTGCTTCAGAAAAATCTCTCGATGAGTGAAGATTTAATAATATTAATAAGTACTTTTATATTCTGTGAATATTTCACTGTTTTTTTTTTTTTCAATGAGTCAAACTAGCTTTACTATTTAGGAATATTTCTCTTTTTAGATTGTGAACTTGAGTGGTTGAGAAGGTGCTAATGAGATCATGGTCGTGCCACTGCCATCTGGGATGGGACAGTTTTTCACAGCCAAAGAATAAATTCTAAACATCGCCAAGTCATATAAAAAATAAATATTTCTGAGACGCATTTAATGATGAATCAGAGTCAATTCATTTTCCCTACTGGAAAAAATGAAGCACCCTCCATTTTCATGCATCACCATAAATTGCCCGATTCCTCTCCACCCCTCCTCGGCCGATATGACTCACAGAGGCACACACACACTTACTTGTTATCTTACCACATTGTCAGGAGAAAATAATTGAGTATAGTGCCAAGCAGTGTTGGAGTAATGGTTAAGAGCATAAACTTTGAAACCGAATAGAATGGAATTCAAGTCTTTGCTGATAAATTTACAAGATGTGCAACCACAGGCAAATTACTTAATCTAAGCATCAGTTTCTTTACGTTTAGAATGGTAGTAATAATAATATATCACAGAGTTGTAGTGAGAGCTAATGGACAAACACATGTAATGTACGTAGCATAATACCGTATACATTCTAGTCAATAGAAGTTTAATTACATGTCTTGAAAAATAAGTAATAGTCCAAATTTCAAAACAACTATTTTTTTGGTAGCTCTTCTTGGATTATTTCTACTCTTTTTGAAAATTTACACGAATTAACTTGCAGGTTTGCCTCAGAGGGGATTTTGGGCTTTTTCAAAAAATGGTTCAAAAAATAAAAAACCTCTGTGTTGTATGTCTTACTTATGTGATCTCTTTATTTACGAAATGATGGTATGAGAGTAAATCTCTACTTTAATGGATTAAAAGTCTATTTTTCCCTTATTCTATGCCTATAACTGGCTCAGTAACTGGTTCATTTCCATTGACTCACATTAACCAGACATTTAGTAAAGGGCAAGACACTTGCGGATAAAGGCGAGGCATTTTATTGATATAAGAAAGGGATATACTGAATACAGACAAGTATAGTAAAAAAGTACAGATGGAACTATGATCAAAGAGGCTAAATTTGGGCTTGATCTAATCAAAGTGGCTGGCTCTTCTTGTAATGTAGGGTTCAGAAGCTTAAATAGAGACAGGAAAGTTTTTTAGGTTTTCAGAGTTGAGGTTCCCTATGATATAACTAGCAAAGAGTTAATGGTGAGAGATTTAGGGAGCTCATCACTTCGGTTCCTGTACAGTCAGATTTGCACAGAAGAAAAAACCACTGGGTTCAGGGGCACAGTCACCTCAATAGAAATTGCTTATTTTCCAGGAATGCATCTGACTGAGATGCTAGCTGATTCTGCCTTCTGTATGTCGTGACAACTTGGGTGCTCAACTGGACAAAGCTATTGGAATCAGAATCAGTTTTCAATTCTGCTATTATCAATGTACACTGCTAAGAACCCAGTCAAATCATTGCAGATGTGCTGCCGAGTTGCTTTTTCTCCCTATTTCAAAACATGATATTATTTTAACATTGAGGAGTATGCGTGCATGTGTGTGTATGCATATCTGGCTATTTGTTTTAGTTTGCTAGGGTTGCCCTAACAAGGTAACACAATCAGGGTGGCTTAAATAATAGAAATTATTGTCTCACAGTTCTGGAGGTAGACATCCTATTTCAAGGTGTAAGCAGGCTTGGTTCCTACATTTGGCTAAGGAAGAATGTTTTTCCATGCCCCTTTCCTAGCTTTTGGTGGTTTTCTGGCAATCTTTGGTGATCTCTGGCTTAAAGATGCATTTACTTCAATCTCTGTTTTTATATTCTCATGGCATTCTCTCCATGTTTATGTTTGTATCTGAATTTTTACTTTTTATATGGACACCACTCATACTGGACTAGGGGCCCACCACATTCTAGTATGACCTCGTCTTAACCAATGGTACCTGCAAGGACCTTATTTCTAAGTAAGGTCTCATTTCGAGATACTTCAACACATGAGTCTTGAGGGAACCAGTTCAACTCATAACACTGGAGATTCTGATAGAAGGAATCTCAATTTGAAGAAAACTTGCTCTAGACAATAAAGTTTAAGTGCCTTTCCCAGGTGTTTAAAGCCTTATGCAATGTCTCTCTAAGTTACCTTTTAAAACTTATTTTCACTATCTCTTTTCCATATAAAATACACTAAACAGAACCACTTATTATTGCACGTGCAGGATCACTTTGAACTTCAAACTTCTCCCTCTACACACTCAAAAGTTCTTACTTTTAGAGACCAAATCAAAGGCCACCTCTTCTAGGAAGCCTTCTGTGATTGCTCTCACCCCATCCCCAGTTGGCACTAACCAGTTTCCTCACCAATAACTCTGAGTCATTCTACTTTGTGCCCGAGTTATTAATCCATCTAATTTTTTCTCCTATTTTAGACTTTTAGTTTCTTAAAAACAGGTAGAAAAGTTTATGTCTAATTTATCTTTAATTTCCTGCAGCGCTTGTCCATATTACATGTGTAAAGTCACTGCTCATTAAATATTGAGTAAATTAATCAAAAAAGTGAGTAGTTTCTGATGATCCTGCACAGTTTCTTTTTACTTCCCTCTTCTTTGTGGTCCAGACAGGGACTCCCTGCCCCCAAATGATTTGGGATATAAAGTGGTTAAGCAATAACACCCCAAGCCCCTTCTTTCAGAAGTATGTTTAATGTTGCTACATAGGAAATGACAAGGCACCCCTCAACAGGAGATCTGTTTTCAGTTGTCTCCAACAGGGAAGTGTTTCTTCCACCCTGGAGATCAACTCACTTCTTCATTTCACCTCGTGTGGGAGAAAACACAGGCACAGAGCAGGCTGGAGAGAAAGAGTTGCTGGGTCAATTCAGAGACAAGAACTGGCTTCTCAGTTAACAAGTGAAGCAGACAGCTGGCATGTTTCTGAGCACTGTGGAAAGGAGAGTTTAACAACTGAATTTAAAGTTAATTTTGAGCATTTGCATGGCAAAGACTAAGAGCCCCAAACCAAATGGCACATAGTTAATGAGGTCAGAAAAAGCAGAGAAAACAATTAGCAGAACAAATCAAGAAAAGTCAGATCAGAGGCTTCAGATGCACTGATTAGCAGTCGTCACTAGACGCTCAGTGAGCAGAAAATAAGTCAACATCAGAACTTCACAGCATATAGTTCAAAATTTTACATATATTTATGTTTAAATAATGCACACATTAAAAAGTACTATTCTCATTAGATACCTCTTCAGAAGTCGTATTAAGGCCAGAGATATAGGATCGTGGGATATAAGCAGAGGACAGAAAGGGCATTATAGAAGTATCATAACTAAGCTCCTGATAGCTCAGAAAGAGCAAACTAAAGGAGCAGCACCCTCAGAGAATGTTGTCTAAGGAGTGCTGAACTAGATCTAAGAATTCTACACTTTACCCTTGCTTAGCTGAGTTTTTTACTATGGCGGATATTCCTACTGAACACCAAACCTGCGAAAGAATAATAAACTTTTGAATTAATTTTTTTTCCTCTTTGGTACACTATTGCTCAACTTCTCTCTTTTTTGGAGGGTGGGGGTTAGATCATTCTAATTCCTTTCTATTTCATAAAGCAAAATTAGCTGTGACCCTAGTAAAACAGCAGCATTGGTCCACATTCCACAGATATTTTGATTGCTTTTAACTTACAGACACAATTTCTCTGAAACTGACTCTTCAGCTCTTCTTCCCATTATTTAGGCATTGCTTATATTTGGGATCTATTAGATCTGCAGAGCATAACCTTTCACATATTAACATTAACCATGTATCGTTTCTTTTTGCCAAGTGCTAACTCACTGACTGGAAAATGTAATGAAACACTTACTCTGACACTGATACCTACCTTTTGTCACTTTGAGCCGATAATGCAACGTAAACTTCTTTTACCACCTCTAGATTCATGCGCTTTAGCAGCTACTGCTGAGAACTTACTGTGAGTGTAAGTAGTTTTAGAAAGCTTGCTGCCCTGCTGTTAACTTTCAATAACTGGAACTGAGACAAGAGCCTGACAGGAGCCTCCAATGCAAATCTAAGAAATTTTCTTTATATTTACATACTCAGAGTCTTGTTAATAAATAACACTAAAGCTCAAGCTAACTTTATCCAAAATAATCTACACTATGAAAAATGAAGGCTTCAAAGTCATTGAGATATTAACTAAGAAAGACCTCTAGGATTTCTTTTCAGTATTCTATAGAAGAGATTTACTGGCGCGTCCTATCTTTATGGCAAATGATGCATAAATAATGGCAAAGGTGTATAAGGAAAACATATGAAAACTCACATATAGAGCATAAATTGGGGGAGAGCCAGCTTTTCTAAGGGTGAATGGTTCTGCTCACTTGTTTAGAGTGTATCTTCCTGTGATGGATGCAAAACTGCAACATTTTAGAATGCTATTTGTTTCAAGAAAAAGAAAGAGGCTTATTATCTAACAAACGGAGCTTCTGGTTTTTATATGCAGAGGGATATCCTTTTTCGATTTCAAGGGGAAGGAGCACTCTGTCAAAGCCCCCTCTGGAATTTATGCCTTTGCCTATGAAAATTGAACTCACTTAAGTCCAAAGGGAATATTCTCCTCCCCCGTTCTTATGGCCTTTGTATTGTTTGTATAGCAAGGAATGACAATTCCAAGTAATTAGAGAAATAGTCATAAAAAATAATAATATTGTGATCAATATTAACCAAGCATCTATAGGCCTCCTAATTTTATGTATTATACTTTTCTGCCATTTCCAGTGGGGCTTGAATAGAATATTCAGGAAAAAATATCACTTCTTCAGAGACAGAAAGGCCCCTGTAGATCATCTGTTCACTGGAGGTGAGCTCCTCTGCAGGTTGACAAGGAACTGTGACATTACAAAGCTGAGGGAGGAGTGGCTTTCAACCAGCTTAATTTGTACAGAGCTGGCACATGCTGAAAAGTCATTTGCTTTTTTTTTCCCCCCTACAGTATCTTTTTTCTTTTGTCTTCTCATTACTTCCATAATATTTTTCAATTTTGTTTTCTATTTGCAATTTTCTGCTGCAGTGATTTAAAAGTTTCTGAATAATCAATTACTGCAAGGATGATAAGAATAAATATATATATATGTGTGTGTGTGTGTGTGCGTGTGTGTGTGTATATATATATATATATATATATATATATATATATATACCATATAATATATATAATCTCTGAGCTGGCTTATTAGAAAGTTAAGTTTAATTTCATATTATTCAGTCTCACAAAAATCTCTCCACTTACCAGTGAAGCAAAGTGCTCTGGCCTGGCTGTGACAGATCTCCACCTTCCTCATTCTGGGCCACCTTGCTGTTTTGATCCGGGCCTAAAGCAATTTGCATTAAAAAATATTCAATAATTGTTCCAAATTGCTTTCCATATGGAACAGTGCCAAGGAAAATTCAACAGGTTACTGCCATCATGACTTGAGAGAAAAAATTCTTCTATTTTCTTAAATATAAGATGAAATTGAGTATAGTTTTCAGCAATAACTCCCAAAGCTAGTATTAAGTACCTGAACAGATAAGACCATGATAAGGTCAAGAAAGAGGATATCTAAACATCTGTAGGCTTTTTCTTACTTTTTTTTTCCTTTTTAAACTTAAGCTTTTAAATCTTGAAAGTTCATGTCCAGTGCCTTGATCAGAGATGATAAATGAACTACTGAATTGGAAGAAGATGCTGCTATTATTTTAACCAGTAAACTAACTCAGGGTTAATCTGGGTGTTATTTAACCTATTGAAAGTGTTTTGAGTGAACATATGGTTTCTATTGTGAAATCAAGGCAGAGTTTTAACTATGAATATAGATAATTACCCTTTGGACTTTAAACATTTATATGTGTCACGTTGTGTCAGAGCATTTTTCATGGTCAATAGGTTGAAAGGTTATAAAGTTGAAAATGAAAATCAGTACTTTTGAGTAAAACTATATAGCCAGCACAAATAATGCAATTCACTACTGCTCTCTCTTGGAAAGAGCTAGTAATAACACTCAGGAAACAATTACTACACCAACAATTGCATAGATAGTAACTGCAAAACATGATTTCAGTTAAAAACCTAATTTTTACATTTAGAAATTCAGTCTATAAATATATATATTTATGAATGACTCAATGGTTGTTTCAACAACTGAATCATAGATGACAAATTTTTTCTTTCTTAGTATAATGGAAAGAAAATGAGAACACTTAAAACTGATTTTATAACTTTATATAAAATGTAGCTATTACAACCCTGATTGAATATTTAATAGAAGTATAATTTTTAGACAGATATTGAACTTTCACAGCAGGGACAGATTTTAGAAATTGCTTAGCATGATCTCAATACTTCAGGCCTGAAAAAACAAATCCTTAAAATGGAATCAAACACCATTGCAAATACTCAAAGGCCTTCTGTGTGGTTAGATGCCATATAGTCTCAAAAGAGCATTACCCCCTTTGCAATATGCTAACACCAAGTTATCAAATTCATAGAAGTGAGAGAGGAGAGAGAGAGAGAGAGAGGTACTTTTCAGAAAAAAATCAATTTTTTAATTAATGCAACTAAAGTGACTAAATATTAAAGAATTTTTGACACTACTGAATTGACAGAATGTAGCTGTAAACAAAACACTTTTAAGAATAAGAATACTACTTATTTTCAAAGTATTATTACATTTTCGAGTTACAGCATACATTTTGCTCTGGCTGGTGATGATAGCTCTGTCTTATAATAGATGACATTATAAACAAAAAAAAAAAAGCTAAGGCAGTTGCTTCTTCTATGCTCTTACTTATTAA
Organism: Pteropus medius; assembly: GCF_902729225.1. Classification (NCBI taxonomy): domain Eukaryota; kingdom Metazoa; phylum Chordata; class Mammalia; order Chiroptera; family Pteropodidae; genus Pteropus; species Pteropus medius. Next base: position 11,652,855 of record NW_024350319.1, on the reverse strand, counting down.
AAGACACATTTCTTGGGACAAAGTGTCTTGAGTGGCTTTGGTTTTATGAGAGAGGAAAGGCACATTGCCTGTAACATTAGCCTCTAAGTGTTGATGTGTTTACAGCCAGTTGTATGTATATGTTATTTCTATCTTAAAAATTAAATTTTAGATTTTCTACATTTGTTACCATTATATCAGGTTTTTCTTTTTTCTTCTTCCAGAGTTAAGGCCATTCTTCCTCTAGGAAAACCATGGCACTGCTCAGACAATCCCGCACAAATAAATGCAACAACTAAACCTGAAGAGACTGCGATAGTCTCTGAATAACTATCAAAAGAGTTCTTTAAACCTAGCCACAGTGACAAGAAACATGCAAGAAATGCACCTCTGCTTATAATTCATGTCACCATTAAATAGTCCCTAAGACATAGACATGACAGAGATGAGAGTGGGGTCAGGAGATAGAATCATATTCTCAAGCAATGTTGTCAATAGTGGGTGAGTGCGTAAAGCAGGAGTTTATAAGAAACCAATGATGTACAAAATACATTTACTATTCTCCCAGCCAAAAGTTCTTTGTGCCCACCCCACTTCACACACACAATTTTTTAGCTGCCTATTTATTAGCCATCCCTCACAGGCATATACTGACTGAGGAGGTAATATGTTCTGAGACATTGACTTTTTAAAAAATAAAGCTCCATAATTAATCTGCAAACGACTGAGTGCACTATACGTTAAAAATACATGTCATACAGCCAACATGAAATTAAATGATTTTATGCTACTTTTTTGTAATTCTGAAAATAAAATATATTTAAATAGAAAAAGAAAAGATTTTGAATGTTCGTATAAGTCATAGAATATCAGAATATTTATAACTATTCTACTCAATTATTTATATGACACATACTTTTATATAATTTTAGAATTTGCATCCTTTTTTATACATATAAATCTTATTTTTTTCAACAATCTGATTACATCCCCCCTGCCCTAAAACTCAATATCTTACAAATGGAATTATTTAAAGAGGATGCATCTAAAACTTATATGGTTGTCTATGATAATACATACAAGGTATTTCTAAGTAAAATAATAAATGTTTTTTATATTATTTTATTCTTAAATGTTCTTCATGTGTTTATTAAAATGATGTTTATATTAAGTTCCCAAAATGCTTATCTTCATTTTTTCTTATATTCATGAAATATTTTAAGTATTTTTACTCTAATATTTCTCAATTTCCACTCCAGAAAGAGCAAGGGGATGAAAAAAACATAAAAAGGTTTAGCTCAGGCAAAAGAAAATATTTTCTAACAAAAGTGTAAACTATTTCAATTATTATAAGAAAATTGATTTATGTATTTCCTCTTCAATTTATTATTATTATTATTAATTATTATTATTATTTATTAGACCCTGTTAGTTCAATAATTAGTGAACATTTGGTCTTGTTCAAAATGTCCATGGAGACATTTGGATCGTGACAAAAGGTCCTTGAAATTTGGTCCCGATATTTGGTCCTGTATGAAAATCTCCAAGAGACATTAGGCCCACGTCAACCCACCTACTAACCCCATGTGCTGTTACTAGCCAGGCTACCAAAGCAAATATGGTTATTCTTGACAATACAGCCACAACTCAATTTTTGGACCAATAAAAATGACTGTATTTTTTACGTATTAGTCTTGTAAACCAAAAGTATAAATAAACGTTATGGGCTATTCGAACCCAGGGATGTTTCTAAGCATGAATGTTTTTGACAGGACCAAATGTCAAGGACCTTTTGGCGTGGATCGAATGTTTCCGTTGACGTTTTGGACAGGGCCAAATATTGCGCAATAAATTAAATGAATGTGTGTGCACGATAGTGTTTGAAACAGTGTATGGTCAACATGTTTTAACTGCTATTATTTAATTATTAATTCATGTATTTAAAATTAATAGAGTACCTACTGTGGTATTCAATGGTAAACTAGATCAACACCATCTTCCCTCTAGATTTTACAATATAGAACGTATTATAAATTTTACCTTTACCTTAGCAGATTTTTTTAAGACAAACTACCATATTTCTGGGATAGCTCAGCAGTACTGTTGCAAAGTAATGAGAGAACGTATTTACTGGATTCTGTAAGACCCTTCCATTTGCAAGAGTCTTCTCAAGTTCTAATGAACAACTTTCAAAAGTAAAGTCATTTACTTTACATCCCACCCAAGGCTTGACAGATATTCATCACAACCTGAAACTCAACATTGTGCTGTTTAAATAAGCTGGGGCTGAAGTCAGAGTTCAGAAGGAAAACATACCAGAAGTAAGTCTCGAGCAGTAGTTGAAATACTTTACCTTGTAACCTACTTCTGAGAAATGATAAATTGGTTAATGAAGTCATTTCCATACATTTTATAAGCTTCTTAGAAATGCAATAGTGGACAAATACCAGATATTATAAGAATTTTCTAGTGCTTTAAGATCTGTTTATAAGGTTGACCCCATTATCTAAGTTGAGAGATCCATTACCTGATATTCCCGGTGCTCGCTCTCATTGGAAAGGGAAGTGACAAAACTGACTTTTAAAATAGTCCTTATTACTACTTTAATGAATATTGAAATATTTATTAAGAATTTATAAAGAAACATTAAATAAACTTAAGGAAATTCCTGAAAAAGACATACACCTGTGAAAACACATAAAGTACCAATGACTGTGGTTCACACTCAGCATTTTATTTTACCACTTTTAATAACATTTGCTGCACTCTATTACATCATAATCTGACTGTGGTTTGTCCCTTGAGATCAAGCATAAGTATAAAGAAATGGAACCGTGTTAAGGGTATTAAAAGATATCATGGTTAGTAGTAAACTTCTAAAATTAAAAAAAAAAAAAAGCACATTTTTTGGATTTCTTCAAAGTTCTGGATATCGCCATACTATTGTTAGAATCCCTTCTGGAGAGTGAAAAATGAACATTATTGTTAATATGTTAGGACTAAGATATTATTGTTCTTTTTTTTTTGAGATAAAATTGAGGTAAATGTAATTAGAGTACTTATACCACAAGACATGATTAATTTCAAAATTAGACTACCCAAGATGTCTTTCCTGTGACACTGTTATTATGCCTATGAGAAAGTTTTCATTTCTTTTAATTCATTTCTTCAGATTCAAATGTATTGGAGATTGATAAGAAGTCACATAGATGAATAACTAAGACCTGATTTCAACCTATCACATTTCTAAAACTAACATTCAAAATTCCTTCAGAACACATTTATCCAACATCTTTCACAACAGGTGTGTCTACTTAACTGGAGGAAGTCTTGTTGCTTACTCATTGAGTCTCCCTACTCTCTCCATTCACTAAGCATAAAAAAAAAGACTTAGAGATAATATGAGATTATCTTGTTCATACAATCCCTGATTTTATTCATAAAGGAAAAAGTCCACAAAATAGGTTTAGAAAATACTGAAACAATTCTAAAACAATATATAACTCACAAAATATTTGGAAGTCTTTTAACATTTTGGTGGATAGAAAATTGATAACATCAAATACTTGCACAAGTTTAAATCCCCAAGCAGAAACTGATCAGTTATGTAGCTTTAGGCAAATTATTTCACCTCTCTGATCTTCAGTTTTCTCATTTGTAAAGTAGTGATACTATAATCTTTCTCACGGATGTAATGTGATAGTTATTGCATGTAACCAACACATGATGTCTGCTCAAACTACTGTATTATCCTCATTTTATAGAAATCTTACCATCACTATTTAATAGAGTACATGACACATCATCTAGTGCTAACCAAAACACTAATTTTTTTTTTCAGTCCTTACATTTAAAAATACTAGCACCTATTATCTGCTTAAGCTAAGTAAAACATTCTATTCAAGATAGGCTGAAATTAGCTTAAAGCATCAAACTCAAGCTCTAAGGTACATTTGTAATGTGTCAAAAGCCATCTTCTGTATCAATCACTATTTTCACTCATTTGAATTTCTTACACATTATCTTAGTTGGAATTGAAAAAGTAAGTGTTTACCAGACTGTTTGTTAATTCACAGCATCTTCAGTAGCTTCCCAGGTGTAATCTGAAACTTGCCCCCCAAAAGAAAGGCAAGGAGAGATCCTAGAAAGAGGCAGCCCACTCTAGACTGGTAGATGGCTGGTTTAATAAGCAAGAGAACTTCCTGCTTGCTTTGAGTGACTGTAAAATGAACAGTTTTTCTCACCTGCCACCAAATCTTAAAAGTTTATGTAGAGGCCTTAACAAGGTTCAGTCATGTACCCAGTCCAGATAGTCTCATCACCACATTTCTATCTCAAGGCTTGGGGCAGCTTTGGGGAGTGTGAAAGGCAAGCAGAAAGCACATTACAAGCACAGGAGAGGGAGCGCAAAGCCTCCAGATGCCCTAGTAAAGCTCTAGGGTCAACCCGTGGTTATGTCATCTAGTCAGCAGTCCCCTACCTTTTGGGCATCAGGGACCAGTGCTCCTATGAGAATCTAATGCCTGATGATCTGAAGAGGAGCTGAGGCAGTAATGCTAGCACTGAGGCATGGCTGCAAACACAGACAAAGCTTCACTTGCTTACCCACCACTCACCTCCTGCTGTGTGGCCTGTTTCTTAACAGGCAGTGGACCAGTACCAATCCACTGCCCCAGGGTTGGGAACCCCTGCATGACTTCCTCCAACACTGTTATATTAAAACCAGGAATTCAACCATGTAAACTGATCTGCGAATTGTGTGAAATACTTTATCATTTTGAGTCTCGAAAAGTGTTAATTCTCTAAAGAATAGTGGCTCTTCACAATAACTGGGTTTCCAATGTGAATGAAAAAGGCAAGGTTTATATCACGAGTAGATGTTAAATTATACACAGATAATGTGTGTTTTTTTGAGATCATAAAAGAGGAGAATCTCTACAAAAAAATGCATAGCTAGTGCCTAAACGTCCAATTTGTTTTTATTGCCAGAAATATGCATATAAACTAATTTTGCAAGTGGGCTCATTACACCTGGTTTTTCAAATGGCAGTTCTTAATGAACTGTCTTCTTTATAAAAATGTGCAGTCATAAATATGTAGGTCTTACATCAATATCAAGACAACTGACCATTTCCTGCTCAAATATTATGGTACAAGTTTTAGGCCTCCTTTCTATGTCATTAGTACATGCAAGTCCTCTCCCAGGGTTTAACTAGAACAAAGAAATAGCCTGTTCTTTTAATACAAATTTATCTTTTATCCCCTTGCTCTCACTTTTAAGTCTACAAGAAACAGGTGAATAGGATAAGTTAATATCCAATGCAATTTCTACCCATCAGATACCTGGAATCCATGAGCCGTAGAGTTTAACACTCTTAAATTCTGCTTTACTTTCTATCTCACTGCTTTATTTTTTTTACAGATGACAAGACAGACCTAGTGAAATTGAGTGATTTTTCCTCCATCACACAAATAACTAGTAACTCATGTGCACGAGGCTCTTTGGATATCCAGTCCCATTTTCGTTTGTTCTTTTGTTTTGTTTTAATTATAGCTATAACAGTAGATTCACCTAGAAAGAAATTTGACTGTGATTTTTTCCCTAATAAGATAGGATTTCCTAATTGATAATAAATTTTGTTATTCTTCCTCAGACTTAGTTCTTAAGATGTGCTTCTGCTTGCTGTGAAGAAATGTATTTTTAGAAATGTGTGCCACTTAATTTGTTAATTTTCTATAACAGATTGTATACGTATTTGATACATGCACTCACCTTCATGTGGCCTGCTATTAGCTTTTTTTAAATCTGAGGACACTTTTTTGTTTGTCACTGAAACGTTCGCTACCTTTTCCTCTTCATGAAATATTATTTCTAGGGAGAAAAAAATGTGAGAGAAATTTTCGCGTTATTGAAATTGAGCACAATTTGGTGATTAATTGCATTGTTCTCATTATATTCTCTGCCTGATGTTCAGGGCTCATTACTGCAGTGTGAATTCAATGGAACAAGAATCTTAACCAGGTGTGGGTTATTAAAGTGGCAGTGCCCAATTTGAAATTGTTAAAGGAGGTGTATCAAAGTTGATATGCTTAACTACGTAATTCTTCTAGAAAGAAAAGTAGTGCTTGCTCAGGAAAATCACTCGCATCCATCATGTGACAAAGAGATTCAAAAACTCTTCCCTTGGGTAGAATAGGAGGGAATCTTGTATCTGTAGCGTATCTCAGCAGCTTTAAATCTGACTCAACAATATAGTTTATTAAAAAGCACACATTTTGGTATTTATAAAATTATTTCTTACCTCTTACGAAAGAGATGTTTTCCTTTACTTAGAGGAAAGTAAAAAGTATAGGCTGAAAGAGCACATGAGGTGTATATTAGTCCCCAATTACAATAAATTTAATTCAAATTCTAAAAAAAAATGCTCTTGAAGTTTTATTTGAGCTCCCTAGCTTAAAGATGGACTAATTTCTTCAGAAAGATTAAAGCATGCTCAAAAATCAATTGAAAATGAAGTTTCATTAAATTCTTCATATCTTTAGGTAGTTCCACTATAACAATATCAAGAGTAGGATCAAATGATAAACTTGGGGATGATGGTGATGCAAATACGTGTCAGCTACATTTTAGAGATCCTCAGAATCACCTGTGGTAATTTCTGGCATGTAATGTTAGATCAACCACATGTTTGGCACAAATCAAAAAAATAGATGAATATAAATTGAAAATTTGTGGGAAAATTATTACAGTACATAGAGTTTGACAGTTTATAAAAGAATTCATAATCCCGTCCCATATAATCTTTCTTTGAGCCAGGTACAATGATTTCCATTTTACACATAAATAAAGTCAAGCCTAAAGAAAATATATGTTTTGTCCCAAAACTTATAGCTAGTTAATGGTATAATGTGGATTCGAACACTAACTTTCTCTATTGTCTCTATGTGAACTGTTTATAAGTGGTTAAAGTAAAAAGATATATTTTCCATTTTACTAATTCTTACTTGTTTACTGAAAGGAAGTGAAGGGTCAAGTTATAGTTTGCCGTGATTTCTCAGCAATTGAAGAATGGCAAAGGAAACCAGCACACGGCTCTGTGTTACTAGGAAAGACTCAAAGAAAAAAATAAATAAAGCTTAATTCAGAAAAAGGCATCAAAAGGCATTAGTTTTTATTGATTATTATACAAATTAACTTGTTCCACTATTGATTGCTGTAAATCGACAATGAAGAATTTCTATTAGTTAAAAAGAGAATACTGGTTGGTAAAAAAAGAATTGAATTTTCAATTGGTCTTAATCATATTTGATTAGATGAACTTATACCACCTTAGATTGGCTCAACGGTCACAACAGAGAAGTAATAAGATGGGGATAATACCAGGTAATGGTGAAGAAGGGGAGCTATTTAAAGGAAATTTGAAGTTTTGAGAACATACTGTGAAAAGTATGTCAAGCCTTTGATAAGCAACTATTTTGCCCATAATAAAATAACGATAGTTGTAACATAGAGAATTTATAGTCTTTTTAGTTCCAAAATGGTTAAATAGTATTCATTTTACATGGCCCGAATTACCAGCAGAAGCAGAGGCCATGTACCTCCGTCCATGTACACTAAGATTCTATAGAGCAGTTGGCAGAGAAAAATATATATAATCTAGATTCAAATTCTAAATTGGGTAATTATTATTACAAATACAGAGAAAGGAGTTAGATAACGTACATTGGGTGGAGGAGTTGGAAGAAATCCAGGAAGTCTTTCATTAAAGACATGGCCCTAAGCCAAATTTGGGACTTCAAAGACATATAGGATCTGACAGAGAACAGATTGTTGATTGCCAGAGGCAGGATGTTGAGGGTGGACAAAATGGATGAAGGGGCTCAAAATATACAAATTTTCAGTTATAAAATAAGTCATGAGAATGTAACACACAGCATGGCTCTAAAGTTATATTGCATATTTGAAAGTTACTAAGAGAGTAAATCTTAAAAGTTCTCATCACAATAAAAACAAATTCTGTAACTATGGATGGTGACAGATGTTAATTAGTTTTATTGTGGTGATCATTTCGCACTATATACAAATATCAAATCATTATGTTGTACACCTGAAACTAATATAATGTTGTATAGCAATTATATCTCAATAAAAAAATTTTTAAATATTTAAAAAAAAAGACTGATAGAATCTGGAGTAGTCCTGGACAACCTGGAGTAGATGACAATTAACAAAATGGCAGAGATATCATAGATATTACATTCAGATCTGCTGTCTGAAGAGCTGCGTGCATAAATGTAGCTAAAAGGAAGTCTATACTGAGCACAAAATTTTTATGAAGCACTGTTATAAATGATTTATAAATAGCACATCAAATATTTGTAACAATCTCACAAAGTAGGTACTATTATTATCTCCATTCTACAGATGAGAAAAATGAAGTACAGTGCTTGTATTTCTGTAATCCAAGACTGTTTCTTGTGGGAGCAGAAAATCTGGCACCATTTAGTTAAAAAAAAAAATTGTTCTGATATCTGGGAGGGTGGTAGCCTTCAGCAACAGAAAGAACATCAACTAACTAAAAGTCCAATTTTATCACATCGATTTTGTCCTTCTGAATGAAAAAAAAATGTATCATTTGCTAAGTTATAATTTGACTAAAGCGGCAAAAGAGAAAAATTTGAAGAGTCTATAAAAATCCCATCTACACTCTCATGGCATTATAAAAGTATGCGGATGGCAGATCATATTTATATTTTCTTCCTATAAAATTATATCTATTTGGAAACTTGGATGTTGGAATTTAGCTATGTCTGAAAATGGATTTCATATTGTGGCTAAATCTATCTGCTTCACCATTTGTACTCATCTCAACTTGGAATAATTTCTAGTTCATTTATTTTATATAGAAAACTTACACTAAAATGATATTTTAAATATAAAGGGTGGTTTGGATATAGGACAACTGCAAAGTTCTACTGAGTTCTCAAATAATTACTGATTTACCAAATACAATTTATTCAATTTACCCTCATCATCCTCACTTTATCTCTCCAACAAGAGGTTTTTAGGCCATTTTATAATCCTATGGATACTAGCACTTCTAATAAGGGTTGGATATAAAGCGAGAGGTGAAATTCAAATCAGCCCATTTCTCTGCTACTTTATTAGTTTTAAAACAAATATTTTGACTGGGGCAGAAAATTAGCAGCTCTAATGGAAGTATGATTTATTTTTGATGTAACATATCCAATTTTTTTCCTTTTTTTATTCAGCTATGCCAAAAAGTATTTATTTGGTCCCATGGTACCTTATATCAGCCTAAGCTTGGGCATGCTCTAGGAAGCATTACGTAAGTTTAATAAAGGGGGTTGTGCTTTTGAGTATTTTATTTAGTTATACACAGGGCTGCCACTTGGAAATGGCTTAACTAACTTCAAGTCAGCAGCTATTTTTACCCAGATTGTCTTGTGACTTCTAAGATTTGTTTCCATTTTTTTTTTCTGCCTCTCCATTTCTCAACCTTCTCCGATATCCCAAATCTGCTTGCATCACCATATTTTTGCACATTCTGCTCTCTCTGCTTGCACTGCCCTGTCCTCTAATTCTCAGCCTGGCATACACTCTGTTAAATGTCTGCTCAAATAATGCCTTTCCTAATTAGCCAGGATATTGACTATTCTCCCTCTGTGCTTCCACAGAATTCTATTTTTACTATTTATTATTTATCATGTTTATCCATCTCCCACATTAGATAATGAGCTTCTTGAAAGCGTAAAATGCATTGTATGATAGCTTGGTATCTGGCACATGCTAAAAACCCACAACAGGTTTTTTTTTTAATATAAATATTATAGTTAACATGTTTGAGTGTTTCCTATATCAGAGTATCAGTCAGGCAACTTACATGCATTACTCATTTACTCCTTAATATAACTCAATGAATTAGGTACCATAATTATCCCCATTTTCAGATGAAGAAATTGAGACACAGGGAGATTAAATAAATTGCCGAAGAGCACTCAGTGAACAAGTTGCAAAAATAGTGATTTCAGCACTAGTAATAACTTCAGAGCCAGTACTCACTATGTATGGCCATTCTGAATGAATAAAGACATGAAGGAATCGCTGCATGATTTAGTTTCATGTTTAGACCTGTTCACGAACAGGTGAAAATTTGGTAGCCCCATTTGTTTACTGGGCATATGTTACATGCTAGATACAGAAGGGAGAGCTGTCGCCTTAAAAAAAAAAACAAAACCTAAAAAGAATAGACATTTTATTAATAAAGGGTAAAAAGTTGTTATAGATATTCATATATCAGAAGCAATAAAGACTCATCAGTGAGTGTTTAGTTCTACATACTTATTTTTGGATAAGCAGCATTATTTAGTGAATAACTATCAATTGATGATACATCTCCAATATGCATTAAGTGTTAGTAGTGATAGTGATGTCTTTGTTTTCTTCCTGACATTAGTGAAAATGCCTCCTGTGTTTCTTACTAAGATAGACTAATGGATCATTTAGAAGAACAAAGAGTCCAAAAATAAAACCACATTTACATGGTCAATTGATTTTTTGACAAAAGGGTTAAGGAAATTCAATGGGAAATAGAAAATCTTCCCCAAATGTGTTGATACAAGTAGATAAACATATGGGAAACATAAGCAGAATCCTTCTCTCAAACCACACAAAAATATTAGTTTAAGATTGACACCTAAATATAAAGGAGAAAATTATAAAGTTTATAGGATAAAACATAGGAGATTATCTCCTGGTTTTAGGAAAATTTTTTCTTAGACAACACACGGAAAGGAAAAACAAAAGACAATAATAATTTATAAACTGGGTTTGATTAAATGGACTCAAAGGATATCATCAAGAATATCAAAAGACAAACCATAGATTGGGAGAAAACATTCTTACTGCATATATTCCTGACAAAAGTTAATATCTAGAATATATTAAAAACTCTTGCATGCCATTAATAAAATGACAAATCAATTAAAACATGAGCAAAGACTTGAATATATACTGTATAAAAAAAGCCTAATAAGCAAATGACTAATAAGAATATGAAAAATTGCTGAACGTCATCAGTCATCAGAGCAAAGCAAATTGAAACTATAGTGACTTACATCCACTAGAATAGCTAAAATTTAGACTGTCAACAGCAAATGCTGTCAAGCATGGGGAACAGTTGGAACCTTTGCATATTGCTGGTGCAGTGTAAAATGTTACGTTCATTTTTGAAAACTGACAGTGTCTCATAAAGTCAACTATATATCTATCCTACAGACCCATCAATTCTACTCCTTGGCATTTACCTTTCCAAAATGAAAACATCTACACACAAAAATATAGCTTATTTATTTTGGTTTTATTTATAATCCCAATCCAAAAATGCTCAAATTTCCATTAGCTGGAAAATGCATGAGCAAATTGTATCCTCATACAAGAGACTATTTAGCACTAACAATAACGAAAAAAATTCAGACTACAGAAATGAAAACAATGTTGCTATAGAAAGGAATATGAGAAAACATTCAGCAGCGATAGAATATTCTCCATATCGATTAGAATGTTGGTTAAATGGTTGTATTCATTTGTCAAAATTCATTAAAATGTTCTCTTAATATTCTTGCATTTCACTGCAAGGAAACTACCTAAATGTAATTTCTTCTCAATACGAAACATACACAATATCAAAAGTTAATACGTGCTAGAATCTTCATATATCGCTGGTATAAATGTAAACTGGTTCGGCTGCCAAGGAAAACGGTTTGGAGGTCCTTTAAAACTTTAAACATAGAAATATCATATGACCTTGCATTTCTATTCCTAGGTACATATCAAAATAATTGAAAACAAACACTCAAACAAATAATTGTACATATTGTTCATAGCAGTGCTTTTCACAATAACCAGAAAACAGCCAGGCTGTCCATTTATCCATCAACAGATAAACAGATAAACTAATTGTGATGTGTTTGTGTGTGTGTGTATGTGTGTGTAGTAGTAGTAGTAGTAGTATTCAGCCGTAAAAAGGAATGAAGTACTGGTACATACTATGCATGGATAAACCTCAAAAATACTATGCTAAATGAAAGAAGTCAGACACAAAAGGTCCCATATTGTATGATTTCATCTAGACGAAATATCCAGAATAGAGATAGATACAGATTGCTGGTTGACAGGAGCTGGTGGTAGGTGGGAATAAAGAGAAATTACTTAATGGTCATGGGGTTTTTACATTAGAGTGATGGAAATATTTTGGAACTGGGCAGAGGTTGATGGTGATCAAACAACTTTGTGAATGCACTGAATGCTATAGAATCATTTGCTTTAAAATGCTTTATTTCATATTAGGTGAATTTCACCTTCATACATTTTTTAAAAAGGAACGTGCATCAACTTTCTCTTGCACTGTCTAATTAAAATTTCTGAATGGTAGCAATGAATGTCTAAAAATGTGATGTATCAAGTCCTTTCCAAATCTGAGAATCTGTAATTTTCATATGATTTTATTATGAAGAGAAAAAACATACTCTTACATGTTTTTATTTTTTATTAAACTAAGACATATATATATAGAAAAGTACTTGAGTATAGTATCATGAATTTTTCTCAAATTTAACATACTTTAACATACTATATAACTAGCCTCAATACCAAGAAATACATGATTATATATATACCTTACAACTTTTCATGTGCCCTTCATGTCACAAGCATCACACCCACCTGTTTCATTGCTCTATTGACTTCTAATGGTATAGATTGGTTTTACATACATTGGTTTTACGTATATTTTCATTATACAAATGGAATCACATAGTATGTACTTTTTTCAGTCTGGCTTCTTTGATATTGTATTTGTGGAATTAATTACTATACCATAATCTATTTATTAATTCTATTGTTTATGAGTATTTGGATAGCTTCCACTTAGGGTTAGGGTTAGGCTAGAGTTTAGTTGTAAGTACAGTTTTAGGTTTTACCTTTAGGTCTGTGATCCAATATGAATTAATTTTCTAATATGATATGAGGTATAAATCGAAGTTTTTTTGTTTTGTTCTGTTTGTTTTTTTGTTTTACATAAATATGTAATTTTTTTCAGCATCGTTTATCTAAAAGACTATACTACAGCCATTGAATTGCCTTTGTATTTCCATCAAATAAGTTGTCCATAAATCTATGGGCTTGTTTCTTGACCCTTTGTTATGATCAAGTTATCTATTTACTTGATACTACTACCTCAATGATTTGATGCCAATACCACCCTTGCTTTATAATATGGTAGTGTTGTAATCAGGTAGTTTAGCTTGCCTTTATTCTTTTTCAACTTTTTTTCTTTTTCAGATGTTTTAAATGTTTTGCATTTCCCAGTTTTAAAATCATCTTGTTAATGTCTACAAAAATCCCACAGCATTAAATCTAGAGATCAATATGGGAAAATTTGACAACTTGTTAATATTGAGTATTACTACTTGTGGACATGATATGTCTGCATTAACGTAGGTCTTCTATAATTTCTCTTGCCAATGTTTTATAGTTTTCAGTGTATAGTGTTAGGTTCATGGAAGGAGGAAGGCACAAGGCAGAAGGGGTTAAGCAAGATTTATTGTAGCAGTGACAACCTGGCTGAGCCGAAGATGGTGTCAGCCCTAAATGCGAAGGGACTTGAAACTTATATGGGGCTTGAGATGGGCTTTTTTAGTGGGAATATTTCAGGTGGATAAATTGATGGAGAAGGGAGGAGAGTCCAGTGAAGCGGGAGATGAGTATGTAGCATCACCAACCAGGATGTAAGGTCCGGTTCTCACACAAAGGTAAAGGAGAAGTGTGGTTCCCACACTTCTGGGGGTAGGAATAGGGCCCTCCTGGACCTAACATATAGGTCTTGCATATCTGACAAATTTATCCCCAAGTATTTTATATTCTTTATCCTTTTGTAAATGGTATTTATAATTTTTGATTGTTGCTATTACACAAAGATAAAATCGTTCTTGTATCTTGGTCTTCTGTCCTTCAACTTCGCTAATTTAAATTTACTAGTTATAGTAATTATTGTAGTTTCCATAGTATTTTCTATGCAGAGGATCATGTTGTCCATGAATAAAGATAATTATATTTCTTCTTTGCCAATATATTTTCTCTGTCTATAAAGACAATCATATATTTGACTCTTTGCATTATTAATGTGGTAAATTAAATTCATTACTTTTTGAACGTTAAACCAAACTTGCATTTCTGGGATATAATTAACTTGGTAATGATATATTATCCATTTTTATATATTGTTGTATTTACCGTGCTAAAATTTTGTTTAGAAATTTTGCATCTATGTTCATGAGGGATGTTGAGCTGTAGTTTTCTATTTTGCAGTATCTTCGTCAGGTTTTAGTATCGGGGTAATTTTGCAGGAAAGAGTTAACTAGGCAAGCCTGCACTGTCCAAACCCTGCACAATCCCAAGAAACGCTTATTTTCAGGACTGGCCCTTGGCCAGCTCTTGGGAAGTGAGCTCTGAGCTTTGAAATATTCTGCCTTATAAGAGAGTTTTTGTATGCCTGAGGCCTTTGGCCTCTCTGTATCAGTTCGAACAGATCATTTGTGCTAACAATGTTGTGTATATCGAATGCCTGTTTTTGCTCGTTGGTGTGTGGGGAGGTGGTATGGGAATGGAGTATGAGTAGCTGAGGTCTGTTACACAGGTACTAAATGTCCATGTAGCCGATCCAAAATTTTAAAAAACTCTGACACCAAGGCTCAGAAGGTCAAAACTTTGCAGATGTTGTCACACATTTTTGCTGAGAGAATTAAGCATGTCTCTGTGAGACTCTATAAAGTAAAGCTAGAAGTTTGTGCCTGTTTCTCCTCACTTTCCCCCATATGGTTTTCCCTTTGCTAATATAAACTGTATTTTTTTTAATTGTAATGAACTATAAATGGGAGTATAACAGCTTCCAAATCCTGTAGTTTCTTCTAGTAAATTATCAAGCCCGAAGATGATCTTGGAGACCACCAACACAAGAATATTGACTTCACAGAATAAGTTGAAAAGTATTACTTTTTTATTTTCCTGAAGAAATTAATATAGAACTGGTATTATTTCTTCCTTAAATCTTTGGTAAAATTTACCATCAAAGCCATTTGCGCCTGGAGTATACTTTGTGGGAATCTTTTAACTACCAATTAAAATGCTTTAATAGATTTAAAATTATTCAGATTTTTATTTCTTCTTCAATTAGTTTGGTAGTTTGTGTTCTTTGAGGAAGTTGTCATTCTATCTAAGTTGTTAATTTTATTGGCACAAAGTTTTCCATAAAATTCTCTAATTATCTTTTTAGTATATCTAGAATCTATAATAATATCACCTGTTATTCTGGTTATTTATAATTTCTGTCTTCTTTCTTTTTATCTGGATCCATCTGGTTAGGAGTTTATCAATTTTATAAATTTTTCTAAACTTATATTTTGGTTTCATTGACTTTTTACATTGCTTTTCTGTCTTCCAATTTATTAATTTAAGCTAAGTTCTTTATTATTTCCTTCCTTCAGCTGACTTTGAGTTTACTTTCTCTTTGTTTTTCAGTTTCTTAAGTGGAAGCTGAAGTCATTGATTTGATTCCATTTTTCTTTTTAGTATAAACATTTAGTACAAATTTTAGTGTCATCCCCCAGATTTAACAGTTAGTATATTCAATAAATGATAATCTAATAACTCGTGTTTTCATATTCATTCAGCATGGGTTATTTAGAAGTATATTATTTAGTTTTCAAATATTTGAAGACTTTCCAGAGCTCTTTGGGAAATTTTATATTTAAATTAGAATCGCTCATTTCTCATTTAATTCCATTGTGGTCTGAGAATATACATTGCATAATTGGAATCCGCTTAAATGTATTAATTTTTTTATGGTTCAGAATATAATCTATTTTGATAAATATTCTATGTGTATGAAAAAGAATGTGTATTCTTCTGGTGTTGAGTGGAATGTTTGATAAATGTTAATTTGGTGCACATGGTTGACTATATTGTTTGGCTGTTCTATATCATTAACAATCTGTTAAAGAAAATTACTGGTTTTACAAATTGTATTAAAATTTTCCCCATAATTTTGGATTTATCTATTTTCCTTTATAGTTGTAACTGGTTTTGCTTTCTATCTTTTGAAGTCATGGTCTTAGGTGCATAAACATCTAGGATTGTTATGTATTCTTGGACTGAGACTCTATTATTTGAAATGACCTTCTTTATCCCTGATAAGATTCTCTGTTCTAACGTCTACTTAATCTGATACAAATGTAGCTATTGTAGTTTTCTTTAGTGTTATCATGACTTATCTTTTTCTATCTTTTAAAATTTAATCTATTTATATGTGTTATATATAAAATGTGTTTGTTGTAAACAGCATATAGTTAACTTTTGCTTTTTATCTAATATGAATAATTTTGCATTTCAACTAGGATGTTTTATACCATTTATAATTAATTGTTTATATGATTAGAGTAAAATGTAATATTATATTTAACTTTTTCTTTACCCACATATCCTTTTTTTTCAGGTTTTAAAACTTTTTATTTGCATATTTAAAAAAAATGTGTATTTCAATAATTAAAATCATTTGAACAAAGAAAATGACACTATCATTAAACTGCATTTTACAGCCTGCAGGACACCGGGGACCAACTTGGTTTCACTCTAGATTTCAATGCTGTCCCACCCAGCTTCTGCCTTCACCAACATGCCAGCCAGACAGGCAGGTGGGAGAGGCAGGTGTGACCTTCGTTGTCAGTAGTTCTTGGATGTGAAAAAGGGGCAGCACAATCATTTAAATTTCTTTCAACCTCTTTGCAGCTTACAAAGGTAAACAGCTAAAAGAAGAAAAATAAGAAGGCAATGCTTGTGGAATATACAGTACATATTGGCGGTACGTGCCTCATTACAATTTGCCGGCTTGCTTCTCCTGTTCAATTGTTTCTTTTGATGGTAGTGTGTTTTTCTCTTGCATTTCTGTCTTCAAATTTCTCAATCTCAGCCATATCAGATTTGTCAGACATGGTTGCAGAGGAAGCGGAGCAAGGTGATGAGGAATGAATCCAATCTGGTCAGTGGCGGTTGGTGGCGGAGTCCCCACATATCCTTTTCTGCTATTTCCTTCTTTTTCTTCATTTTTCCTTTGTGTTAATTATTTTCTATGATTTTATTTTATTCTTTTATTGACTTACTAGCTATAATTTTTTTTTATATTAGTGGTTACTAAAGAGTTTGTAGACTACTTCTTTACCTAAAGACTGTCTACCTTCAAGTGATATTATGATACTTCATCTAGAGCTGTAGTCCCCAACCTTTTTGGCACCAGAGACCAGTTCTCCCATGAGAATGTAATGCCTGATGATCTGGGGTGAAGCTGAGGAGGTGATCTAGCATTGAGGAGTAGCTGCAAATACAGACTCTTGCTCACCCACTGTTCATCTCCTACTGTGAGGCCTGGTTCCTAACAGGCCACGGATTGGTACTAGTGTCTAGGGGTCGGGGGGCTTGATATAGAGTTTAAAAACATAATAATACTTTCTTTCCATTTCTCTCCTACTGATCTTGTGCCTTTTGTTTTCATATATATGAATTTTACATATCTTATAAACCCCACACTATATTGTTATTTTTGTTTAAAAATTAATAATTATCTTTTATAAAGATTAAAACAATAAGGAAAAATATCCTGAATATGTTCTTATGTAATTTTCATTTCCAGTTCTCTTTATTTCTTTCTGTAAATCTATATTCTATGTGATATCACTCTCGAAGAACTTTCTTTAATTTTGTATGTAATGCAGCTCTACTGGTAATGAATTCTTTCAGATTTTTTTTATACCTGAAAAGTCTTAATTATTGCCCTTATCTTGAGATATATTTTCTCCCAGTAAAGAATGTCAGGTTGATAACCCTCCCTTCATTAGTACATTAAAAATAGTTTTACATTGTTTTTAACAAGAAATCAGCTTTAAATCTTATGTGAAATACAAGGATTAATTCTTACGTGAAGTAAAAGGATTATTCCTTATTTGAAATCATTTATCTAATCCTTATGAATTGTTCCTCAGTAAATAATATACCCTTTTTTCTGTGGGACTGCACTTGACTGCGGGTAACTGAAACCACAGAAAGGGAAACTGTGACAAGAGGGGACTACTGTATTTTCTCTTTAAATGTATATCATTATACTCTTCAAATTTAGGTTGATTATTAATCTACAATTGAATGTTTTGTGTAAGGTGAAGTAAGGGTCAAGATTTTTTTTCTCACTTGTAGATATGGAGTTCACCCAATGCCATTGAAAGGATTATTCCTTTTTTACTACACTTCAGTTTGTAGTACTGAACATTTATCTTTGTTATAAATGCTGTGATTATATACTGTCTTATGTCTAAGAATTTGTCTTATATAATTGGTCACTTTGTCTATATTTGTGCTAATACCAGTTCTTTATAATTGTTATAGTTATCATTATATCAATATCAATATTATACCAATTTATTATAATTGTTATAGTTGTAATTATAATTATACATTCTAAGTATATAGTAACATAATTACTATATTAATTTTATATGTTATAAATATTATTATTATAATCATTAATTCTGTACTATAAGTACTCCAGATTGGTTCTTTTTAAGAATATATCAGCAGCTCAATTTGCATTTCTCTGATGATTTGCAATGTTGAGCATCTTTTCATATATATATTGGCCATATGTATGCCTTCTTTAAAGAAATGTTTCCTTATGTCCTCTGAACATTTTTTTGATCAGTTTATGTTTTTCTTATTGAGTTCTATGAGTTCTTTATATATTTCAGATATTAACCCCTATCAGATATATCATTTGCAAGTATATTTTCCAAAGCAATGGACCTAGAGGGTAATAAGTCAGACTAAGTGATATAAGTCAGACAGAGAAAGACAAATACTGTATGGTTTAACTTATATGTGGAATATAAACAAACAAAACAAAAACAAACTCTTAGAAACAGAGATCAAACTAATGGTTACCACAAGGGAGGAAGGCGAAGGGATGGATGAAAAAGGTAAAAAGGAATATAGTTAATAATATCATGATGTTTACACGATGACAGATGATCAGTAGATTTAATGTTGTGATCACATTGTAAAGCATATAAATGTTGAATCACTATATTGTACACCTGAAATTAATATACTATTGTATACCAAATATACTTTAAATAAATATATATGTATATATATATATATATACACACACATACGTATGTGTGTGTATATATATATATATACATATATATATACATATATATATGTATATAGAGAGAAAGAGGGGCACAATTTTCCCTTTGCATATCCTTGCACACTTTTATATTATTAAGATCATTTTCATTATAATATTACACATCTTTATTCTAAAAATAGAAAAATATAAAAATGTAGAAAATGAAAAACAATTACTCATAATGTACCTCCTGGAATTATCAAATTTTACTATTTGAGAGTATTTCTTCTATTCTTTTATTTCTGCTTATTTTTAGAATTTAAGTAAAGTGATATATATGAAATTATTTTCTCTGGCTTTTCAATATCAAATTTGTAACTATACGATCAATGTAATAATTTGATTACAGAAAACTGAGAATTAAAAAATATCTAAATATTTAAAATGTTTATTTGATATCACTGTTAAAAATTTGCCACAGTTATTGACAGATTTTAAATATATTTTTGTAGTCTCATGTGATAATGACATAATGATTTTTAAGCATTCTGAGCCAAAACTTCACATATCATAGCAAAAAGATATGAAACTGGACTCATGATAGAAAATATATTTAACTGAGTGTTTTATAAACTTTTCATAGGTAAAAAGCCCAATGACTTAATCAATTTTTAGAAATTTTAATGGTGCATAAAGTCATTATTCATGTTCCTTGATGGTGAAAATGACAAATATGGTTCTCAAATCAACTTTTTTCTTTAGGATTTGAGAAAATGAGCAAATATATATCTGTAGGTAATTCTTCTCCCACAGTGCTCTAATCAAGTAAATAGTTAAGCACTGAAAGGATTACTGGATTAGTACATTGTTTTTGTTATTGTGTAAGTGAATCTATTTGAACTGTCCAGCAAAACTGGGAATTTATAAACACATTTCTTAAAATTCAGAAAATATCTAAGACAGAAGTGCTGAAGAATGATGAGTCACTCAAAGGTTTTTAAATCTAGCTATATCTAGCAGATATTAAATTATTTAATTTGTTGTCTAAATATGTGAGGAAAAAACGCCCAGTCTCAATTTTCTGTTGTTTCCTGTTATTTTATATCTGTATGTATGAATATATGTATTTGTTATCTCTTAATGAGCAAGAGTAGTTGTTAGGTATTATTTTACCAAATTTGGGGTGTGCAGTTTTTTTTTTTTTTTTTTTTTTGTATATTGAGATTTTTCCTATTATCTGATGTACTTAGCTATATGTACAGTATTTGAGTTATAGCTTTTTTTATTTCAGGCCTCTATGGATATTCTTCCAGCATTTACTAGAGTTGGAGACTTTAGCCTTTGCAGATAATCTATATTTTCTTAGGGGCCTGTATTATTTTTTTCTTTTATCATGGAAAGTGAAATATTTTATGAGATTGTATCTACATGTAGAACTCTATTGATTTATTTTGCAATTCAGACAGCATTTTCCTTTTTATATTTATATATCCCCTTCTCTCTAAGGAAAATTTTCATGGCCTATTACTTTATTTGTTACTTCACTTTCAATTACCTTGTTTCTTTCTAAGATAAACTTACAACATTCAAGTTAATTTTTTTTTACCTCATCAATAACTTTCATCTTTTCTTTCATCAGTTTCATTTTTGGCTATTCTCTCTGCATTGTCAGGGAGAATTTTATGCCTACTAACATGTCACTATGTCCCTAGTAGCAATTCTTTTTAAAGAAATTCTTCTCATGCTTATTTCATGTTCATGTATTTTATTTTTCTTTTCCTTGCATCTCCTGCTTTGTCTCATACTGATATTTTTTAAATCTCAGCACAGCCTAAACTCTTCTGTCTCTCTCATATCAGACACCATGTTTTTGTGCATTCTACTGACATTCTTCTTGAAGCACCCAGAGCCATCTTTTTAAATCACAAATCAAATCATGCGACTTTCTGGATTAAATTTTTTCAATTATTTCCTATTGCACTTAGTAAAACGAAGAAACAAACAACAAAACAAAGAAACAAAATGTCTGAAAAAGTCCAATAGGAACTTGTCCCTATCTATGTTTTCTATCTTCATATATATAGGAACTTTTCTTTTAAATGTTTTTAGTCTATGACCATGCTACCCTGAACGAGCTGGATCTCGTCTGATCTCAGAAAGGTTGCCTCACCTAAAAAACAAAAAATAACATGTTTTTACATGTACTTATTAATTGCAAAAACTAGATATCTATAGGCACAGCATCACAACAACATATTAATATTTTTTAAAAAGGTATTTAATGTCTTGCACATTAAAATTTTAAAATTCAAATACTCATAGATTATTTCCAAGGAATTTTTATGATGTTCACAGTCTATTAGATAGAAAATTTCTAAATATATTAAAGTACAGATTCACATAGTATTTTTATGTTTGCTTTATTGTTTGTGTTCTTCTCACAAGCAAGTCTATACATAATAAATTGAATAGACTGGCAGCCACTGATAAGCTTTAATAATTTAGATTGAAGTTAACATGAGGATAAACCCAGGCCTCCAGAACATTTTCCATTTTTTAATAGACTTTATTTTTTAAAGTAGTTTTAGATTCACAGTAAAACTGAATAGAAAGTATAGAGTACCCATGTATCTCTTGTGCCCATACATGCACACCCTTACCCACTGTCAACATTCCCTACCAGAGTACCACATTTGCTACAGTTGATGAACCTAAAATGACACATCGTTATCACTTAAAGTCTACAGTTAAATTCTATTTTACTCTTGGTGTAGTACATTCTGTAGGTTTTGATAAATGTATAATGACATGTGTCCACAATTATCGAATTATATCATACAGAATTGTTTTGCTGCCTACAAATCCTAGTGTTCCACCTATTTCTCCTTCCCTCTGCCCACCCCCAACTCCTGGCATCATTGAGCTTTTTACTATATCCATAGTAATGCCTTTTCCAGAATGTTCCTGGTTGTAATTATATAGTACGCAATCTTTTCAGATTGGTTTCTCTCACTAAGTAATGTGAATTTAAAGTTTTTCTATGTTTTTCAGGGTCGATAACTCATTTCCCTTAGTTGCTGAAAAATATTTCATGTATATGCTATAGTTTATTTATCTACTCACTTAACTGAAGGATATCTTTGTTGCTTTAAATTTTTGACAATTATGAAAAAACGCTGCAATAAATATCTGTAATTTATTTATAGATAGGAGCTTTCAATTCATTTGGATAAATATCAAAAAATGCAGTTTCTGGATCATATGGTAAGAGTATATTTGGTTTTGTGAAAAACTGCCAAACTGTCTTGCAAAGTGGTCATACCATTTTTTCATTCTCACCAGCAGTAAATGAGAGTTTCTGTTGTTCTGCATGCTTGCCTGCATTTGGCTTGTCAATGTTTTGGGTTTTGGTTATTTTAATAGATGTGTAGTGGTATCTCATTGTTTTAATTTGTAAATCCCTAAGACATAATATTGAGCATCTTTTAATACTTTATTTGACCTTGGTATATCTTTTTAGTTGAAGTATTTGTTCAGATCTTTTTCTCATGTTATAATTGAGTTATTTATGTTCCTATTGTTGAGTTTAAGAAGTTCAGACATAGAGCTGATATAGGTACCTATTGTTGCCAAAATATGTCATAGCTATTAAGGAAAAATTTATTGAATGAATTTTGGATGACTTTCACTGTTGAAACTTGACTTATATTATATTATTGACTTCTCATAACAATTCTTTAAGGCTAGATATTATTATCCACTTTTATTAATGAAAAAGATGAGGTTCAGAGAATTTAGCTAACTTTATTTCAGAAGTAGGAAATATCTCATCTTTGTTATCAAAAGCTATTTTGTAGTCATTTTCTATGTATACTGTTTGGTGTAGTATATAAGTTGAGCATCATAATTCAGTTATTTAAATGTGTTTTGTAAACTGCTAAAAATATTAGATTGTTGCCCTAACCTTTATTACAAAGAAGAGCTAACATTTATTACAAATGTATCATATGACAAATATACACTAATTCACACCATCTCCAGAAAAGCCTTATGAGATTAGTTACCCCAGTATTACAACCAATCAAAAGGAGGCCCAAAGAAGGTCTAAATAATTTGCTTATAGTCTGTAACTTTTAAACAGTAGAATTTATAATCAAACACAATTTGGGTATAGAATCCTTGCTCTTAGACACTAAGCTACCTGATTACTTCGGTGATAGTTTATTCTTATTATATTAATGGTAGCAAAAAGCATTTGCATTACATAAAAATCTACATGCAAACAGAACAATTTAAAATGTAAAACAACTAATTCATCTAAAGACATCTAAAAGTCTTTTGATAAGTCCAGTCCAATTTATCAATATATTTTAATAACCAGAATAGTTACTGGAATTTGGTTCTTTGATAAAGACAGATGAAAAGAAGTAATTTTTTTTTTACCACTTCTTCTCATTAATGTATTTGGATTATATTTATGCACGGAAAATAGAAATAAACTTTTTGAGAAAACAGAAGATAATCTAATTACTTCATAACCAATAGGACAATTAATTTAGGAAATTCACTCCTTCATAAATGGAAATATTTCTCTTTTAAAGACCACTTGTTAGTTTATGGTGCTTAATTTGCAACTTGATTTCTAAAGAGCCCTTTTATAACTCAGCGTTATCATTATCGTGAAACACAAAAAGCATTTCTAAAATAAAAACAGCATTTGGAGCACATCTGTTTCAATGATATGTTTTAAAGAAATTTGCATCTATTGAAATCTGATGGCTTGTTTGTGTGTTGCTTTGAGAAGGTGCTCTGCATGACTCAGAATTAGCCTGTGTATCAGGAGAGATGGGTGTTGCCATGGTAAGTATACATTTTTTAATTGAATAGCAAACTAATAGGCACATAAAACCCACATAACTTGTTGGCACATAAATTACCTCTCATGGGACTGCAATTAAACATATTCCTCTTCTGAAATATTTTGCTTCTTTTTTTTTTCTGGGTTTTGTTTAGATCATAGTCATACATTTCCTTTTGCAGCCTGAAGCCTCTTTTTTTCAGCTACTAGTCTTTCTTATTTCCTTTACCTGATGGAACTGCAGTGTTTTGTGCAAGGAAGAACCACTTTGTGTACAAAGAAGACGTTTAAGATGCTAAAAGTTATGAATTCTAATAAATATTTGGAACAGTCTCATCTAAAACATTACAGGGAAGCAATATTAAATATAATTCAAGAAATCCCTCATATTTTCATTTTAGAGTTCCAAATAAAACATGGATTGCTGTACAAAGTGATTAAAAATGAACACTTTTGAATTTTACTAGAGAAAAGTCATTAACTAAATTTGCAAACTGAAAATCACCAGTTCTAGTTAGTCTTCTTCCCTAAGCCTTTCTATCCTTCTTACACCCCCAAGCAGACCCCATCTAAACCAACTTATCTATTCTTTTCATTAACAGAGAAGTGAAAACTTTTGTTATTTTATTATGTTCTCTACTTGCATATTACGGACATACATTTCCTTATTCATCAATTGCTTCAATAAGAAAAGTCTCTTTCATGGCATTTTGTAGGTGATACAGCAGTTTGCAGGATGGCGCTCTGCCTCCCCTTCTCATTCTGAAGATTATTTTTTTCTGATTTTGCTTTAATCACAACGAAGCATGTGGAGAGGACAGTTATTTGGACTCATATCCAGGTTATTTTTGGTAGCACATTGACAAATTTTTAAGTAGACATTGTATTTCACAAAGAATGCTCTTCTGAGATCATTCTGGCTTGAACAATAAGAAAATTCAAGACTACGGGAGACCAGCACAACAGGATATCCATAAGTAACAACGCCTACTTATCAACTAACGGGAGCTTAACAGACTTGCTTCTTACTGTGACAAACAGTGAGCAGAATTTTGAGAGAGGCTGTAAGCAAAGAATGAACACAAAAGATAACTCTGAAAAAGATTTGGTGTAGTGCAGGAAGACAGCTTCCTGGTGCAAATCAAGAGCGATTTAGAACAATAGTGACTGATCGTTTTCAGCAGCTGCCTCGACTTTTATTCTATTGCCTTGTAGAGTTCACCCACCTTTGTTTTCTCACTTTGATTTCAGAGCTCATTTTTCATGACGTTCATTTCTTATGATGAAAGTGGACCTGTCTTGAAGGAATAGATGAATAGTTTCTCGTGGGTTCAAAGACACCTTCAACGGCTTGGAACAAAAGGAAATTATTAAAGAGATCAAGAGACTACATGGAAATGTTTTTACAGATTTTAAATAAAATATAAACAGCTGTTGAGAGAAGCATGGCACAGTAACAGTTGTTACCAATCCATTAATAATCTGAACACAAATTCGATCCTGTTCATTATGTGTAACTCACATTCCTCTATGGGGAAAACAGTCATATTTGAATGTGTAAAAAATGGATTCACCAGCAAATCAGAACAAATATAAAGAAAGGAAATGGTGGATCAAGTCTGAATTTATTATGTAATTTTCTTGAAAACCAAGTAATGAGTATTTTCTAGTTATGTAATGAGTGGTACTAATAGTGATAGCCTGCTTTTATTGGCTACCATTCCAAGAACTGTCAGTTAAATGATGAAACACTTCAAGAAACTCTTTCCCCCTGTCTTTTTATATTTTCCATGCTACAAAAATGCAGTTCTTCTTTCTGATCAAGTGCATTCTGTCTTCCTGGATGGTTGGTTATTAAAACAGAAAAAGTATATCTCATTTCTACTCATAATTCACTTTTCTAAACCTGGTACATGACTTAAATTCTCCTAGTGATATATTTTACCAAAACCCTTAAAGTCTCTTTAAGTTGATATGTGCAATCTAAAGTGGAAGTAAGTAAAAATTCAGGGATTCTTTGTGAAGTCCTTATTCAATTGTGAGATATTGAGCCTAAACTGGAAGAGAATATGTTCTGTTTTGCCTTAGAAAACCTAAATCACCAAAAATATTTCACCAAATCAACTTGATTACTATCAGTTATATTCGTATTGATGTCACATAAT
This sequence comes from Pteropus medius, assembly GCF_902729225.1. Classification (NCBI taxonomy): domain Eukaryota; kingdom Metazoa; phylum Chordata; class Mammalia; order Chiroptera; family Pteropodidae; genus Pteropus; species Pteropus medius. Next base: position 11,626,600 of record NW_024350319.1, on the reverse strand, counting down.
ACAGTAAAATAGCGACCATAGAAATCTGACTAGGAAAGACTACATAAACTTTTAAAAAGTTGGTGCACACAGTTATGGTATCTGGTTTTAGAGTAAAAGAATTATAGGCAATTAGAGTGCAAAGGGAAACAGGAATGTCTAGCCTTCAGAAAGGCTGACCTGTCTGTTGGGTATTCTTATGTACTTGCTGAAAGTGAGACAATCCTTCCTTCCTCAGTGTTCTGAAATGCAGCTACTCTATATTAAATTAATTAAACAAGGAGGCCATTAGACCGAGGTCTTTCTAATACCTCAGTAGCAGTACATAAGCAAACCACAACTTAAGTCTGTAAATGCCTCAAGGTTAAGAAATCATAACCTAAGGGAAAATGTAAAATCCCAGTCAGCTAGACTTTTCCAAATAAGACAACCACTTAAGTTTTAGCCAAATGATTTCCTTGCTTTGCTTCTACCTTTTCTCCATTAAAGTCTCTCCCTAGCTCCTTTCTAGGAAATGCTCGTAACCACTTCCGGTTTAGTGCTACATGATTTGGAACACGGTTTGAGCATCATTAATGAGCATTTTATCCTATCCAACAAAAAGTCACTTAATTTGTAGATACTTCCTTACAATGAAATATAATGTGCACATGAAGAATTCTAACTGATGTCGGAAATTCATGAAATTCTAGGAACAGTACACAAGAAATTAACTTATTTTTCAAATAAATGCAGAAGTTGACTCAAATGTATTTATTAAAAGTAATGCATTGTGATTATAAAAATGTAACAGATAACAGTATTTAAAACTCTCCCCTATTTATAGAAGAAAAAATCTTATTTGACCTTATCAAAATATTTTTATCTTCTTTATACTATTTTCATAATTTCTTTCTTCTTAATGTTTACATCTTTGTAATGTTTAATTATCATATTTACATCTTTCTAATGTTTTAATCATCCCATAAGAAAAAAATAATAATAATAAAATGGCTTTTGAACATAAAATCTCTTGCCTAAATAGTAAATAAATGGCTCCATTTTTTAAGTGAAATGAATCTGTAATATGTTCAGGGGTGACCTAACACATAATGAAGGAAGAAACATATTTAATATGCTCATTAGTGATATTTATTAGCACACTTATGCAAAGAAGAAATGATCATTCAGGAACAACATTTTCATCAGGCAAAGTATCCCCTGGAGAGCTTTATTGTCCCCAGGAAGTCCAAACATGAGCCATGTTAACATCTGAACAATGGTATTTCTAAATAAAGTCATTAACAGGCATATGCGTCCTGATGCTCTAGACATCAAAGGACAAAAATTTCACATCAAAATCAGACAATAAGAACATTAAGTATGAAAGGGCAGCTATTGTTGTTCTGGCAAATCTGGCTTGATGCATTTTTAAAGCGTAGTTATAAACTGTTATACTGAGTCAATATTTGTTTTTTCTCAATGATTTCCATTTCAAATTTCCTGTTTACAAGTCAGAGATGATTTTTCTCAATTTTTATGTTCCATGATCAGTCTAGGATTTGGAACTCAGACTACATTCTCACCACCGCTACTCCTGGCTGTTCTTTGATAAAGATCTGTAATTACAATGAAGCCAAAGATTTTCCTGATGATGTCAAGGGACAGAACACAATCTCTCCTGACCTTTCCTGAACACATTACTCTGCTACACCACCAGTCAAGGCTTCTTATGTCAATAAAGCCAAAAGTAGGGCTGAAAGGAATACAAATAGCCAGAGTGCTCCTCACTTTTCTGCACTGCACCGCCAAGCTGTTTAACTTTTATTGTGTCCTAAAAGGGAAAAATCCCTTCGCTTGGTATCTTTGCTCTGTGTTCTAGAGTCAAATTTCAGCTTGGTGCAAAATTCTAGATTATAGTACGTCGGTTTAATAAAGCTAAAGTTGGCTTTTTTGATTATTTTTATTTCTTATCAGTGAAATTTTGTCACACCCCTTCCTTCCCTCATTGTCAGAATCCCCTCCCTCTGTGCATGATGAGGTAGTAGGTAAGGTCATGGCCTCTGGAGCCAGACTTTCAAGGTCCATTGTCTGGCTCTGCCATGTAGCAACCACACAGTCTGAGGTCATTAACCACACCTCTTACATCTCATTTTCTGTAAAATATAGATGAATATTTATATCTTCAAACTGTTCTAAGAGCTGAATGCATAAAATAGTTCAAAGGCTTATAACAGGTTTTGCACACAATGATGGCTACATAAATAAAAACTATTGTTATTATTATATTTATTATTACTCGTTATTATTCTTCTAGTTTCTTTTTTTTTTTTTTTTTTTTTACTAAATATGCTGGAAAGCTAAAAGCAAATGTCATTGATTCCCTTCCAGCTAGGCTGCAGGCCTATGATCAGTTTCTTCCAATCAATGCACCTGCATAACATGACAGCTGGCCAAAGGGAAATCAGATGTTCTGGACCACATGATGGAATATTGGCATCCAGGACAGCCACAGGTTCCTAGGAATGGATATGAACTTCATGGCTATTTCCCCGTCCCATAGTGTGCGTAGGCATTTTTTTCCTGACCATGAAACACAGATCTGATTTTCTGGCATTCCCAATATTCTACAAACTATTGACTGTTTTAGTAAATCCGTTTCTGCTGAAACTAGCTGGAATAGACTTTGCTATTTGCAGTAAAGCACCCTGGCTGTCACACAATGTCATTTAAGTTTCCACGGAGCAGTACAGCTCTATCTTATAGGTGTGACTACGAAGTGGCAGGGTTATGTCTCCTGTAAGTGTGACTACAGTGTGGCAAGGTTATGCCCTTCATGTAGAGAAGAGATACTGCTCTCATGAAAATGACAAATCCTGTTCTGTACAGTTGTCAAATAGATGTATCCTTTTCCAGCAATTTTGTCACCACTAAGCTTTAAATTTCCAGAGAATTAGGGATATCTGCTCCAATGATTGCAGCATGTCCATAGTTCTCCCCTCGTACTTTGTGCTTTTCTTAATATCCTTCTTTCACCTTAAGCCAGATCAATACAGTCAGTAAACCAATGCAATGCCCAATTTTGTGTCATCAGAGAACAAAGAAATTTCAGTGTAAATAATGTAGACAAATACGATAAGTTACTGGTTTATCGATGATCCCAAACTTTCCAGAAATTTTGGTTCTATTTACAACCATAACCTTCTTTGAAGAGCACTTCAAGGCTTGTGTTAGCTTCTACTCACTTATTCACTAAGGGAGTCAAGATCATTCTCAAGGAATGATGAATAAAAAATATCCAGTTAGATAAAGGCACAGTTGAAAACAAAGAATATGTCTTCCAGTTTCTAGTTTAGAACTCTTTTTATTACTTCTTATTCTCATTCTTAAACAGACTAGGAGTCACTGACTGAGCGTATCACGACTCTCACCATTATACCGTGAGTAGTTATGTAAGTGACTGTTGTCACTTTGATTAATCTAATTAAATCAGTAATTTTTAAATATATATTTAATCATACTAACATTAATAGTAATAACAAGACCCAATATTTTAGTTTGTATTATATTTCTAATGATTACCTCAAGGTGTTTTATTTGTGATTTGCAATGTGTAATTAGAAAGATTGTCTGATGGTACCACAAATGCATGCAGGAATTTATAAAGTTAGTTGGTTCCTACCAGTCTCCAAAAGTATTTTGTCATTCTCTCTGCCTATAATGCCCTTACTTGCTCTTGACCCTTTGCTCTGCACCTTCTACAATGTCTCCCACTCGTCAAGTAGAAAACATTTTCTTCTCTACCTAATTGTTTCTCATCACCTCAGCTGGATGTGATTGTTCCCACAGCCCTATACTCATAACAACACATATAGAATTTGTTGTTTACCTAATTTTGCTTCCCCATCGGAGTATTAGCCAGATCCACATATATCAAATCTTATATTTCTGTTCTTGACTTCCTCAGAATGTCTGGGGTTTTTCACAGAGACAATATTTAATGAGTAAAAAGGGTCACAAATTCTGTATGCAGGGGGTGTCTGGTCATCATGACTGAGTGACACTAAGCCTAATACAAGGAATATGAGCATAAGCTGCTTGTACCATGAGCTAGCATAAAGTTTTCTACTCACATTGCCTCTAAAACACTATGTGGGCTTAATGAAAGCAAAACAAGGCATGTCCACAGGTTATGTCAAACCCAATGCTTGCCAGGTTTTGTCCTTTGAATAAAACACCAGTCAGCCTCCTTCTCTATAGTAAACATCAGCCTAGAAAGCTAAGCTACTTTTCCGGAGGACTGAGTTAATTTTGTCTTCTCCTCTGATTTCAAGTGAGTGGGTATGTAAAGGTTAGAGGGACTCATACTCACAAGTAATTAATCAACAGCTCGGTTTTATTAAAAATAAAAGAAATGTTACCTTATTATATAGATTTGAATCTTACAAAATTATTTCATCTACATTGTTTAATTTAAACAGCCCCATTTTTTTTTACAAATGAGAAAAATCAAGGCTGGAGAAGATCTAGTGACTTATTCAAGTACATGCAGAACGAAGATGTGGTTGAGATATCACTAAACCCAAAATATCTGATGCCTACTCCAAAGTACATGACACAACAATATTCTACTTAGCACTAGAATGCTGTAGTCATCTATGTGTCCAGGGCTCATCACAGACGTAAGAGTCAGTTCTTACTGAGAGAGGACTGGGTATCTAGGTTTTGAAATTTACTTTACTTTTTGTATATATATACATATTTTGGTTGACATATAAGATTCTGCACAATATAACATGTTTATCTTTTACATAATTACTGCTATTTTTCAATCACTAGTTACATGTGCATTTTTCAAATGATGGCAATTAGCATCCTCAAGACTTTATCTACTTTGCAGTGCTTAGCTTAAATTCAATAACATAAAAACACATACAAACATGCCCACCATAATTTATCTTTCAGAAAAATGTCTACATCAAATAAACCAGAAGCCAAACTGAAAATTCGAAATTGCACCAGAGGGTAGCTGGTAGGGGGAGGGGGAGATAGAAGGGGGAATAAAAGGAAAAAAATTAAATCATTTCTTCAATGAAATAATTAATTAATTAATTAATTAATTAAAAGGAAAAAAAGAAAATTCGAAATTGCATCTGGAGCTAATGGAAAATAAAATGATCTAAGATAATACTCTCAACAATCAATAGGTCCATGTTACTCAAGAAGTGATATGATTGGCTTGGTGAGTTTTGAAGGTCGATCTGCCAATCCACCTTCGTCTTTTTAATGGACTCATGTAAACTTTTTAACATAGGAAAGGAGTCGCTGTTTTATTCCCGTGTTCACTCAATCTAGTGAACAGTTACATGGGCAAGCTTCCTCAAAATATAACTTGCTGAGGGACTGAGGAAAAGGACCATAGTCCACACTCAGAATGATTGAAAGTGTGAATATTAGAAGAGAGCAGGGGGCTGGGTAGGGGGTGGTAGAGGAGTCTTCAGGGACAGCTACAGTTTTCTCAAGGTTCTGCTGTAGTATATCACTAACACTGGACGTGATTACAGTAGTGACAAAAATGTGAGGGTGGGAGGAAGGCTGCATGAGAAGAGGAGAGTGGGCTGTTGCTACTCACAAAATTTCTACCAGTATTCATAACAATTTCATCATTCAAAACATAATCATTTCATTATTTTGGTTTGCTAGCTTTTGACAATTACATACCTGTCAGTCCTTAGAGATGAATGGAGAAACAGTGTAAGAATAGGAAGTGAATATTCTGAAGAATGATGGATCTACCACTGGTTTACTTAGGTGACCTTGACAATGTGACTAAACCTTTCATAGATCAGCTACAGGTGATATTCAAATAATTTAGTTCTGGATGTGTTAACTATAACATTTTATTTGTATTCTTCCATTGAAGTGAGTTGAAAAAATTCATAGGGGAGTTTTCAATTAATATCTACAGATTCTATGATCTCTTATATAAATTTGAAGGTTACAGACCACAGCTACTCAGGGATTTATATTTATAATTATCAATGAATTCTTATATTGAAAGAAAATTAGTTTTATATAAACATAATTTTATAATGAAGTACCCTAAATGTCACACTCAAGGAATTCATTACTGATGTTTATACCCTGAGAAAGAAAAAGAAGAAATGTTCATATTTAATTCGGCCAATCATAGATTTTCCTCCAAGTACTGTTCACAGTAGAATAAGAAACTGTGCAAAAAACTGCTGTAAAAGTTGCCTATCTGTTAAGTAAACAGTGCAATAAATTGGAAAACAACTTTGATTACTTAGGAAAAAATATCTGAACTATTAATGGAAAAGCAATTTTAAAATGTTTACAGGAAAAATCAAGATTATTCAGATTATTATTCTTATTACTGGCTAACCCCTAAAATGTCTATTTCACTATCCCTGCAAAATCAGTTATTGAGGTGATTGGTAGGTATTATGGTACTATTTTAATGGGATAAACAAACACTCACAAACTATTATGATAGCCCAGATGTTTGAAGCCTGATTTGAGGAATAAAATATTCCTTAGAAAAGAATTAAAATCAAAGAAATAAAATGAATTGTGCAGATTTACATTAATGTTCTCTTTGTCCTTGGAAAATCTCATGACAATACTTTTCAGAGTAGAGAGTAACAAAATTTTACCACATATGAAAATTGATCTTCATGTACTTTCCTTCAGTTCACTAAACAGAAGTTCTGCTTTCCTTTGGAAAATGTTCATCTGAGAGGTAAAGGTAGAGGAACACATTGGAGAGTAGTGGGGAAGGAGGGAAGAATCTGTCTTGAGAATACAAGAAAGGAAGGGAAAGAGAACACCAGAATATGGCTTAGATTGAAAGACAGAGTGAGGAAATTTATGAAGGGGACATATGTCATGAATTAGAAGAAAGAAGTAGCCAAATGATAACAATAATGAAAAAAAAATGAAAGAAAGAAAGGCAAAGGTAAATGATTTACACCGCCTAATAGGTAGGAAATATGATTCTATTTTTGTCATTTATAATAGAAATTTATGAAATCAATAAAAGTTCTTACATAAAGGTTACCTGCAGCTATCTCCCAAGCAGGAGCTCCACAGTTAAAATCATATTTTTTTGGCAAATAATATATTAAAGAATGGAGATAGAGAAATGACTGGAAAGTTTGTGATATATAGTGAAAGGGAAGAATTAATTTAATACCCATATTTACGGAACTGGGCATGTTTGTATTTACTTTGGGTTTGAGAAGAGAGCATGATGCTTCATGAAGTAGTCTTTTCCAAGTAAGTAAAATGTGAATTTTTAGAAGTAGAGATCTGTGAAATAACTGCTTTATTATATCAAAGCTGAACTAAGGTCCCTTGTGATCCATTTAGTCAACCCTGACAGGAAGCATAAATAGGAAAAAAAATTTATATAATCAATTATATAGCTAATTATATAATATTTTCTTTGCCACAACTGAGGTTCTTTATTCACAATCATGCTCAGTTTTTCATCATGCACTATTCATATGGTAAGAAAAGAAGTCTTTATACACAAACCATTGGTTTGTGGTCTTCTTTATAAAATCTTTTCTAGACCTTTGCTTGAAACAAATTACACTTAGTTCTATCTTGGAAAATTTATATAAGCTATATTAGTCTCTGTTTTGTTTTTTAAAAGGAAATGATAGTAATTACTTCTCCCGGAGTAGTCGTAAGGAATAAACAAGTGTTGGACCTTATTGTTCAGACTTGATGTTTGTCCACATTTTCACTTTGAACCTAGCCAACTGTGGAAGTAAAGACATATTCTGTTCTTAATACAGCCCTGGATTTGTTTAGGTTAACACAGATATCCACACTTTGTGGACAAGTCACTTCTAACCCATCAATTCTATTTTATGATCTTTGAACTACTCTCTCCACAGACTTCACATTAAATGTCTCCTGGGAAGTAATGAGCTGGGTGTCAAGATCTAATAATTGATTTAATTCTCATAATGCTTAGAGCACAGAGTTTAATTCATATACATTCCTTTGCAAGTCTTACCAAGTGTGTGGATTTTCTGTTCCCATGATTCTGATAGAAACTGCACTTGTCAAGAGCACTAATGATCTCTATATTTTCAAATCCAATTGGCATATCTCCAACCTCATCTTTTCTGAATACTCAGCAACATTTGACACAATGATTTTCTGTCTTCGAACACACAGTCCTTCCTACTTCTAATGTATTTTATACAATGGGGAGAATGTAAAGCTAAAATGTTTCACAGACTTCCTGGAATTTGCAATTAAAAATTGTATTTAGGTTTTACCAATCAACGTCTTCTCATATAAATTGGGAAGCAAAACTGAGGTGAAGGCAATATTCTTATTGTTTGCTGCTTCTGCCAGGTAGGCATGGTCTTCATGGAGTTTGTTTCTTCTGGGGAATCATTGATAGAATTTTCAATGGGCAGTCATTACATTCAAAGCTTTCAAGAGTGATGTATCAATTTTATTTGTAGATAACAGCAGGGAGGTCTGATTCTGGATCTGGCAGCAGTACTACACTTCCTAAGCACACCAGTGGCAATGGAGTTCTATAGCTGTGTGTTGCCTTCACCTGCTCTGGCCCAGGCCTAGCCACTAGGAGAGACCAGTCTGAAGCACTAGGTGGTCAGCTCTGGTTTACCAGCTGCTCTGAGAGGGGAGTGGTTCAGAAAAGGGAAAATATATTCAGATTGACTTGAATCCTATTCTCTTTCCCTCTCTCTATTTTTCTTTCTCTCCCCCCACCCCTTTTATTTTCCTTTTAATACTGTAATACTGCCATGTCCCAGGGATTAATTTGATTTGTGTGTATGTATATATATATTCAAATACATATAAAATCAAAGCAATATATGAAACAACTTTTAAACAGAAACAGAGCCTTGCTTTTTCCACACTCCTGTCTTTTTAAATTATTATTATAACCCATATTGTTCTCTTCTTCACATATGCCTAGATATTTTTTGAAGAGAAAAAAGAATACAATACTTCTTCAAGCAGAAGACTTAGGAAGCTTTTTCCTGACAGTGCGACTGTATATATTGGTCTTGATTTGAAGACAGCTGTTACAAACAACTCAAGGAGCTTGGCTAATTGCTAGTGACATATAAAAAGCATGAAGGGGAATACTATTTTCTTCATAGGTTTTGATGATTTTTTTTCTTTACATAGTTAAAGAAAATACTTTTATCAAACTGGCTTCATAAAACCTTTCAATGGAATACATATGGTTCTGTTGTTAAGACACTGTTCACCCATCTGAACATTCACGGATTTATTCTCTGCCAAAAGTCTGTGGGTGTTTTAACTGTCATGTATCTGGCAATGTACCATAATACTTCACTCTAAAAACTGAAAGTCATTTAACATTCATGAAGATTAAAAGCTAGCTGAAGATAGCAATGCAAGACCAGAAATGAAGTTCAGTACTTAGTGAAATTTTGAGTTTCTCATTTATTACATGGCTTCAAAATAAATGTGTGGGTAGAAGAGTTGTAGATGGCATGTTAATGATATTCACATATTCCAAATTAGGAACTGAAACTACAGAGCTAAATTTATATACTTTGTGATTCAGAGATATAATAAAGACAGAAGAATCTGAAATTTTGTTACTCAGAGAAACGAAATAGAAAATGAAAGTATATTTAGGAAGGAAGGCAGAAAAAGCTCCATATATTGTAGAAAGAGAGAAACTATGAGAGCTCCTGATCAGCGTCTCAGAGCAGTACATGCAGATGATTCCACAACAGAACCAGATATTATTTCCTGATAAGTTATACAATTACAAAATTGATTCCATTTAGTTATCAGCCACATGGTATGATCAATCATCTTATAACACTCCCACGTCTGAAGTCACACTTGCATGAGTGGACTATGAAGGAGAAAGTTAGATGATGTGGATAGTTAAGACAATTATCTAGATAATTTACATTGAAGATATCCACTTTCCTTCATTTTGAAAATATATTTAAATACAATGAAAAGACTTTAAGACTTTTTGCTTCTTCAGGTCTCATATTTGAAGATAATTTTTCCAGAAAGTTTTACTGATACTCCTCTGATAGCAATAGGTGTTACTTCTCCAAATGTTTTCCTGGCATCTGGAAATGTCCTAGCACTTTTCACTAATTGTAACTGCTTCCTTACAGGTCTAAATCCCATAGTGAGGAGTAAATTCTCATGGTGGGCACTTGATACATATTTCCTGATTCAATAAATTAGTGGTTTAGAGTGGGAGAGACATGCAATTGTAAAGACTAACTGTCATGCACTGTGAAACATTAGAAAACTTATATAAACTAAATTAGTCTCTGTTTCTTCTTTAAAAAGGGAATGATAGTAATTACTTCTCCCAGAATAGTTGTAAGGAGTAAGTGAAGTAATGTCATAACCCAAAAAGGATAGTGTCTGGCACATAGTAGGTAATAATAAATGTAGGTTTCCTCTAATTGTGTCTATATTGATGCTCTGGTTTTTCTTTGGATAGTACAAATCTTTCACCTTTTACTAATTTTATCTATATTGATAGCTGTATAATCACATAATTTAAAAGAATTCTAGAAATAAATGCATCCATTTATTCCAACATTGAGAAGGTTAAAAAAAATTTAAGAACTTTCCACAGCCCTTTCTTTGTGCTTTTGATATTCCTCTCTGTATTCTCCTACCTTCCGAATCCACTGCCTTTTGGGAATTTCCTGGTTGCTCAAATTCCTATCTTAGGCACTTCAGTTGCCTTTGGCCTTCCTTGTAAATCAGTAAAATGGATTTGAAGTTCAGAGACCTGTATACAATATTTTCGCATTTGAAGTCTTAGACAAACTTTTACCTGTCCGAGTTCCAATTTACTCACCTGCAAAATAAAAACAATTTCTACTTTGAAAGCGTTTATTTGGCTCCTTTCAATTAACAAACAAAGAAGACATAGCAGGAAAAGATAGCCATGATCTCATAGGCTTGGAGCTTAAGCATTAAATTAACATTTGCACTAGCCAATTTTAATAAGTATAAAGTACAATAAGTATAAGATGTCAATCGAACAGGAGAAGATATAAATATAGATGATATAGATAGATGTATAAATACAGATAGAGATAGAGATCTGGATATATATACACACACATACATACATGTAACATATATGACATATGTACGCTAATCTCAGAAATAGAAGGCAACATAAATGAAAGTGCTTTATAAATTAACAAACCTGTATAGAGGTAGTATATGAGTATTATTTTCAGTAAATCCCCTTGTTTCACTTATTCCCGTATAGTTCCCATAAAAATATCCTTGTCTCCATCTCTCTGTAAACATTTGTTAATATTTACAAATAAAGTCCCTTTAACATGAGACGAAGTAAGAGGCCATACCATTAAAGGATAGCATTGCTTAGTATGAGGTGCTGAAACAGCTTCTCTCTTTGAGATAATTCCTATTAAGTAAATTCTTATTGGTTTCACTTAGTTTTCATCACTCCTTGGTTTTTCTGGACAATTGAGTTAGCTTCCAGAGACTGTCTACTCCTTCTCAGCCTTGCCAACCAGCTTCTCTTTTTCTATGCACCCACAGATTTGCACAGAGCCACAATGGGCTGACTTTCAACTGTTCCTTGCCCATGATTTAATTTCATTCCCAGTCTTATGTACCAGCTACTCTTCCTGCCTCCATGTCCCTTTAAAACAGTGAGATTTGGCAATTTTGGCTCCAGCTATGGCTAATTCCCACACTACCATGAATCTTCACATTATTCCTTCTTAGGTAAATATTTTATTTCAATGGGAGACAATTTTGAAGCTTGAAACTTAATTCTTTGCCCTGCAACCTGCCATTCCAGAAGATATAGCTGAAAAGCAAGGTCTTTCTATCACCTCTAAATGAGTATCTAAATAGTTGTCATATTGTCATGTTTCAGATTCAAACTTGATGCCTCTTCTTTACATAAAGAGAAGAGAACAATTTTCAGAAGAAACTTCTTTTATAATCTTGGGAAAAAAATTATCTATAGACCATCCGGTATTAAAGACACTTAAAACATTCAGATGATCAGAGCAATAAAAATTTTAAATTGCATTGACTAAATACAAAATCTTCACATTAATTTTCTAACAAGGCATTACACTGATAAATTTAAAATATACTTTGTCATGGTTAAACATTAGATATAACAATAAAAATGCATGCATCATGTTGTCTGAGTTATAATATGATTTTACCGGCTAGTTTCACTTGATTACCTGTACAACCTTCTCTCTCACTCACTATTCACCATTTCAGGATCTTAACACACTTTTCCCCAAATGTTGACCCAAGTACACATAATCCATTGTTCTGCCCTAGCTACCTCATGCCTGACACATAGTGGGTCCCCAATAAGTATTTATTAATTGAAAAAATATTCTCTTATGTATAATCAAGGGAAAAGACAGATTTTCTCAAGGTCTCAGAGCAGGTAAATGACAGCACTCAAATCTAGCCCTTTTCATGTTGGATTATATATTCCTTCTTTGCTATCGTACATTGACGGGTTGCCATGGTTTACGATACTAAATGGAGTTTTACAAGGAAACTTTTAATTTGTAGAACTTCAAGTTTTTACACCCAGAGTTATAGAGTTCTAAGAGAAATGATCTGGGGAACTATACCAGTAAAGGTACTTAATAATAGATCTGTTGTGAAATAAGGCTTTTCATCTCCTTTTTTTCCTCCCAAGATTCAATAATTGTGGCTAAAATGCTATTCAAATTATGTATGAAAATATCACTGATAGAAGAATTAATTTTCATCAATTAATTACTCTGAATATTAGCTTGGATGTACATAGTGACCACTTCTAGAGGAAATGGAAAGGCATAAATACTGTAGAAGACTTTTATTTCCTCTTGGTTGAAATAAGCCTCAAACTTACCAAGGTGGTTTTATAACCACTCTGTTACAAACACACACATACACACACTTTTGTTTTAACACTAATAATTACATGTCCTGTAAAATGTTTTCAAGAACAACAACAACAAAAATATGATGGGTAATATTTATACTAATTAAATTTTTTATTGGTTACAAAGGAATACATAGTCATTATAGTGAACTTAGAAGTCAAAGAACAGCGAGAACAAATAAATCTCCAAAATATCATTAGCCCAATATATTTTGAAGTGTATATTTTCAGTCTTAGCCATATGTATCAATATTTATATTTTATTTTTTTACAAAACAGAATCATAAGTACATATTTTTTGTACTAAATGTTACAAAGATAATGTTTTTCCATATCTATAAATATTCTTCTATAATGTGATTTTAGTGATTGGAGAATATTGCATGAATATATCATATTTGTCAAAATAACAATTAAAAATCATTAAGATGTTTCTGATTTTTTACATTATAAAATAGATTGAAAAACATTCTTAAACATTCAGTATTTTTCTTATTGCAGATTTTTTTAAAAATGTTCCTAGAAAATAATTACTTTATCAAAATGTCAACATTTTGAATATTTGTGACATATTACTAAATTGCCTAAGGAAGGGTTGCACCATTGTTCTTCTTGGTACATTCTAAATTCCTTCATACTAGAATGATTGGAAGGGCAAAATGGCCCAGGTCTGAGCCATCCTTGTTCATTGCCATATCTCAAGCATCTAGTATAAAGTCAATAATATGTAAATCGTACAGTATGTATTTGATAAATTGTTTAGTAATGAATGAGTGAATGAATAATCAGTTGAATAGGAGAGTAACTCTTTTTAAAGAATTAAGAAAAAGACATTTTTTTCTCCACAAGATATGCTGCAGTCAGTTACTTTCTTCGCGAAAGGAGAAACATTTTTGTTAAATATGTTAGTCACTGTCCAGGTGAAAGAAAAAATCAACACTTGAATATTTTGTCTCATATACTTTGTTAGGATGTAACATATTTATAAGTAATTAACTTGCTGAAGTTTATTAATGATTGCTCCTAAAATTCCTCCTTCTTCAGTGTTATTTTTATCAATAATGGCACCACTGTGCATAATTACGCAGGCCCCAAATACAAAAGTCATTCTTCAAATCATCCTTTCCCATCTTCATTTTCAATTACTTACAAAATTCTGTCAATTTTACCTCTTAAATGTCTCTCATCTCTATTTTCTCCAGCTTTACTGCCACCACCTTAGAGAAGGCTTCTATTATTAGCTTCTCTGAATTACATAAATAATTTTCTAGTTGGACTTATTTATTCTCATTTTCAAACCAAACTATCTTCACATTGCACCCATGACAATCTTTTTAAAATGAAAATGTGGTGATGCCAATCTTTATTTAAAACTCTCTTATGTGTTCTTATTATTCTTGAAATAAAAACTATAACCTTCGCATGCTAACAGAGAGCACACAACATATTGAGGACATCCTCACTGGCCTATCATGTTCCATTACCTCTATTTGCTCATGCTCCTTTCTATACCCATTATTTTCATTAACTTTTACTCTCTATTTTATTCATGCCCATTCATCCTTTAGAGATAAGTTGAATTTAGTGTCTCAAGGAAACATTTCCTAAACCCAGACTATATCAGATCCCTAGTTATTTCCCTAGCACACTTTACCATTCTTGGTATCTCTTAGTTAAATTGTAATTTGATAACTTTGTATGTAGTAAGTTGTTTTGTCTGTGTACTCTGCTGGAATGTGAGTTTCAGGAGGGCTAGAGTTGTGCTTGTCTTCTTCATGCCTGTATTTTCAGCTCTTGTTCACATAGTTAAAATTCGATAAACATTTCCGATGAAAAAGAGAATGTACAAATGATGAATAAGATACACTCATAAAGAAGTCTGTGTAATTGTGTTTAATTTCCATTGTTTTTAAAAATAACAATTAGCTTTGGTAAGAAAAAAGAAAGACATCAACATCACTTATCACAGTCAGGATATTCTGTCAGTCCCCAATGTATATTTCTTATAACAGACCTCTAACCGAAGAAATTGCTTTTCCAAGCTGAATTTTGAACACAAGTACCAATTTGCTGTTGATACTTTAAATGATTCAACTCTAACCTTACGCTTTTGGATTCTAAATGATACCAACTTCAGACACCTTGAAATCGGACTTTGATGTTATTTGCACATCACCTCATGACCTTTGCTCAGTCAGTAAATTGAAGTTTTATGTCCCTAAAGTTAAGATGAAATAAACTCAGAAATAGAGGACTTTTTTTCCACTATGAACTCTAACATATCTAATCTTCTTGCTCAAGGGATTCACCTCAGTTCAATTATCACATCCAGGAGAAGATATGCCATACTTATTTGTTTATCATCTAACAATTTCTGATAGGGTCACTGATATCTGCCAGCCAGAGCCACTGACCACTCAACCTAACCAGAACCCAAAGGATTATAAAATAATGTGAAATGTGCATTGTAGCTTTTATGGTCATAATTTACCTTTCTTAAGACTCTCGAACAATAGTTACCATGGCAGTTGGTTGACACAGTAAACTGACACTTTTATCTAAGAAATGTAACATAATTATTTCACATTTCAGATCATATTTAAATCATATTTTTACGATGTTCATACCTAACTAGAAGCAGGTGTGATAATAAGACTCATTAGTCGGTGAAGAGATTAAAAATATATCTAGGTCTGACATTTTTAATATAAAAGAGAAATTATTTTTGTTATTAGTTCCAAAAACTAAACTCAGTTCAATGCTTTAAAAGAAATCTAGAGTTAACCAGTAACTAGATCACAAGTTCTGTTGACAAACTAAATGGCAGAACCGTCTTAAGTAAAATTATCATGTTTGTGGCTTAGCTTTGTTTTTCTAACAGTGAACCTGATGTAAAGATCATGAACTATCATGTGGTCTATCTCTGCTCCAAGAGTCATCATGTGAACAAGACTATTTGACGAAAGTATTATGAAGAATTCACCAGAAAAAGGGGAAGTAAA
Organism: Pteropus medius; assembly: GCF_902729225.1. NCBI lineage: Eukaryota > Metazoa > Chordata > Mammalia > Chiroptera > Pteropodidae > Pteropus > Pteropus medius. Next base: position 11,610,658 of record NW_024350319.1, on the reverse strand, counting down.
CAGCAATGAGACCAAGTGAGATAGAAAACACTCTCCCTTAGCCCCAGACTACAAGTTGTTTTCTAAACACAGAGCATGTTTCTCATATTCTGAATTGGCAGGCTATACAAACTTGGGAAACAAACATCTCTCAATTAAAGAATAAAGAGAAACATCTTCATGTGATCCAGAGAAGCTTCCCTAAAGTAAGATACAATGTTTTAGTGGTTTTGATTCAATTGTACATTGCTTTTATTATTCTTTTTTTTTTCTTGAATTTTTCTATTCTCTCTATTCAATAAATAATTTCCTTGTTAATAGGGACAGGATTTTGCAGACCCTCTGCGTCTTCCTAGCACACAGCACAATGCTGGATGCGTACTAGATACTCAGTAAATATAGGAATAGTTTATTCTACTCAAGTTTTGAACTGGGGTGATTATAGGTAACATGGCAAGAAGTAAAATAAGCTTTCTGCTGCCTCTAGGTTTATTACTATTCTCTTTGCTTAGAATTCCTATGTACATTTTTTCATTTGGCCAACTCCCTAGGCATACCTCGAGTTCAATTCAATGTCATCACCTCCACATAAAATCTTTGATATCCACAAAACAAACATAATACGCCAAACTTTGTGCACATATAAATCCTTAATCATCTACCTTTTAGCATTTACCAACAAAATAAAAATTATTTCTTAGTGTTTATTCTTATTTTATCCAAGAGTGCAGATATGTTGAGTACAGAGGTATCACTTGTTTTCATCTTGGAACTGAATTTTAAAAATTGTTTAATGTTAGAAATATATTTTTAATAAGAGTTGTTAAATCAAGGGAAACAGATGATATACACTGATTTTAATTTACATTAAATTGTAGACATTCTTTTTCCTCTTTTCTTTTGTTCTCCTTTTAAAGCTCCAAATACTCTATCTTTAAATGGAAAATGCATTCTTTATAATTGCAATATGTACACAAAGTTGATTAATTTGCAAAACTATTCTTTAAAGATCATTTTTTTTATTTAATAAGGAATTTAGTTAAAAATCAGAAGAATAAAAGCTTGCATGTCAATGATAAGCTGGCTAAAACTCATTTCTGAAGAGAAACTTAAGGAGAGTAGAGTTTTTAGTAGTCTTTTATTACATGCATTGATTTAGTTCTTTAAAATATAACTTTCTTTAATACAAAACCCTTTGTAACCAAATTTCTAATGCTATACTTCAATAAACAGGACACAAATTTTGCTTTCTGAATGGATTTTTCCCCAACACTTTTCAAAACATGACTGGTATGTGTGTGTGTGTGTGTCTACTGGTGTGTGTGTGTGTGTGTATGTATATGTGTGTATATATATGTGTGCACACACTAAGGATTATTAGCCTCCTTTTTAGGATTTTCAAAAAATTTTTGAATTCTCTATTACTTTGCAAATAATTATTTGCAGTTCAGGATTTCATAGAGAATTCTAAGGATGTATGATATTAGATTTTATTTTTCACATTGGGCTAGGGTAACACATTTTCAGGGCTTTCAATGTCTTGTGTTTATAAACTTCACCTCCATGTTGAAGTTTACTTTGATTCCTTTAATTCCTGAGGATTCCTGGCAGCTTATATTTGTATGTATGTATATTATATAGGCCAAATCTTCATGGGAGAAAATTCAAAATAAGAACAAAAGTATTCCTGTTTAGTTTATGCATTAAACATTTCTTCCAAATATTTAAGGAATAAGTTTAAAAAAATTAATATCCTTATATTTTAAAATAATATTCTTTAGTTAACTATTAATATTTTTACATTATGGCAATTTAACGTCCTTGGCGATTTGATGTCTTTATAAATTGCCTCCTCTCTTTTTCTTATGAAATCCAATGAAATATTATTTTACTGAATACACAATTTTAGTCTAAAAGCCCAAAAGTTTTAACTTAATAAAAGTCTCTGCAAATCATGTCTACTTTAATTAGTTAAAATTGAATTAACACAGATATGGGCATTCCATGTTTTTCAGAACAAGAAAACCTAAGTTGCTTTAAAATACTTAGGCCCATATGAGGTCTAAGGCTGTTACAAATTGGAAAAGTTATTAATTATAAGGGAATCCCATATCTGGAGTTACTCAATAGATAAGTTAAGAAATGGTGATTTTGCTCCTGGACATGACTGTTTTCACTTCTGTGAATCATTATGGTTAATGTTGGCCTAGGTCCTTAGCTTACAGATGTTTATACATTAATGCCACCATTCAAATGCCATCTCTCATTGAAATGACATACCTCCATGCTCTAGTCTTCATGGTTTTCTGGGCGCTCCTCCATCAATCTCCCAACCTGTTCAGATACTGTTGAATCCAGTTTCCTTATGACAGGTTTCTCATTAGGACCCAAGAACATAATGGCTTAGAATTTCTCCCTTGCCATCTTTAAAATCAATAGCCTTAAAATAATCTTTTTATTCCCTTCTGAACTTAAAGCCAAATCTATATTCCAGCAGGAGTTAACCAGCTACATAACACACACACACACACACACACACACACACACACACACACACACTCCTCCGCCCACCCCCACACATTTCTAACCACAGTTTCTCTTTGTGTGGGAACATGGAATTTCAATCATATAACTTCTAGATGGGAAAACCTGAAGCCCTGGCTGCTTATTTTTTATAAGCATTGAAAAACCATTAAACATATGTTTCTTTAGACAGTTATAGAACATTGCAGATTTTCTTTCCTACTCCTCTTTATGAAGTTCTATCTTTAGAAAGAAATTGTATCACAACATTTCAGACTCAGTGGGCCAAGGGGACATGGGGTTCTTAAGGTTACACAGAAAGAAATGTATATTTAAGAAGCCCCTAGATAATGACAGACAAGATAATTCAAATTGATTTAGACCTCATGTATGCAAGATTCTATATACGTAAATTAGGAGATTTAACCAAGATAGCCAAAATATTACACCTCCATTCTGCTTTGTCAATTTCTACTTCTAGTTCTTCCTTTTGTTTCTCCACAGAAATTGTCACCACCTGAAATAGTATGAATTTATTCGTTTATTCAATTATCGTCTCTCTTTATGCATCAAATGAAAACTTTATAAATGTAGAGGCTTTGCTTGTTTGTTCACTGATCAATTTGGCCCTAGAATAGCACCTCGTGCATGATATATTCTCAGGAAATATTAGCACAGTGAATGAATGAATGAATGAATGAACATAGAAGAGAACAATTTATAACCAAAGGAAGCTGATTGATTTTCTTTAATAAGACTGGAAGGTTGGTATCACCAACATAATCTTTTCTTACAAACTATAAATGAGAAATGAAGACTAATTCTTGCAAAAAAACAGAGTTTCGTGTTTACCAAAAGCAAATCTCTATTTGTTGCCAAGGAAGCAAAATAAAATAGGGCAAGAAGGACTTAGTTATTAAGTCAGAGGCATTTTGTACTGTGTTAAGCAATGCAATGGCCACTGATACCCATAAAGTCAGCTTTGAAAATCAGAAACAAGAATGTGGAGATCTATCCAATGAGCTGATGGTGTATGATTATGTAGTAATAGAAAAAGCATCAGATTCAGAGTTCTATTTCAACTAACAAGTAAGTGATTAGTGAATGTTAGCAGTTAATATTAATATCACTTGAGTTTTTGTTATTTGTTACACAATATATGTGTATGTATGTATATGTGTGTATATATATGTATGTATGTATATGTATATGTATTTCTATAGTACTTTGTATGACGGTTAAATTGGTCAGTTGGATTTGGTTTCAAATCACACCTGTGCCACATACCAACTGGTGACCATGGGCAAGATATTTAATCTGTTTGAACCTAGTGTCCTCATTTACTTCCCTGAATTGTTGTAAGTACATACTGTTGTAAGAGATATAATGTATCAAGGTGCTTTATCCATGTCTGGCATGATAAATTATGATGACTGATTATTATAATTGCAATATTGATTATTACAAATTAAAGTCCTATAAATGGAATGGACTAAAGTGTCCACATGCTAAGGAAACTTATCATAATTTGTGAGAAAAACCTTAAGAAGACTATGTTTCTTTTTAATTCTTTGATATTATAATTCTGTTAAAGTAGATGATGTGACTCTGAAGTCACTTAGAATTATTGCAACAAAAAGAACAAAAAAAGAAATAAAGGGAATATTTATGCCTTTTTATGAACAAAACACAGATGTCTAAAATATTTTTTAAAAATAAAAATAAGTAACAATAACTCAAAGTTATTAATTTCAAAATGATTTCATAAAATAATTTCAAAACATAAAAATGCTTTGCTTCCGGGCCTCAAAAAATATTGGCTATTCCTCCATTTGGAGTTTATTTTAGGCCCAAATATAGACTAATGAGTTTACCAATGGTCCTTGTTTTCTCTTTGTTCTTTGTGGCTAATATTTTTCTCTCTAAGTTTTGTTGTATATTTTATACCTCATAAACAAACAAACAAACAAACAGATACGCTTGCACATTGATTATATTTTCAGTCAAGAAATATATTACTTTAAATAGTCACTGGTATATATCACAATCTCATCAGATATCTTTTCTAGTAACAACAATAAAATTTATACATTGGAGATTTGTTAGTAGCCATGTCTATGAAGCAGCTTAACACAAAAGACATGCATGCAGCTATCAAAACTTAAAATATAAAGAAGAAAACAGAATTTCAGCCATCCAAGTGGCAAAAACATTATATAAATAGTCTCAAAGATTAAGCAAAAGTTTTCAAGGGCTAACTGGACAGATGACCATAAAATGAAGAACATAGTTTTGAAATAAGTAAATTTTTCCTTTGCTGTTCTTCACTTTACATTTTATATTTTCTTTAATTTTTTGTCTCCAGTAACCAAAAACTGTGCCAGGCCTCCTACTTTACTAAGTACAGTACCAATTTAAGTCTTTCAGCAAGAATACCTTCTCTGAAGAGTGCCCACTCTGTGGGTCTATATGCACCACACATGTGCCCTCTGTTCCTTTTCCTTACAACATGCTTGCTGTCCACTACAGATATGAACAGCACTGCCATTCATATCAGAAACTGATAATTAATGGCTCATGGGCCAAATCTAGACCATTTCTTTATATAAGTAAAATGTTATTGGAACACAGCCACATCAATTCATTTATGTGATATCTATGGTTTCTTTCACACTACAATAGCAAAGTAAATACATATCACAGAGACTATATGATCCACAAAGCATAAATTATTTACAATTTGACCCTTTACAGAAAGTTGCTGTTCAAGATACTGCCATATTTCCGCAAATAAATGTATATTTATGTTAGAGAGAAAAATACTAAAGCCAATAAAAGGAAACTGCTATTCACATGGTCATTCATTTTGGTTAGATTTGAGTTCTGTTTTCAGCTCAAAAAAATAATTATTTGTGGTAAAGTCACCTTAGTATATGATTATCTGTAGTAAAAGACAATATGTTTGAATTTCAGAAGTCTCTGGGAACTATAAACTATCTTGCATTGCTTGGTAGGAGTTTCAACCTCAGCCAAATTTTTTTTTATAAAAGAACAAGTTTTAGGAGTAAAAAAGCCCAGGAGCTTTACTTAAGCTAATAAATGATCATCATGACCTACAAATACAACCCTGATTAATGAATTTTTTAGTAGCCATTCCTGATACCTCTCTTTAGACATGACATTTACTCCCAGATAACAACTTACATAAAAGTTTCACCAAAACTTAGAGGAACAAAAGACAGGGCATAAAAAGGCTTTCATTTTAGTATTTATCTTTCTTTGAGAGTTATCACCAGTTTGTACGATGGCTGCTCTGTTTGCTCACAGAGTCCCGACTATAACAGGATCTCATTCATTATTTATAAAGCACATTAAGATACCTTGAGTGTAGAAGATGCTACAGAAAAATAGTTCTTCCCTTCTCATTGTGTTAACCTAGATTAAAATTAATAAATTTTAGAGCAGAAAGAAAATGAAATAATACATAAAGCTAACATAGAAAATACAATAAAATTCAGAAAATTATTTTTAATACATTTCACTTTGTAACTTCTTGGTTGAGCATGAAGTGACATCCACTCTTATTCTGATATTTCTATAAACCTATAGTAATAATCATTACAGTATATGGTCTGTGTTCACTAACCTAGCAATGGTGAAGCTGTCTAGAGATGAAATATAGATTTAACCACAACAATGAATCAAACTGCCTCATGTCATCATGTGTACCCTTTATTCCTATAATATCTGTGTTCTGCACTTTCCCATTTGACAACTTTATGTTCAAGTTATTAGGATTGGAGGGTTTTTTTAGCATTAGACCCATGTCATAGGAAACAAAATCTAAGCCCACAAAGTCTTGCTTAAATAAGTATTTGAAGTAAATATTGTTTAAATTAAATAGAGAACAAATATAGGCAAAAACTGAAGGGAGAGATTTCCCCCACCATGTAAATTTCATAATATACTTTATGCAAAATATTTATTATTTGTATGACTTGAGGTGAAGTACTTTTACCACTTCAGAAATGATTTTGTTGTTGTTGTTATGTATAATGTGAGGGGTAGATGAGAAGAGAGTGAGATGAGAATATACAACACTGTTGTGCTAATTAAACAAAAAGTTGTCTCTCTCTGGATAGATGCAGACTCTAAGAGCACAGCTTGGTCCAAATCAGAAGTCACTTCTTATGCTAGACAGACACCACCCTACATCAGAGTAAAACAGTTGGCCAACAGAGTGGAAATTTGATTTTATTTTCCACTTTCACCTTTAGTTGACACTCTTGTTCAATCAACAGCTCGCATAAACATGTATAGTAGTTCTGAGTAAGAGTTAGAGAGTAGATAACCTCTAATTTGTTTATCTCTCTCACAATCTGCTCTTTCTACAACTATGCTATGGAAACCTAGTCAAGAACAAGAGAAATTATGATCAGACCAAACATGGGAAACTGCTTACATTTCTGTGTACCATAGAATACACATTGACAGCCTAGTGTTCACACATGGTGTAAAATAATTACAACGCTGATGGTCACTAAATGATGCCTTATAAAAGGAATGAATAAAGGGACTGATTTTTTGTTTGTTTTTGGTATGACAAAGGAATAGCTAAAGAGAAGTGAGAAAGAAGAAACAAAACAGGAAAGTGCATCCCTTTTTCAGGATGCAAATAACAACAAGGCAGATCTTAATATAACATAAGAGAAAATTTTTAATAGAACTTTTCAAGCATGGATTAATTCTAAGAATAGCAAGCTGTAAATGATTAGAAATGTTCAAAGTAATGGTGAATGGTCACTGGTTTGGATATTTTAGAAAGAATTTATTTAAAAGGAAATCAAGATTTGTTATTTAACATTATGAGAAATACAGGGATTTAACAGATAACAATTCTACTCCACAACATATTTTGAACACCTGTCATATTCTGAGTTCTCTGCTATCTGCTAGGAGTATGCAGATAGATCAGAACTAGTCTTTATTCTTAAGATACAACAGAACATGCAAATAAATATATACATAATTACAAACTATCAATATAAACAATATGTTTAGTTCTTTGAAAGAAATCAAAGAAGGCTTATTGAAGTAGTTAACATTTCATTGAATCCTAAGGAAAATCTAGACTAGAATTTCCCCAAAATTGTAAACAATGAGAGAGAAGAGATTATCTGGACAAGGCTAGGTGCTTTCCTAGGTAGGATTCCACAATTTAATATCTTGTCAAGTTTACTGTCATCCAGTGACCAGTAAACAAAACTCTTACTATCTTACTCAATTGACATTTATAAAATACCCTATACAACAATAGAGAATACACATATTTTTCCAGTGCATACAAAAAATTTACCAAGATAGAGCATATATTGGACCATAAAAAGTTTTAATACATTAAAAACATTCAAGTCATTAAGAGTATGTTTTGTGACTACAATGAAATAATTTAGAAATAAAAAAATAGGAAGATCTCTGATAAATTCCCAAATATTTGCAAATTAAATAGCATACTTTAAACAATCATGGATCATAGAAGTTAATGGAGTATTAAAAGTTATTTTTGTCTGAATGAAAATAAAAACACAATATATCAAAATTCGTAAATGCCACTAAAGAGGTATTTAGAGGAAATTTTACATCACTATTTTTTTATTATATAAAAGGATAGTATCAAATTATTGATCTCAGCTTTTACCTTAAGAAACTAGACAGAGAAGAAAAAATTAATTTCAAAATAAGCAGGAAAAGGGAAATAAAGACAATGATAAAATCAATGAAATAATTTCATTTTTAAATAGAGAAAAATAATAGAGAAAATCAATGGAATCCAAAGCTCATTCTTTGAGAATAATAAAATTGATAAACTCTAACCAAACTGATAAAAAAGAAGAAGAAGAAGAAAAAAGAAAGAAAAATGTTACAATAAAGAATGTGATAAGTGATGTTACTATGGATTTTATAGTTATTAGAGATGCTAAGGAAACATTTTGAAAAAATATGTCAATAAATCTAATACCTTATATAATACTACCTCACACCTGTTAGATGGCTATGATTAACAAGATAAGTAATAATAAGTGTTGGAGAGGTTGTGAAGAAAAAGGAACCCTTGTACATTTCTGTTGGGAACATAAATTGGTACAGCCACTGTGGAAAACAGTATGGTGGTTCCTCAAAAATTTAAGATATAATTATCATATTGACCCAGCAATTCCTCTTCTAGATATCTACCCAAACAATTTAAAAACATTTCTTTGTAAATATATATGTGCCCCTGTGTTCGTTGCAGCATTATTTACAGTGGCCAAGACATGGATAAAAACAAAGTATCCTTCGATAGATTGGGATAAAGAAGATGTGATACATATATACAGAAGAATACTACTCAATCATAAAAAAAAAAGATGAAAGACTGCCATTTGTGATAATATGGATAGATCTAGAGAATATCATGCTAAGCAAAATAAGTCAAATGGAAAAAGTCGAAATCATATGATTTCATTCGTATGTGGGATATAAAACTGGAAACAACAAATAAGACAAACAAAATCTCAGACACAGACAACATTATAGTTGGAAAGGTGGGTGGTGAGAAGCAGAAAAGGGTAAAAGAAGTCAAATATATGGTGATGGATGGAGATTAGACTTTGGGTGGTGAATATGCAATGCAATATATAGATTATGTTTTATAGAATTTTCACTTAAAACCTATGTAATTTTAGTAACCAATGTCACCCCAATAAATTTAATAAAATTAAAAAATTAAAAAATACATAAATGATCTGATATCTTGAAAAACAGTCAAAGCTCACTAGAGAAGGAGATAGGCTGAATTAATCTCTACCTTAAAGAAACTGAATTAGGAGTTAAACATTTTCCCATGTAGTCTACAATTTATTATTTACTTTAGTAAGTTGACTGTTGTCCATGTATCTGCTCTTCATGTTTACAAATTGATAAAAACAGTTCTTATTACTCCCCAAATTTTGAGATTGTCAATGCATATTAAACAATCTCATTTGCCAAATGAGTCCTGAGTCACCTTTTCCAGAATAAATTACAGAAGAAGCCATATAGATATATTTCTTGGTAAGAATGAAATTAGGGAAAGTCATTTTATAATTCAAAAGATGCCTTCTTCTCTATATGAGTGAAACAGCTGTCAGAAATATGAAAAAGAATCATGTCAGTGGGGAAAGCTAGCATCAGCCCATGAAAATAAATTGCTAGGCACTTAAAACATTTTACTTTGTGATTCTCTTTTTCTAAACTTCCAAGGTTTATTAGTATCTGTTCTGAAAATGATATTCTTTTTTTTGGAAATTTTGTACTTTTTCAGGTTAGAACAAGTTTCTCAAACTCATCACTATTAATATTTTAGATTGGATATTTATTTGCAATGGGGGCTGCCAAGTGTATTTTAGGATGATTACCATCATCTCTGGCCTCTGCCTATTACAGCAAATGTCTCCCAACTTGTGAGAAACAAAAATGTCACAAAATGTTGCCAAATGACTCTTTGGGAACAAAATTGTTACCTTTTAGAAATCTCTAAGTTAGTGTCAAGTATTGCTGACCTGGAAATTGGTCTCTACATTTAAGATAATCCTATATAGCTTTCTTTATTATCATGCACTGTGATGATTTTAGAGTTCAAATCTCTGAGAATGATATATTTTTTTCTTATTGTCATATTCTTGTATTTATTCAACAATAAGTAAGGATTTTCATGTATGAGGGCACTAGTAAATAGTTTTAAATTACATTCCAACCAGAGAGAGCAAGGTGAACAAAAGAATAAGGAAGTAATACATGGAGAAAATCCAGGGATAAGAGAGGTTAGAGTATATCTGACAGTCTTAAAAATCTCCTTGATCTAAATAATTAACCTCTCATTCTGTACTGATGAATAGCAATAAATAACTTTGAAGTTTAGAGCATATCAAGAATATCCAGTTACATGTTCATTATGTTATACAATACTTACAGACCCTAATTAGATAAGCACCGTTATTATTTTCATCATGTACATGACAAAACTTAAGTAACTTAGTAAAACACATATACAACAGGTCCTTAAATAATAGTCATTTTGTTTATAATGAAACAACATTGGTCATTTTGTTTATAATGAAACAACATTGGTTGATGAGAAAAAAAATAAATTGATTCCCCGCCGGAGCCGCTGTCTATTTGGAGTTTGCTCATTCTCCCAAAGTCTGTGTGGGTTTTCTCTAGGACTCCAGTTTCTTTTCACATCCCAAAGATGTATATGTGAGGTGAGTAGACATCTACATCGTCCCAGTATGAGTGAGTATGGCTGTGAATGTGAGTGTGCCCTGTGATAGAGGACGCCCTGTCTAAAGTGGATTTCTGCCTAGTACCCGGAGCTGCCAGGACAGGCACCAGCCACCCACAATCTTGAACTGAAATAAACAGTTTGAAAAAGAACAATCTCACTTGTTTTTATTCATATTTCTTAAATGTATGTATATAGTTCACATTTATTTTAATGTTTAATATTAGAAGTGTTTTTCTTTTTTATTTAGAAGTTTAGTGATGTTTATGCGACCAGAAATATGTTGTAGGAACTTAACTCTTACTTATATCAATTAGCCTGTGGTAAAATTCATTTCATTTTATGTCTTTTCACTTAAAGTCACAATCCCAAGAACCCATCCATGACGTTAAGTGAGGACTTACTAGAATAAGTAGCAGAACTAGTTTACAAACTCATTCTGTCTGCTTCTATAATTTGAGTTCTAGACAGTGTGTTCTTACAACATGGATAAACAAAGAGAAATAAAATGATCTTTCAAGAAGCTCAAAGTTTATCTTTACAGATTATTTTATCTTTTTAGAATATCTAACCATTAAATTTTAATTTAAATAAACATTAATTGTAGAATTACTCTGTGGCTTATTCATTTCCTAAGCCTTGACCATTACATATCCTCTGAATACTCACATCTTCAGAAATTTTCATTTCAAATACCATGTTCCTAAACTCAGTGGCATCTCATCATGTCTTTGAGAAATAAAAGTAAATAATGGGGAGGGGAATATAGTGACATGATTATGCTTATAGTTTAGAGACCAAACAGAATCAACTATCTCCAGTACAGAGGCATTGGCCAAAAAAATTATTGACTTAGAAAATTATTTGCCAAAGCCTTAAAGGAATGTTTTAGTCAGATTGGAAAGCAATGGCAGTAAAAAAAAGAATGTGTAACTGTGTATTCAGACAGATTTCTATTATTTTGTTATTGTTGTTTAAGGTAAAGCATTTTTGTTTTCTTTTGTGTTATCTGATGAGACTGGTAGACTCTATCTAAAAAAAAGCCTTTTTAAAAAAAATTTACATTGACGTGAATGTGTTTTCATTACCTTAAAGTGTCTGTTGTTTACAATTGAATCACATAAGAAAAACAAGGAAAGATATCCAGTAGGGATGGTATAACTCAGATCTTCTGTTCGGTGAAAGAAAGACTATATCTGTCCACATACTCAAAAGATTTTTTGATTACAGACTCCTCTCAAATATCTGGATTTGCATCATAAATTATGTGCAGGGTTCAACAAGTTATTGCCAGAATCTGTCATTCATCCTTTTCAAAATATGATACCTACTGACAGTCTTGGTCAAAAAGTAATGATTTGAAAGAAAAGGTCACATTTGTTTTTTTTAAAAATCAACAGTATTCTTTTGAGGAGAAACTTTCTGTTTTGCAGGGCTGCAGGTCCACCAAAACTCAGGCAGATTATTTTTTTTTCAGACAAAGGCATGGGGGAATGCTACTAATATCAAAAGAGTAAAGAGCCGTGTGTGTCTGTGTGTGTGTCTGTGTGTGTTTGTGTATCTGTGGAATTTTATACCTTTCCTCCATATATGTTTGAAGAGGCTACCAAAGGAATTATATAAGATTTGATGGCTATGGACAAGTGCAGAATGCTTTTGTCTGCTGAATCCTTTTGGGATTATACACTCTCTTTAGTTCAATACTAATATTCATTTACTTAGCATTTTAAGTTTTGCCCTAGCTCAGAGTAATATTAGTAACAGCTAAAAAAAGAGGCCAAGTTTAGATCCTTCTCTAAAATTCTCTAGTGTTTAGTGTATGCAAAATCCACGGGAGATATTCATTTAAAATATAAGTTCTTGAGTCTCATCTCAGATGATTCTAGTAAGTAGGTCTAGGATGAGGTCCAGGAATGTGCATTTTATAAGCCAACCAGTTCATAAGATGATCCCAGACCACAATTTGAGAAATCTTTGTGAACAGAGCCCAGCAATATGGGATAAGATATATTGACTTTTGATCTTTTAGTAATAAATTATTCTCTATGGTCATACTAAAAGAGTATTTACTTTATATAAAGAGAAAATTCAAATTAAAAAAAAAAACTTATTCTGAAGGTTTTTGTGTCTAGGAACCCCTACTTGTGGCTGATGTCAGACCTAGAATCTCCTCTGCAGCAGCAGTCAAGAAAAAATTCAGCCACCAGATGGAGGACTCAACCAACAGATCTAAAACAAGTGTCATCATGAAATCACAACACATCTAGTAGTAATTTATTATCTTTTCTAAAAATCTCAGAAAGAACAGTCAAGGCCATCAGAACTCAATCTTAATTTTAACATCCCCTTCTGAAATTCTTGCTTCCCTTATGTCCCTTCAATAACAACAACAAAGTCCTCAGAAATCTGAATGAAGATTATGCAATACGAATTTACTTTCCATTTTCTTTTCAGAGCAAACCCTTTTTGAGTCAGTCAACTTAGCTTTTGTCTTCCTGGTTTTGATACTCGTCTAAAGAGATTTGGGAAAAATGAGTCATATTTCATTGTTTGTATAAGCAAAGTCAGTACATGTATTTTTTTTAACGGATTGTATTTGTTACAAGAGCTTCCCTTCCACATGAGGATTTTAATACATTTTAACTGACAAAGAAGTTGTTCCAGTGCAATCAGCCATGTAAAAGAACGCAAGAGGATTGTATACTCCTGCAACAGGTCTTATAGAAAAACTCCCAGGACACTTTACCACAGTCTAAAATAAATTACCCATGAAGGAAATTATGAGGCTGAAGAGGCAGCATAGTATGTAGTGGTTAAGGATACAGATTCTACAGCAGAGCTGCTTAGATAGAATTCTTGTCAAATTACAAAACCTCCATGTGGAGGATAACAATAGTATCTATTTATTAGATAGTTAGGAGGATTGCATGACTTAATACATGTTTAAAGACAAAACAATAGCTGGTACATGGCAAGCACTATTTTATTTATTTAACAGCACTTCTACAGTGCTTTATGTGCAATGAATGAAGAAAAACTGTAGGGGATAACTGAGGGAAAAGTTATAAGTTAAATAAAACTAAACATATTAAACATTTTCATCTACCTGATACAATGATTATATTATAGTAAATTCCTAATGGAAAAAGAGAAGAAAAATGGTTCAGCATTTAGAGTGTCTAACTTCAAATTACTAGTTTTTTGGCTGAGACGAAATGCTTGAATAATATCATAATGAACAGAAAATTTAAATATTTAATTAGACATTTAAGAAATTGAGAGGAAGGATCTAACAGAGTTTAAGTAAAGCAAAAAGAAGTAATTTTAGGCACCCTGATAATGGAGCCGAGCAACTGTCTCTATCACTCATTTTGTGCTACACCCGCTGTTCTCGGGAATACCTGCCAGTTGCAACTGAGTAAGCCTCAGATCCTACCAAATGGCATGTAACAGGTCTAATGTCAACTAGTACATGGCACCTTTTTCCTGAGGCAACACACTGACAAGCTTCATGTCAGTTTAATAGAGTTTATGGGAGTAGCAAGAAGAAGGATACTTATCAAGGAATAATGAACCTCTAGGATATCAGGAGGTAGATAAAAGTGAATAGGGAAGGAGGGAAATGTTACTTCCCACCCTCAACAAAATGCATTTAAATGGCTTTGCTTATGGTTATTTATCGCTAGCTAGGAATCTGGGATAAACTGAATAAGGCGGTTCTCTCCCTGTATTTGGTATAATAGCACAGATGGTTCATTTGTAGAGAGGGAGAAAAAACCCAAAGCACACAAGTTTATCAAGTTCAGTTGACTTCACTCCTGAATCTGCAAAATTTGGTTTGAAACCCTGTGAGACTCAAGTTTTTTGAGAGACTTCTTTCAGATTTCATTCAAGTGGAAAATGAACAGGCTCTCTCTCAGCAGCACACTGCTTCTGCTCGGGGTAAATCAGGGCCATCTGGGGTTTAGGATCTATGAACCCGCCAATTCCAACATACATACTCCAGTTTCATACACTATAAGTTCAAAGGAAATCTGCCTCCCAAATAATGAAACTTGCTCCTTTTATTTTGCTAGAAATGCCTTGATATCACTTGTTCTACATTGATACCAATAGTTAATCCCTTGCATTCCTCAAGAAGCAAGCATTTGCTGTGGAATGAAAGAAAGATAGTCCATGTAATAGAAATAGAGAGTACACAAGTATCACAATGAGCAAGATTTATGGATTAAAAGATTTGGAACTAATGACATTGAATATGACAAAAGCACTATTCTGAATTGATATGCACTATGAAATACATAAGAGAAAATAAATACTGATCTTTAAAGAATGATTGTGATGTGCATCTTCTTCTATTTCCTTTTTTTCATTGGTAGCTATGTCCTCAAAAACTGCTGTTATAAAATAACCACTAAATTTTCTCATACTTTCTTCCTTTACCTTCAGAGTTTCGAGACATTTTAGCTACAAGACCTGTCTGCCTACTTAACCTAATAGCACAAATGGTCCATTTGTAATGATGAACATTAACTACACCTATTGATTAGAACAGTAGTGGTGGCTTCTTTGCGTAGAAAGATATGGCTAATACTACTAAGTGTAAATAGCTTTGAGCTAGTGACAAATAATTGTATCTCATTATGTACATGAAAAGCCCACCATTGTGCAGTGACCCAGATGAGAATGAAGAGAGAATAAGCTGAAGAAAAAGGAAACATGGGAATGTTAAGGAATGTGGAGGAATAGTACCTGTTGGGCAAGTTGTCCCATGTAAAGCCCATGAATAATTCCAACCTTTTTAAGTCCAGAGATTTCCATCTGAATGCCCACTCTGGATTCCATTACTAGTCAGGGCCCACAGAAAAAAAAAAAACAAGACTTGGATAAAGCACACTTTCTTTTACTAGATAAACCAATTTGGTTTTAACACACATATAGAGAGCCAGGGCATTAAAAATTGTTATGTACACATTTCAACCGACTCTACAGATGCAAGAATAGTGATTATGTGTATTTTGGCAAGACTGTATTTTGAAATGCATAGCTGTAAAACAATAAAATACTGCCTCTTCTAGTTTTCATTAACGAGGTTACGGGAGGAGAACAGGACATTAAAAGAATGGGGTAGTAGGTAATTGTAGATAGAAAGAATAGTGGGCGGGGTAGTTAAGTATCTGTAAAAGGTTTTGTTTTGTTTGTTACTTTAAAAAATAATTACATTTATTTTTAAACAATTACATTAGAAAGCTTTGGCACAACAGGCTATCTTAGAAGTTAAGATACATATTGAATCATTTAACATTTTTTTAATATTGGAGAAATAATATATAAAATATTTTCTGAGGAAAAATTTGAACATTTCCCAGCACAGTTGATGTGGCTTTTTATAGACAATATAAAAATATTTAGAGTTACTTGACACAATTTTTAAAATGAGTTGTTCCAAAAATTATACTCAATACCTTCATGGAGAAAAGCCAAAAGAAAGTTATTTTGAACTAGAACCAACACACAACGCAGTGAAGAGGTATCATTTATTTAATAAAGGTAAGAATTGCATACATGAAAGGTCAATTTTTCCCCCTTTCTTCCAAAGGTCAGATGTTGTTATATTTATATTGCTCCCTTAAAACTGTGATTAAACACTTTTATTCGTACTGTCTCTAGCTGTTAATCAACATCTGTGTTAAATGTTAGAATCACCTTTCATCTTTCCTAAGTGCTTTTGTTACTACTTGGCAGCTGCGGTAGGAGATACACTAAGGAAACGGCTGTAGTCTCTTGCCTTACAGTGTGGGCTGCTACGGAGGAAGAGGAGGAAGGTATGCTCCAGGCAGAAAGTCTTCGTTCTAAACCCATTTGAAATAAACACGGTCAATCTCACAGCACATTCTGAAGATTGATGTAAACGTAGTCACTCTCAATGATTAAGACAAAGCGAAAATACATTTAATAGTTTTTAAAGGTGATTTTAATGGCTCAGATTTAATTATGACTCAACATCATGTTTTTGACTTCTCCCCCAACCCCTCGATGTCAGGAAACAAGACCAGGATATAAGAGAGCAGTTGAGAGACTGCAATCACCAACACAGAACAAAATTCAGTCAAGAGTCCTGTTTATACTCTGGCCTCTGACTCACCAATGACCAGTGGGCAACTGCCTTGATTCTCTTAACTTAATGTTTCTCACATGAAAATAATAACCATGGCATAAGAAATAATATTTCTCAAGTGAGTTGTGAGTGTTCTTTAATTAATGCTCAAAGGGTAATTTAATATGTTGAGAAACAAGTCTTTGTAAAAATGCAAAGTAATAAGATAATGGGTTTTAATTGGCCAAGCTGAATAACAGAATTCTAATTTAATTTTAGCAATTTTCCTTGGTGCCTTTTGCTAACGCTAACTGATAAATCTATGAGATATTCTCTTATACTTGGGCTCATCCTGGAGGAGACTGAAATAAGCATATTACTCCCTTAGCACACAATGTTCAACGGAGTGAGGTAATTTTCTACTTTCGGTCCTCTAGAGTTCCTCTCACAGTACGAAAAGCAATAGTTCTAAATTGTTTCTCAGTGGCTAGAAAAGTGAAATCTTCACATAGGATAGTGCTTCTGTAAACTACGGTCAATAGCAGCAGATATAAACTTTCAAAGTCAAAATTTAATGCCGAAGTTGTGGTCTTATCAAAATAGACACTGAAGAAACGTTTACATTTCTGAAAATGCCTTAAAGTTTCACTGCTCTTTTCCACCTAGAACAGGACTTGGTATTAGTTTAAGTCTTTTGAACCAAAAGAGGTAATTACTACCTTTTGCCCTGTAAGCCACAAAAGGGTGGCTGAGCAGGGTCACGTTCTCAACCTTCTTTGAGAAGAACAAGAAAATTAGTGAGGCACCTGAAGGTTAAAATGATAAAGTGTCTCTCACACACACAATCAAATGGCTTATCCTATCGTGGTTCTATGTGCATGTCCTAGAACCTAAGGAAATACTTTTCCTTTAAGAAACTATTTTATGAAAATAACAACTAAGAAATTTTCCCTGGTATTTATCTTTTTGCCCTGAATTATGACATATTTTCTACCACGAAGTTAAATTTTAATTAAAGTAGGATAAAATATATTTCTCCCAGTTTTCCCAAAACACAATCTAACATCCCAAATTATTTGTAAGTTTACAATGTTTCCCACTCTTTCCTTTTACAAAAAGTAAGAAATATTAATAATCTCAAGAATTATGTTATCCACATAATCACACTAATTTTGTTTAAGCATCAGCTAATTTCTCTTGGTTATCCTGTGCAACTATAAATAACTAGTATAACTGAAATTTCATTTATAGCAGTATTGTACTTAAAAACTATAAATATCCCAGAAGCTAATTCTCCAACCAACCCTGTTAGTTAGTCAGTATCAGGTAAATTCATGCCAACTTATTTACACAATGGTCTCTGTTGAATCGGCACACTCACAACATCATGTAATTGGAAGCACAAGCTTACCATGTCTGTTCTGTCATAAACCAGAAGATTGAAAAATATTTCTAATTAACACACCTTGTTCTATATTAGTTCCACATCATAGCAGGCTTGCCAGAAACTGATATTGGATCTTTAGAGTAGAAAAAGTTAAGAGACAGAGTTGGAGAAACCATCTTTATAACTGAGTGGCAAGTTAAACACTAAGTCAAAACATCAAGAACTATGTGCAATCCAATCTGAAGAGGAAGTTTTCTCCAAAGCCATAACACATTAAAATGGATGCTAGAAAGAGTTTATTTTTGAACCAAAAAGCTGGGAGAGAAGGAAGGGTTGCAAATAAAGATTAGAGTATTATTTGTTTGGTTATTATTTGATATTGTTACATACTGAGACATTTTAAGCATGCGATTACAGCATTAACCTCTTTAAATAAGATAATAGAATTTTTTTTTAATTACCAGCCCCCTCCCAGGCATTCATTAGTTCTTCTAGAACTGGTTCTCCTTATCCTAATTTTCATTTGGAGATTCATTTCTCTCTCAGCACATGATGCTTAGGAGAGAGACCTGTCAACCCATTGATGTGATTCCAGCCCAAGCCAATCAGGTTATTGCATTCCACCAGTCAAGGTAAATGCTTCTAAGGACAACATATAATCTAAGACAACCTGACTAAAGCGAATCTTATGATTTTTGATAGATATATCTAAAACAGAGAACTTCCTACAGGATGAATAGAAAAGGATATAAAAATCTGCAAAGACATTTTGACGTGATAAATGGAAGAAGAGGCTGTGAATGCACCGGCACAAAGGAAATCTACCAAGATATATAGATGGAATAACTAGTTACGTGGCTTTAACCCTGGATTGAGCTTCACCTAAAGTAGAACTATTGCTACACTTGGTTGAGAGTTATGAGAACTTATGAATAAATCCCCTTTTTCACTAGTTTCAGTTTTTGTCACTTCTTTGTCACTTTATATTTGACAATGTCATTCATCCTCACAGTAACTATATGGTGTAGATATTATTTGCATTTACAAAAGCAAAACATAAAAAAATAAAAAAATAAAACCTTAATCTTAGTGAGGTCAAACAAGTTGCCCAAGTTCACCACTTAACAAATTGCACAATTGAGTTTTGATGCTATATCTCTCTGACTATAAATCTTAACCTCTTAAACATTGCAAAATAAAATGCTTCCCTAAATAGGGGGAGAATAATGCGATTTCAATATCAGAACTCCTTATAACTGAACAGTCGCCTGTTTTTACTGGCTTCGAGTACATAGACAAATAATCCCGTAGACTGCAATAAATATGATTCAGTAATAAAGTCATAAAAAATAATAAAGTCTTGAAACTTAGAAATAGTTTGTATAAAGATATGTCATATGATTGTTGTGCTTTATATAATTTATAGTTGTTGTAATTGCATAACCTTCCTCCCAATAGTAGAATGAATCCTAAACTGACACTTTCCTCTCTCTTTCCCCTGGTCCATTCTGGACTGGATATGACTCATTCTGTTGATCTTAGCTTCACCATAAGTCTTCCTAAGAAAAACTTGTTTTGATTAATATTTAAAGTACCATGGGGATTGTTTCCTGTTTTTCTTAAGCTGTCTACTCCCTTTCTATTATCTCACAGATGATTTGTTAAGCATACAGGTTTGTATTGTTTCTGATACTACAAGAAAAACAAATAGGGCAATGTTTTTCTTACTGTTATACCCAGGAAGCTGGGGAGATGGTGATGTTACATGTTGAGTTTCTGAGTTCAATTTTATATTTTTTTTCAAACAAGAGCTCTGCTTCTTTTTAAAACATTTGAAATTCCTAATGAAAGAAATTTTTTAGAGTTATGCCACCTTTATGGATTTCTGTCCCTTAACTATTCATATAGTAAGACCAAAAAACTAAGCAGCACAATTTAATGTATACTTTACTATGTGACCTTGAGTAAACAGCCTTGGTTTTCTGATTCTTTGTTTTATCCATTTGTAAATTGGAGATAACAGAATGTAGTATGATAAATTCTAAAATATGGATGTGATGATGATGTTAGGGTAGAATATTTAATCGTCATCCCAGAAGGAGAAGAAAAATTTCTGAATTAATGTGATAGGTAATATGAATTTTATATGTCAAGTATACATTTATCTAAAAGAGGTAGGAGGAACAAGTAGAACTGATCCATGTTTAGTATATTAAGTTCAAAGAACCAATATATTTAAAAATACTGTACAAGATAGAACATAGAGAAAATAACATACCTGAGTCCATTGTGCATAGCAAATTGCAACTAATTCAGTGTAGAAATCACAGTAGCAGTAGTTAAACTAGGATCAGTGGGGAACGAAAGACTTTTTAAGGCAGATTAAAGATCTATATCATCAAGGGAAGAAGGAGGCATGGAAATAGTTAAGAGAAATAAGTTAAGAGAAATAAGTTAATTTGCATTTCTAAAATATCACTCAGACGACAATATGAAAATGTATTGGATGGACCCAGATTCTTCACTACATGGTGATTTGATGAGATGAAGAAGGTGATTTAAAAAAAGAACAGAGACTCCTGTCTTGGTCTTCAGGTTAAATGAAGATGCTATTCATTGAGAAAGTGATATTCAGGAGAAGCAGTAATATTTGTTTGTTGAAGGGAATTCTTAAAGTCTTCTTTTATTCCTTTGGTAATTAATCATTTTGTGCTAAAGAAATAATTCTCTATTTTGAAGTTTGCTTATTAAAATAACAAATGTTTTCTATCTCCTGACTTCACATTTACAAATTCATGTTAAGATACATAATTATTGAAAATATGAACAAAGAAATAATATAAAATTATAAATAAGTATCAATAATAATAACAAAAAATAGGAAAACATTACATTTTGGGAAAATTTTTTAAAGTTCTAAATACTCATTGGTCAAAGAAGAAATAAAAAGGGAAATTTAAAAACTAGAACTAAATAAAATAATAATTCTTCGTTAGAAAACTTCTAGAATGCTAGAAAACATGATCAATATTAACAAACTAAATTTATAACTTAAGATAGAAAAA
The DNA here is from genome assembly GCF_902729225.1 of Pteropus medius. Classification (NCBI taxonomy): domain Eukaryota; kingdom Metazoa; phylum Chordata; class Mammalia; order Chiroptera; family Pteropodidae; genus Pteropus; species Pteropus medius. The sequence continues at coordinate 11,589,305 of NW_024350319.1, read as the reverse complement.
TAGCGAAATAAAAATGAGAAAATAGAATAAATGAAAGGATGTAGCAGAGATTAAAGAGATAAGGTATGACATATAATAAAGTAGAATAAAGTCAAAAGTTGGTTCTCTGAACTAGCTAATAAAAATTATCAATGTCTAGTTGGGTGAGGAAGTAAAAAGCAGATATAAAAATCCTAAATAAAATATTAGCAATCTGATTTAGCAATACGTAAAAACAAGATAATTTGTCATCACTTAATTTAAGGTGTCAGGGTGCAGAGCAGATCTCCTTAAAATATCCTTCAATGGTATTGATTATTTCAAACTGAAATCGCCTGAGTAGCAGCAGGAGCAGGAAGAGCTCTCTGATTTTCCTCTGTCCCTCTAAAAGCAGGAAATAAATCTCCATGATAGGTACTCTCCCCACTCCTAAAGGACTGAGACAAACTTATCACAAGAATTAGAAAATCGAGTCAAAAAGATGTGTATAAACAAACCTTGTAACATCTTTAATACCCAAGGTCAAACTCTATTTAGATTCCTCACTAACAATACCTGAACCTTGCTTATATTCCTTTCTAATGAGCACTTTCTTTCTCCTGTCAATTTTTCAAAATTTACTGTTTCTTTATCTAAAAAAGTATTAAAGGAGCCTGGTTTTATCATTTCTTTCAACCTCATTTTATAAGTATCATATTGTGATTCCCCTGTGCACACATAGTAAATTGGTTTTTTTTCCTCTTATTATCTTAGTCTTGTTAATTTTATTATTCTATTATCGGTCCAGCTATCAGAATTAAAGAAGAATGGAAGGGTGGAATTCTCTTCCTTTCCTTCAAAGGTATTTATGACAAAATATTAGTTTAACACTATAACACAGTATCAACTGATTAAACAAAAATAAAACATAAATTAAGACAAATTGAAATAGATAAGGCATTTAATAAAGTTCAATAATACGTTGCCTACAAAACAAGTAATATAAAGAAATAATCTCAGTGTGACAAATATATATATACATGTGTGTGTATGTGAACTAGAGCAAACAACAAATATGAAGTTTAAAAATTTTAAAAAGTTTATTTTAACATCAAATACAAATAAAGTCTTTTATATTCAACATCACTTTGGGAACTTTTTGCCTTGACAATAAATTTAAACATAAGTAATCAAAGAAATAAAATTGTTAGAACTAGAAAGAAGGAAAGAAAAAATATTTTTATAATTTATGATGATTTTGTCTACATAGAAATGTATACAAACAAATTTTATAGAAAATACAAGTAAAGCTATACATGCATTATTAGATTTAATGAGAAGATTTAGCAACTGGATATAAATTAATACCTAAGTGCAATGGTAGAGGATATAATTTTCAAAACCTATAGATTATAGTGACAAATAAAAAATGATGTACTTAAATAAGACTCAGAAAATTATGAGATATTATTCTGTCATTAAATAAGATTTAAACAAATGGGAAGTACCCTGCTCATGGGTTAAAAGTTTTAATATTACAATAATGCCAGTTCTCCCTAAATAATCTACAAACTTAATGTAATTAAAATGCAAGTATGTTTATATAGTGGTTTACAGTATAACTATAAATTTGAACAGAAATGCAAAATATCATGAATAGGTAAACATTCTTGAGGGGAAAAAAAGGTAAGCTATGCCCAGCCAACTCTCAAGATATTATAAATCTACATTAAGAAAGTAGTATTAGTAAAAGATTTTTTAAAAAAATCAGAGGAAAGAATAGGAATATGGAAATTTAATTTATAATGGAGCTGACATTAAATACAAATGGGGAAAAGATAAGCCATTAAATAATTTGTTCTGGGACAACTGATAATTGCTATTGAAAAGAAATTATACTTAACCTCTACCCCACAGCATAATAAAATATCAATTTCAATTGGATTAAATAATTAAATACAAAAGATAAAAGTAAAAAGCTTTTAATAGGAAACATAGAAAAATAAATTATGATATCAACATTTTAAAATGTTTTAAGAAAATAATTTATTAAGGAAAAGCTGGTAATTTAAACCATATTAGCATTTAAAACCCCTGTTTATCAGAAGATATAACAAAACAGGATACAAAAATGTGGAAAGTATTTACAACACATTACTGACACAAGTAACAATGTTTACCTATACTTATAACAACCTAGATTATAAAGCTGGCCTAGAATTATGGTTGACAGTTTTATGTAACTTTGACTTTCTTTTAAAAAATGGAGCCAGTACTTAAAATGCTAAGATGCTTCTGGACACCGATGATTATTTTTGAAAGCCATTGGCTAAAATTTGAAAAACCACTACAAAAATCAAAATAAGATAGAGACCTTTAGAATCCCAACAGTGAGAGCAGTTCATGGACAAGGTATAAATTAGAGTGAATCTAGGGGGAAAAAAAAAATAGCTGTCAGGGTGAAAAGAGTAACTGAAGAGTGTTTAATAAAAATGAAGAGAATTACCAAAGGCTTGGGCAGGCATAAGAAAATCAACGAGGAAAAAGTAATTGCCTTCCACTAGTCATGAAGGGGTAAGGAAAGGGAACAATTTTCAGAACCAGAGATAGAGTCTGACAGGATCTGTGACTTTTGCAGGAAAATAGAGCTATTCCAAAACTGGCCTGGCAAGATGATAACCAAGGAGACCACACCTTTTCTTCTACTTCTTACTCTCCTACTTATGCCTCCTGTTGGCTGAACCCAATTAAAAGATAGTAAAGTATTCCAATTAATTTACTACATAGATGACAGCACTCGTTTCCTTCTTCCTCCAGTGGAGGATAAAAGGAATATACAGAAAGGAAGGAAAATACAGAGATAGCTGGTATACCCCAGCATCCAAGAATAACAATAGATCATAGTAAAAACAATCATAATAATAGTTTACTGAAATATAATACTTTATAGCCTAGAAAGCACCTGCACATATACAATATCGTTGATCTCTCAAAAAATCCACTAAGAGAATTGTTAACATAATCACTTTGCATATTAAAAAATTAAAGCTCAGGAATGTTAGTAGTTGGCCACATAATTAAAAAATAAGAAGCTTTCAATTAAAAAGACCATACAGGCTTCCTGAAATATTATCATATATGTATTTACATTGGGGTTGGTGATTTTTATCTAATGAATTCCTTTCCTCACCCCAAAACATACACAGTCTTGAGTAACTTTTAAAAGATTTGGATTTGTTGACTTTGCAGGAACATGAGAGGAAGTTTTCGAATCAGAGAGATTTGAATGTGAATTCTGGACCCACATAGAGAAATTGAGTAAATTTTTATGAGACTTATCTTCATAATGTGTCTAGTTTAACAATGCTCTCCTTTTTCTCCCACATTCTCGCCTTATAGAGAACTGATTAAGAATATATGTTCCGAAGTCAAATGTTTTTGGTTCAAATCATAACTACATTTACTATTGTATAACCTTGGAAAGTAGTTTATTTCTTCTCTACAAAACAGAATCTATCGTAGACCATCTTTTAAGAGATGTTGTGAGGATAAATTTAAATAACTCAGGTAAATCCCTTAGTAAAATATCTGGCATATTATAAGCCATCTTTGTGATTTTTTTCATTGTTATCATTATCTATATCATTACTACTCCAAGATTATGCCTGTTATTATACTCTAATCTCCCAACATTAAAAAGTTACTTCTTGGGCAACAATTTCTCTCCATCCCTACTTTCTACTGTATCCCTACTTTTTTTCATAACAATAAAGGAGTTTTCCATAAACTGTCTTCACTTCCATATCTTTATTCTCAACAATTTCAGTTTCAATCATGTTTTCTCAAAGTTAGCCATGACTAACTTTGTAGATTTATTTTACTAAATCTGATGACAGTTTTTCTTTCCTTTTCTTTTTTAAACTCTCAGCAGAATCTGTAAGAGTTGGATTCTTCTTTTTTTGACAGTATTACTCTAATCTCTTTTTGTTCTTCAGCTCTATATTAAATGTAACTTTTGACACTCCTAATCAGTTTCCTCAGTCTTTCTACAATGTTACACTATTATTTTTCTACAACATTTATGACATCAGAAATCATCTTAATTTGCTTTTTTTTTTCTTTTTTATTTCAGCTTTACTAGATTGTAAACTCGATGAAGGTAAAACTTCATCTATCCTAGTCGCTGATGTTCAAATGTTTTGAACAGTGCCTGCATATCATAGGCACATAATGGTTAAATAAATTCACACATTAAATAATATAACATATAAACATATATCTGATACAAAGTAAATGCTTGAGAAAAATAATTTTTTATCTTTATAGTTTATGTCCATTCAAAGAAAAGTTACCCAAGAAAAGTTACTGATGGTTTAGTTAAATGATCCTCTGAGTGGCATGACTAGATTCCCAAACATAAGTACAAAATAACCATGGACCAACATCTTCCTTACTCTGAACTGCCATTCTTGTATGTTATTTTCTTTTCCCAGTTAGTTGAAAAGTTCCATTCTGTTTGGGTCACTAGCACTTTCACAATGAATTCTCTCAGCAGAGCAGTTGATTCTTCCTTTATTCTAGCCTTTCCCTCCCAGAGACGCCGTGCTTAGGAATGTCACTTCTTCACCTAGGCAGACCTGCTGCTTGCTTAGGTCCACTCTGCCAGATGTTTTATCACACTCATGATTCTTTCAAAGAATTCATTGTGTCTCCAGCCAGCCTCACCTCATTTAGCGACGTTCATATCCTCACATAGGTTCATGCTTGTTAAGGCCACAGTAATGCACATAATTCATATTCTCTTCCACAAAATTTCAAAGACCCATGTAAATTTAAGAATATGGCCAGACACATGTTCCAATGAGTACCCTATGATAGGTAAAAGAATTCTCATCCATTTTGTAGTAGTTAGATTTGTCTACAATAGAACACTAAGGATTGTCACTGCTTAGTTCCTTCACACCCTGGCCTGTAAGACTCCCAACTCTGACTCCCAAAATAATGTTATAGCAGTACCCTAACAATACCTTAAAAATTAGGCGATACAGCAACACACTCATTTTTATGAGAAAGACATAAAACTGTGTTTAGAGATTGAGTCGACTGTTTGAATTAATAGATCGACTAAGAAAGAACTGACCACCAGATGGCCTGAACTGCATACTTATATAAAGCACTATAATTTTCAAATCACTGTTACATATGTTATTTTATTTAATTTATAGTGTTATGATGAAGTTAGAACTACAAAAAGCTATTGTCAGTAGAAATGACCTGTTATCATTCACTCCAATTTCTTTATTCCTATAATAATGATCGTGATAATGACACCACATTACTGATTTATCTTACCCTTTTGTAGAAAATTAATATATTTTTAAAATTAACTTTAAAACTGATTTTGACTAGCCAGTGTTCTTCTGTCTCAGTAATACCACAATCCATGTCAATCATTCTAGATATATGATATTTTAAAATTATATTCTCAGAATATTGTTTGAATTAAATGGGGAAGGAAAATATAAATTAGAAAATTTAAAATACAGAGATGCAGTAACATATTGGCAATTGCCATCTATGTATTATCTTCTATTTGAAAATATGGCAAATGCACAGTACTTGTACCACATTTTGCAAACTCTGATACAAAGCTTGACATCTGCCAAAATGTCAAATCTACCAATGTCAGTTACTAGTATCTTTTTTTGGAAGAGTATTTAATAATTTTTTATGTTAGTTTTCTCTCCAGATACTAATTTGGAAGCTTCATAAGGTATTCAAAACCAAGAGAACCCTATTAATTTTTTTTTCTGGTAATTTCTTACACACCTTTATGAAATCTGCTCAGAATAATACAAAAAATTAGAAACGTAATCAGTTTTGTCACTTTTTAATACCGACTACCTATCCACAAAAGAGGAAACTTTAGCGTCAGTTGGCAACTAGTGCCAGAATAATAATGGAGTCATCATCTGGTAATACTAAAACACTATGGCAAATTAACATTGCCAGTCTAACTGCCACATCTTTACTGTGAGTCTCTATATGCCAAATAGACCTTTCCTGGGGAAATCTTAAAGTGTGAACAAAGTCATAATCTGTGTGTTTGATTGTTTCCATGATTGCTCTGAGGGGAATCGGGATTTGGTTAGGGTATATTTCATATAATAAGCAACTTCCAGGAAATTATTATTTTATTGAATAATAGATACTAGAGTTGCAACAGGTCAGAAATAAAAGCATCTGCTCCATTTGACTGACCTCACACAGGTAATAAATTATAATTCCACTTTATGGATGAACTACTTCAGCCTTTGAGAGCTCAGGTGCTTTGAAAAAAATCACAGTTAATTAATTAGAAATAGGCACTTCGGTTATAGCACTTAGCATATTGTCATAAATGTTCATTTAGTTCTTATTTATCAGTCCCCCTCAAAATATTCTAAGCATAAAAGAAGTACACATAAAAAGATCACATGCATGGTTATCACTTTTCCTGGCTCCTAGTACCTTGGTTGACACACAGTAGAAGTTCAATAAAGGTTATTGGTAAAAAGTAATAAACAATAACTAGTAGTTCCAATACCACGATGTACTACTCATGTGAGAACATGAAAAGGTATTTATTTTAGTTAGAAATTGTGAATGACACATTCTATTTGCATTCAGTAGAATCATAAAGTAAAATAATTTCTAGAAGAGAGGACCATAGTACACCATACAAAAGAAGAAAGAAAAATTAAATTTGAATTTTTAGTTCTTGAAATTGTAAAATGAGTATGAAAGTTAAAACAAAAAATAAGTATCAATACTTATATCATATTGTTCAATGGAGCCCAAATGAGGCTTTATTTCTTGGGGTCGTTGATAGCCTTTACGAATAGAATGTAACAAAACATTTTATAACCTTCAAGAAATGTTATATTTCCCCTTCTCTCACCAGAGTACTCAATATAATTCACGCTGAAAATTAACTTCAAAAGTATCATGCTTTTCTACCATCACCACTATTAAAGGCCTCCAGGTACTCAGTCTTCAACCTCTTTCAGACAGGAAATTGTTCGGGTCTTTTTGACAGATTTAGAAACAGAGAACCAATAAATCCATCTATAACCTCAAAGACCCATCTGTCAGTTGCAGACTGACAAGTCTTTGTTTTGTTTTGCTTTGTTTTGCTTTCTTTTATCCTGAGGGCACTAATGGCTGGTAATAATTGGGACATAAAGATAATCAAAGAAGAGACACAAACAGCATTATATATTAGAGAACACCATCAGATCGCCCTAAGCATCATTTTTTTCTCATCTCCCACTAATGTGAATGGGTTTACATAATATGTTTATTTCAAATACAACTGTCAGAAAATATCAGACCTAATTGCTATTATTTAGTATTCAGGTGGTCATGCATTCTGCCAGAGAAAAATAGAAACAACATATTAAAAGAATAACTTTCTTGTAGAAAATACCTATTCTTTTAATATACACTTATTTATTAGAGCTCATTTATTGGATAAATATCTCTCAGGTTTTGAGTAATCATTTCTCAAATCAACTCTGTAGTGGTTTTATCTTTCAACAAACTGAGAATTCATTCACATTTACAAACTCATTGTTCTGTCAGGTATATTAATTCTAACAACAATAAAAAAAAAGGAAAAGGAGATGAAGAAAAGGAAGGAGAGAAAGAGAGGAGACAGAGAGACACACAGAGAGTGAACAAGAGACAGAGAATCACTTTCTGAAATACTTCAGTCTGATGTATAGATGATCAGGTTATTTTTAGGTGTCTTTGTTGTATAATCCATAAACCGAGCTTCCTGTGTTATTCTATTATTACAATTTTAAAATTTCAGCTTCAATTGGAGTCGATGCTCTGAAACTTCTAGAGGAAAGCTTTCAGTTTTGAAGACAATATAAAAAGTTTGTGTAAATAACTGAAATACAGAAAAATTACTCAGTAATTAAGCTTTCTTCTTGAAAATCTGAGGAAAAATATTGAAAAATAATAATAGAGGCCTGGTTTTTGATTTGACATTGGTTGACAGATTTTTTCCTTTTAATTTAAGTAAACGTGCAAGCATCGTGGGTCATTTCCTCTCCATGTTTCTACTCTGCTGTTACAGATTTTAACACAATAGCTAATCTGAGGGTGACTTTCTAAGAGCAAAGGCAAAACAAACTTTAACAAAAGAGACCTCTATTTTATAAAGACCATCTCAATGGCCTCAGTGGAATTAAGATCATTTTTAGTTTGTTTTAATTTTGAGATTCCTTATTTTTGGCTAATTTAGAGCAAACCAATTAAATGAGGAGTTAATCTTTGAATTTCTTGGATTTTCCTATGATGCATCTTCCCTAGACAGGCCATGATATCTCAAACAATGTCAGTCTCAATTATCACCTTTGTGCAAAACAGCTGTATGCTTGTCTTTATGGAAGTCACTATGGATTATAATGAGACTCTATGTATCTGGTTACATCTGACTATTTCAGGGATCAAATTCTGATGTCAAAGTGGATATAGATAGAGGCAGTGGCCTACCAAGTATTAAAATTCTACCTATTGGAGGTGTTCTGTATCACATAATGATTCGTAAATAAATCATTTCTTTCTCGGGACATTTGAATATGAGACTTACAGAAAGACAAAGACTATAAAGTGGCTTGGAGGCCAAAAGACATTTAAAATGAATACTATCAGTTTGGATACTTTGTGACTGCAGCTAATAAAGTACTCTGTCCAAAACTGGATTGAATAAGAAAGAAATTAAATTTTTCACATAAGAAATCCAGAAGCAGGTGTGGTCTAAGGGAAACATTTCAAGGCACCAGCTTTGCTTCCTGTTGAATCATGTTCTATCCATTGCTTTGTTCTCAATCTGGAAGCAAACTGCCTGCAGCAGTTTAACAAGTCAAATCACGGACAACAAGACCAGGAACGAGAAGACAGACCATTTCTTTTTTGACTATCTTGTCTTTAGTGTGAGAAAAAATCTTTCCAGAACCGGTCCAGATGACTTACCCTCTTGTTTCATTCATTAGTGTTTAGTCAAATAACCTAATCGCAAGCAAAGGGAATAAGATCATCATGATATACCCAATTTAGAAAAGTTATTTGAGGAAGATAGCATTTAGGAGAATCGACCTCAAGGAAGAAGGCAATATTAAAAGCAGAGATAGTAAAAAATAGAAATATCAGAACAAAGTTGAGTCAGTATAAAAGAAACAGAGTTGTTGCTTTAGATTGAGAATTTATCAGATTTTTATAAAGCTTTGCTGAGGGTATGGAAACAATTCTATTTTTTGAGCCTACTTCCCTGTGCATCTTTCCAACAAAACTTTATAAATTAGATTAAATTTTTCATATTCCTTTTAATTTCTAGAGGCTCTAGCACAGTTACGAGCAATGCCCCAAACTCCAGACCTTTGCTGACATTTTACTTTTGTCACAAATTACTTTTACATGTCATATTCCTTGAAGCCTTAAGCCTTAGCTTAGAGTAAAATATAATTAATTAATATAACTCCTTCACAGATACAAACTGGCCTTGATTAAATCAGAACTTAAATCAAAGTGGTAGATATTTTTCATTTAGGCCCCCCTCCCTGAATTTTTAAAGATACTCTGTATTCTTAGTTTGCTATTTCTTTCCTTAGTTTGCTATTGCTTTCCTTAATTGTCATTACTGCAAGACAATCAATAATTATTCCACTTACTATTTTATTATTGTTGATCATTCGCCAAAAGTTTTCTTATAACTGTCACCATTGTCAAGGCCACTACAGGAGATTCCATCTGGGGAGAGCCATTTTCTGTGATTTCAATTCTTTGACTAACTCATTAAAGTGCAGCTCCTTTAGCAGAGTAGGCTTTTGAACAGTGTATTAGTTTTCTATTGCTATGTAATAAATTGGCATAGACTTAACACATTAAGACAATACAAATTTATTATCTCAGATGTTGTGTGGGTCAGAAATATAGACACAGTAGGCTGGGTCCTCTGTGCAAGGTCTCACAAAGCTGTAAATAAAATGTCTTGAGCTGAGTTCTCATCTGAGGCTCAGTGTACTTTTCCAAGCTCACGTGATTATTAGTATAATTAATTTCCTCGTGGCTATAGAACTCTGGGAGGCTCTTTCTTCAATGACAACAGGAAAATTTCTTTGACTTTTGGAAAGCCCAGTTTCTTGTAAGTGTTTATATGATTACGTAAATTATACCCGGGATAACCTTTTTTTTTTTTCCTAAGAGAGTGACACTTTATTTTAACATACAAATAATGCATGCATATGAGTACAAATAAAATAAAAAATACAAAATAACAGAAAGAGTAAAATAGTCATCAAACATGTTATAAAATAAGTGTGTGTGTGTGTGTGTGTGTGTGTGTGTGTAAGAAGGGAGTGGGTAGGATATAAATATGTAATAAGTTTTTCAAACATTTTGTAACTCAAATTTTTTCTCTCAAGTTTTGTTTTCCTTTTATTGTATCAATTATCACCACCCCCATAACTTTTTTGCTCTTTTTTTTTTCATTCAGGTATAATAGACATGCAACATTATATTAGTTTCAGGTGTGCAACATAATTTGATATTTCTATATATCACAAAATTATTCTACAATAAGTCTAGTTAACATCTGTCATCATATATTAGTTATAGAACTTTTTTCTTGTGATGAGAACTTTTAAGATCTCATCTTACAGCAACTTTAGAATATGTTACACAGTATTATAACTATAGTCAGCATGTTGTACATTACATCCCCATGACTTATTTATTTTATAACTAGAAGTCTGTATCTTTTGACTCTCTTCACCCATTTCACTTAGGTCTGAACCCTCACTTCTGGCAAACAACAATCTGTTCTTTATATCTATGAATTTGGGGGTTTTCTTTGTTGTTGTTGTTGTTTTTTAGATTCCACATACAAGTGAAATCACACAGTATTCATTTTTCTCTGTCTGACTTATTTCACATAGCATGATGCCCTCAAGGTCAAATCATGTTGTAGCAAATGGCAAAATTTCATTCTTTTTTTATGGCTGAATAATAGTTTGCTTTATAAATACCACATTTTATTTATCCATTTGTGTGGATGCTTAGGTTATTTCTGTGTTGTGGTTATTGTAAATGATGCTGCAATGAATATGAGGGTGTTTATCTATTTTCAAGTTAGTGCAGAAGTGTTCCCTTTTCTCCACATCCTTGCCAACTTTTATTTCTTGTCTTTTAGATAATAACCATTCTAACAGGTGTAAGGTGATAGCTCATTGTGGTTTCGATTTGCATTTCCCTAATAATTAATGATGAGCATTTTTTTCATGTATCAGTATGCTTTCTTTAGGGAAAAAAAAGTTTATCAGATCTGTCCATTTTTTAATGGTATTTTTATTTTATTGACGGTTTTCTTTGCTGTGCAGAAGCTTTTTAGTTTGATGTAGTCTCACTTGTTTATTTGTGCCTTTGTTCACATTGCTTTCAGTGTTAAATTAAAAAAAACATTGCCAAAACCAATGTCGAGGAACTTGCTGTCTATGTTTTCTTCTAGGTGTTTTATGGTTTTAGATCTCACATTCAAGTATTTAATAAATTTTGAGTTAATTTTCATGTATGGTGAATCTCCTTGTTTGATTAATTCGAACACAACTGATTTTGGACCTAATCAGGGAAGTCATAATTCACCATATTTATAATCGCATCTACACTTAATAGGAGAGAATTATAAAAGGTGTGTACACCAGAGGGTATAAATATTGGGGGGCAAATTAAAATTCTGCCTACCACAAAAGACATCCTTTATTTTTACTTTACAGTTTTTATGTTAGACAGTTGAGATAAAAAGATAAATGAGAATTTATTTCTACTCTTAGGGAGTTTATTCTAATTTGAAAAACATATGTAAAGAGATTGAATGAAGGCAATGAGATAAGTATTATGATAAAAAATAATTATGAAATGCAACAATTCCACAGAGGAAGAATGCTAAGCCAATTTTAGAGAGGAGAAAGAAATAAGACAAGGAAGAGAAGCTGTTAAACACTGACGTTATATTGATTAATGTATGTCCTTTTATAGTATGACACATTATTCTATTGTGAATGAAAAAGATTTGGGGGAAATTATTAAATTTGTGTTCTCATCATATTATATCATCTTGACGGTCATGTGAAAGATGGTTTGGAAAAAAAAGAGAAAGAGATGTTAATAGGTTATGTAGTTTTGCATGTCAGGGATAAAGGGAAGTGAAATAGTATATCAATGTTAGAGATGAGAAAAAGTACAAGAATTGTAATAGATTAGGAGGTAAATTTGGGAAAGACCTGGTAAATGCTAATGCTGAGAGAAGAATCTAGACAAATATATAGTTTCTCATCTTGCTATACTCCTTAGTGGTACACTAAAAGTAGTAGAAAACATAAGATAATGATTTATGGGCCTAAGATTGAAAAAAAGTAACTAGGACAGTTTGAGAAAGTTGATTTCGAGGTTCTTGTGTGATATTCAAAAGGAATATGCAAAAAGCAATTTTATATATAAACTGAAGCATATATTTGAATGTGTGTGTGTGTGTGCATATATATCTGCACTGTAGACAATTCAAAACCTAGACTTTAGAGTCAGCAGCATATGCTTCACATAATCGTATTAAAATTTCCAGGAAGAATATATGGAGCAATAAAAACAATGAGCCAACAATTGAACAATTGAATCATGGTTGAATGGAGGAAAAAGAAGAATTTTCAAAGGTATTAGAAAAATAAGTCTAATAGCTAGACTTGAGGTATTAATTGACTCAAAATATGTCATAGGTCTAACAATTAAAAGTAAAATTATAAAACTTCTAGAAGAAAATCTTTGCAATCTTGAAGTGGGTCGATATTTCTTAGGATACAAGTACAAATAATAAAAGAATAATAATAAAATAGATTTTCTCAAAATTAAAAACTTTCTCTTTAAAAGATATTTTTTAAGGAAATAAAAGGCAAAGCAGAAAATGTGGGAAATAGTTTTAATGCATATATCTTAAAAAGGGTTTTTATTAAGAATATATGAATAATTCATCATGTAATAACAGATAAATAACAATAAAATGAGCACAGTTGAATAGACATTTCATAAGAGAAAATTTCTAATTGGTCAAAAAGCACATAAAAAGATTATTAGTCACTAGGAAAATAAAGTTAAAATTACAGCAAGATTACAAACTTTTAAAATAGCTAAAATTAACAAGACTAATAATACCAAGAATTGGCAAAAACGTGAGGGTACTGAAATTCTTATAACTTTCTGGTAGAAGGAAAAGTTGCACAATCAACTTAGATAACTGGTATTTTCTAAGTCCAACATACCTTTACCATACAACTTGGAAATTCTATTTACTGGTATTCAAAACAACTCTTTTACTAATAGTCAAACACTTAAAACAACCCAATTGTCCATGAACAGGTGAATATATAAACAAAATGTGGTATAGCCATATGGAATACTATTTAGTAACAAAAAGAAAAGAACTACTAAATCACTCAACACTATGAATAAATTTAAAAATATATTTTGCTTAATAAAAGAAGACAGACACAAGAGTACATACTATGTTATTTCAGTAACATAAAATTCAAGACAATAAAAACTAATATATATTGATGTAATTTAATGTTTTTCTGGAAAAGGGGTTGGACAGAACTATACATAGTCTTAAAGATGCATGCAGAATGCACCACTGATGATGAAAATACTCTGTATCTTGATTATACTTTAAATGGGTGCAATTTATTGTATGTAGATTAAACAAAGTAAATTGTCACGGAAAAAATTAAAAGAAAAAGGAATAGAGATAAAAGTATACAGTTTTACTAAGTCAAAAAAACAATTTAAAAAATTAATAAAGATTTCAAAATTTGATTCGGAAAAGAGGAAATAGAGACTAGTGTGGTGAGTGAGCAAATCTTCATCTTGCATTGCTCATATCAAAATTAACAGATTAATAAATAAATATGTGTATTTTTAGACAGATAATCATTATAAAAATATTGTTCTGAAGAGCAAGATTGAAGTGAATGTTTAATAGAGTAATAGTCCACACTTATATTATTATTTGTTTGTTTTTAATAGGCTCTTTGTTTCCATTTAACTTTTTTCTACATGAGTCTTACATGATTTTAAAGCATTTTACTCTCAACTAGTGCTTCCAGACATTGTGCATGCCTTTTCTTGCTTTCTTTCTTGAGTAAGCACTGGACATTCACTCACACCGTTTGTGTCTTGTTTTTATTAAAGAGTATTAATCCTGGCTGTCCAGAAAACGGAACAACAACCCCCAGTAAACTTTATCATTTTTCCCAAGAGGGCTTATAAGGTATTTGTATGCAAATAAGATTCCATGTAGCCTTCTCTCTGTAACCTGTGGTTGCTCATAAGAGCTATATCTCTTTCCTCTCCCAAGTTACAAAATTAGAGTCCTCTTCAATACAGTAAACCATGGAAATTCCAAGGTGCCAAAGGCAAAAAGGCAAGGGAGGTGTTGTTGTAGATCTGAGCAAAAGCAATGGTTTAGTCTACATGTGCAAGAATATAGTTGGATCATAAGAATTTGCTTTAACCATACATGCAATCATATGATGTAAGAATGGTGAAGAAACATATTGGGTCCAATATGGTTAAACTGTTTTTCCATGGCTCTAAATACCCTTTGTTTTTCAGTTGTTACGCATCAATAGGTATTAGAATTAGCTTTTAAGCTTTAATGTATATTCTTGTCTGAATTTCATAAAAATACCCAAGTTGCAAATGCTCAGGAAGATATGGGTTTACTTCTTTTATTGAGCTTCATAACTAATTATTTTTAACCATTTTTATATAAAAATGGGGCTTATATGTATAAGCCCCTGAAATTCTTCCCAAATCCCCAATAATGTTGTCGAGAATGCCAAAATGTTACTAGTCATTCTGTCTGGAACTAAAAGTGGGGGATGGGGGAGGCAAAAAGTCTAAGCGTGTTAAGCTGTAATAAAATTTTAAAACTCAGAAACGCTGATTTTAACATAAAAATTTTAAGCAACTATCCGTTGTAAAGAAATCATTTCTAAGTTCATTTCTACATTTTAATAAAAAATAAAATAGATAAATTGATCAAATGATAGATCAAAATTAGAAAGAATAACTCCTATGTATAGGTATTAATCCATGTGTATAAATTCCAACGGAATGAAAAATTATATCTAAGAATAAACAAAGAGACATTTAATGTTCAAACTTAGTTATTGATATCCTTTAAAATGATGTTAATTAAAACCTCGGAGGAAATATCTACGTCTTTGTTCTGATTCAATGGTGGTACCTGAAAAAGATGAAAAGTTCTGGTGATATCAATTAATTACAAATTTTATTTAATTTGTGTTTTAAAAAAAACCTTTGACCCTCAAAACCTAGCCAAGTGTTTGACACACAAAGGTCTAATGACACGATAAATGCCTGATGAATTACTAAATGAATAAATGAAATCAAACCCCTTTATTTTTTTAAAATGAAAGTTATTCATACCTAAATTATTCTCTAAAATAATTTAAATACGATCTGTAATCATATCAGCTTTTATAAAACTTAGAACAACATGGAATAAAGACAATTTTTTAAAAAGTTCCTACTTGCCTGAACAGATCAGTGGAGCACAAGTTTTCAAAGTCAAAATCCAAAGATGCTGAATCAACCTATTATTCTACACAAATTACCTTTTCATTCTTCATGTGAAATGAATACAGTAATAATATTGATAACAAAAATACAATTAAGAAGTTATACTCTATATTTTGTCTACATTTTCAAATATCCAGATAATTTGAATGCAAGTAGATGACTATTTTACTTAGCATTTGCAATGATTGGCTTTTTAGAAATAGCCAATGAAAGAGATTTAATATAGTGAGGGTTAAGAAAAAGGAGATTGTTAAATCTTCAGTTTATAAATTGCTAATCCCTTCTATGGAAGAATCAGCACAATTTTTATCAGAAGTTTTTAAAGAATTAAATCACAAGGGGCAGGATTTTCATTATCTCCTTTTCAATATTCAAAATGAAGAAATTATTTATAAATTTTATTGCAGACACTTTGACCACATTAAAAAAATCTTTCTGAAAGGTGAATCAGTTGACCGATAAGAACTTGAGCTTTCCATAAAGAATATATTTTAAATTAGGACTTAGATTTATCTACAGCATAACTTTAATATAGAAATGCAAATTTATAGAATTCTTAAATCTTGTTGAATTAATATGGCTGTGAGAATATTTTTCTCTCTCGGTATATTTAAATATGTCAATTTCATGTAAATGTCCATCTTGTTTTCATTTTCAATAGTAGAATAGAGAAATATAGCATTGTACAAATCAATAACGAATCTCCGAAAGAATCACAATTGGGAAAAGAATCTAGCATAATAATAAAGTAAGATGTCTATATACTAGGTAAAATGACATTGGCTGTGGTTAAATGTCATCTTTATTTCTGGAGACACAGAATCGAAAAATAGGAGATAGAGATATTCATAAATTCACCTGATGAATATACAGATATAATTGAGAAAAACATATTCAGGTATATTCCATGAAAACCTTCTGAGCTTTAATCATACATGGATAATAGAAACTCGGTCACAGAGTTCATGAAGTGAGATTGTGATTTAATTTGAAAACATGGAATAGGAGGCTTATATAAGACAGTCATTGATTCAGGTCCTAAAGACTCATAACCAAAGACATTACTCTGCGTTTTTGCCCAGTGATATTTTTAGGTGTATGCATGTTGTATGCTAAATTCATTCTGTCCCTGGGTGTCCTGCCTAAAGACAGGTTTTTCAGTTCCTCCTTAAATTCTGTGAGCTATGCAATTTCTTTCTAATAAATTACTGTTTTTGCATTAGTTATCATAAATTTTACTTAAATTAGCCAGAGCTTGTTTCTGATTGTTTCCAAATAACCATAATGGATATCAAAGTCAGTAACAGAAATAAGTTATGGGTAACATAGTCTTGGAAATGTGGAGTGTTTGGAATTAGTTATTGGATTAAGAAGAACTGAAAGACTAAAATTTTGGTTTATATTTTATTACTTCCTTTGTTGACCTAAAACTATATGCTTACTAAATATTACCTTCAGGTATTAATTTTTGCATCAGAATCTTTCATTTGTTATTATTAGAGGTCAACCATTTTATATGAAATTATAATTAATTAGAAGGAAACTATAATTTGTAGAATTTAGGTGAAAAATTTGACCATCTAGACCAGAGGAGAAACAAGAACTAGCATGCTGTCTTAACCAAGCATAAATTCTTTTTTGATATGCACCTCTTGGCTTGTTATTGGAAATTTCTGAAGACTAAATGCTTGATAATAGAATGTAGGAAAGTAAAAAGTCTTTCTCAACCTCAGGCTCCCCGACTAGATATTAAAATTAAACTGAAAGAGATAGATTAACAAGAGAAAAACATACAAATTTTGTTGAATTTTTACATATATATAGGTGCCTTCATAAGAGAATGAAGACCAAAAAAAGTGATCATAGCAGAAAGATTTAATATTTTTTGGACAACAAAACAAAAACAGCAAATTTGTGAAGAATTGACAAGAAAAAGAGTTCTGTGCTTGAGAAAGTATATGATGCAGAAGTTATTAGTAAGTTGAGGGTTAATTTAACAAGATTTATTTACATTTATCTCTTGGACCCAAATTCCCTGTCTCTGGTGTTAAAAATATCTTCCTTCCTCTTGGTACAAGGAGAATACTTTCACCTGGGAGTTTTATGACCTGTTTCAGGGAAGAAGGCATGTAGGTGAGTTAGGTGTCAGAGCGGCCTTCTTGTTTCTGCCCTTGTTGTAAAATTCCTTTAGCTTAAGCTCTTTAATATGCTGTATTTGGGGGTAGCTTGTCCTGAACCCAACAAGAACATCAGGAAGTGCTCCTGATGTAAACTAGGTACTATCAAATGAACTCAACATACCACAATAATAAATGGGTTAGACCCAAATAACCTTAAAGGCAGGAATGTGAATGAGAAAGTTGCTCACTTTAAATATGCACTATTTTCACATTGCCACTTGTCTCACAACCTACAACTACAGTCCCATGAAGAGTTTCCTATGACTGCATGATTGAGAGTGAAAAACCTTGTCCACATTTACAAAAGGCCCAATAAGCTATACCAACTCTAATTGGAAGTAAGCTGCTTAGATCTTAGTTTCACCAAGGAATGACCTTTAAAATCTTAGGAAAGTAATATTCTTCCAGTGGACATATATATGTATGTTCATTTGTTTTCTGCTTTGCCAGAAAAGTGAAATGACCATGTCCAATTAGATGTTAAGAACCATGGAAGGAGCAAGATGGGAGGATTAATGACAAGAAGATTTGGGAATGAGAATTTGGACCTCTTAGAATGGGTCTGGAGTGTGAAAATGTCTGTGTTTGATTTGATCACTCACCAAATCCTTTCCATTAAATCCTCCCCATCCCTCATCCCCATAAAAGAAGAGGCTTTTAGTAATCAGGCAACCAGGCAAAACTTCTCTGCATATTGTCAATCTCTTCGCTGAATCAGAAGACCAATTAATTGTTGAATGGGCACATCACAAAGTAACTATTCAAAGAAGGCCATACATAGACTGAAAATACATGTATTTTCCTTCAACTCTGACCTGGTTATTCTCATTGCCAAGCTTTTGATTTTCTAGGAATAGAAACCAATTTTAAGTCTCTTTTATGTCAAAAATCTTTTAGAATATCTGGTGTTGGGCTGACTAATTGAAGGAGGTAGAAATTTGCCCTCATTGGAACAGTTTGTTAGAATCACTTAGATTACTCTGAATTTGGATTTGTTTGTACCAATTTGAATATTGTCCTTCTCCCCCCACCCAAATTATGTCTATCCAGGACCTCGGAATGTTACCTTATTTAAGTTCACATGCAATTAGTAATTAGTTAAGATGAAATGATACTAGATTAGGGTAGGCCCTAAATCTAATATGACTTGTATCTTTATAAGAAGAGAAGAATTTGAACACAAACTGATATTCTCATTTATGATAAGGATTATATATTTGGTCTTCTTCCATGGTTTTTGCACAAAGCTTCTGAACCCTTATAATTTCATATATAATTTCAGCCATAGAAGTATTTTTTTTAAATAATACTTTAGTTTTGTTCCCAATTCCTGAAATAGCTCTAGAGCAATAAAGGTGAAATGGGTGTCTTTTGATACTCTTATAACAAGGCACTTTCAACAACACCCGCATTTGTGTTAAGGTGACCTTTGGAAAGCACCTAAGGATGATTGCCAGAGGAACCAATAGTGTGAATTTGGGGTTGGAGCGTTTAGTCCTTCCCCTAGGGAGAGGAGCTGAAGGTTGACTTAACCACCAATGATCAATGGCTTAATGAAGCATGCCTAAGCAATGCTGCCTTCATTAGCTTCCTCAAAAGACCATCTCTGATTTGGTGAACAAGTGAAAGTACTAGGAGAGTGGCACTTACAGAGGCTGTAAAAGTGCTATAGCCCTTTCCATATACCATGCCCTATTCATCTCTTCCATCTGGCTGTTCTTGGTTGTATCCTTTTATAAATAACCGCTCATCCAGTAAGTTAACAGTTTCCCTGAGTTTTGAGAGCTACTCTAGCAAATTAATTGAACCTGGAAAGGGGGTTATAGGAACCTCTTATTTATATCTAGTCAGTGAAAATCACAGGTGACAACCTGTACTTGCTATCGGCATCCGAAGGGGTAAGGAGATAAAGGAACGTATTGTGGGGCTGACCCCTTAACCTGTGGGCTCTGATTCTAACTCCAGGAGATAATGTTAGGACAGCCAGATGGTGTCTGGGGAATCTGAGAATTTCATGGTTCGGGAACTACTCTCCAACATACATGCACACATTTGGCAGTCAGTTGTGCTGCTGTGAGCATAATGTGAGAGTAGAGGAGACACAGAGGAGTGTTTTTGTTTTGTTTCTTTATAGATGCACAGACACAGAGAGAGAAAACCACGTGAAGAGGGAGGCAGAGATTGAATGATGCATCTATAGCCAGGGAACACCAAGGATTTCTGGCAACACCAGACACTAAGAGAAAGGCATGAAACAGATTCTTATTGAGAAACTTTGGAGAGAGCATGGCCCCACTAACACCACCTTCATTTCAGACTTTTAGCCTCCAGAACTGCAAGAGAATAAATTTCTGTAATTTTAAACTACCCTCTTTGTGAGGCTTTGTTATGGCAACCCAAAGAAACTAATACAGTTCCCTTCACATCACATGTAAAGAAGCACAAAAGTCATTTGGTTCTCAAAAGATTTATTGTAATGGCTGGGTTGTCTCTTACTGGAGAAGCATTGAATGCCTCTTCAGTTGTGATGGGTTAGTGTGATAAGATTTTAAAAGGGTGCATTGGGCATGTTCTTTTTTGCGGAAATTGTAGAAATAAGCATAAAAAGTACTTTCAATGTTTATTATATAATGCTGTGTATAAAATTAAAAGATAATTGGTTTATTTGCTTTCCAAAGATAATTTGATGGTTTAAAATTTTAAATTATATTACCTTTTCTGACAAGAGTTAGATCCCATGCTTTCAACTGTATTCTATTGAAGTTAAAAAGTTTTCATGTAGAATGAAAACTTAGCAGGACAAATAAGTGACAAAACAGATGACAAAGAAACACATAAAATTACAAGTAAGTTTTAGAATAATAGAAACTAACCACAGGGAAGTTGCTGGAACAAATAGAAGTCAAAATAAAATAAAAGCCACACTTTACACAACACAATGCAGGCATTTAATAACTGTGAGTATGTTTGCATTATTACTTTTTCTCTTGCTATCATTAATGTTATTAATTTATGAATCACTGCAAACTTAGAAAATATATGGTAATTGTAAAGCTTAATTAAACTATGCAAAGTGCTACCAGAATAAATGAATAAGTAAAACTTGCAAGTTCATTATATGAAAACCTCAGCAGTTCTATCTTGTTAAAATCCATAGTAGTAGGTTTTTTTAATAGAGAAATTTTCCTTTTTTTCTACATCAAATATGGTATTAGTCTCATAATTTATATAACCATAACCAAGGTAATCAAAAATATGTATTTAACACATTGCTATATATTTGTCCTAGGTTCTACAGAAATTAAAGCAAATCAAAGATTGTTTGATTAAAATATTTCAGAAAGAAAAAATTGAATTGGAATTTAAACATTATCAAGGATTTCTACATTTCATTACTAAACTGTGTTTTCTTAGAAAAAAACATTTTAGGAAAAACTAGATTACAGATCTATTTATAATTTAAAATCTCATCTCCCCAAAGATACAATTATAGTGTAGCAAATTACTTATTATAAAAATACTTCATATCTAATGAGTACTTTCTATGTGCAGGGCACTGTTCTAAATTCTCTTCCTATATATATGATCTCATGTTCACTGTCCAACAAAGGAATTACTGATATCCTCATTTTGCCAGAGGAAACATTGGCATGGGGAAATTAAAATGACCTCTCCAAGTTCACATGAAATTGAAATAACATTTATTAATATTAACTGGTTAAATATGCAGAAAATAATATTTCCTACAAAACTCATAATCTAACATGGCATTTCTCCAAGTATATTCTTCTTTTCCATTAGAAAATATTAGGTACTATAAGAGAAAGAACCATATGCACACAAAATTCAAGAGATGTTGGTTTAAATAAAGATAGTTGTGTGTGTATGTGTGGTATATATATACACATATATGTGCAAATGTATAATATGTATTCACATAGCTACATATATGTAATTTATATTTATATAGCCATATATATGTGGAGTGTCTGTGTGTATGTGTATGTATGCATATGTATGAAGACTTTTAATAAGCTGATGTATATTGTGATTTATCAAGAGGATATAGAGATTTATTTAGTCAAAGCATTTATTGAATTCCCATTACATTCTAGGTACTGGGCTAGGAACTGAGGATGCAATAATGACAGAGACATACATAATATTTACTGTTGGAGAAGTCACATATAACGTATTTCTTCAGAATTACAAGGTGTAATTTAAACATATAAAAAGCAATCTCAGGGGTGTTTTGGGGGAAATGACATTTAAGGTTTTTGATATAAAATCAGTAGAAGAATGAATTGCTTAACTGAAGAGAAGAGAAGATGTTTCAAACATCTTCAGAAATACATCATGTGCAAAGATGCTGAGGCAATAGAGACAAAGATAGATTCAGGTAATTATGAAAAGTTTAGTATAGCTGGATTAAGAAGAGTGAAAAGATATTGAAAGATGGTAAGCCCAATGAACTTGACAGATTCAGAGATTTACTGAGATCTAATAAGGATTTTGGATTTTATTCTAAGTCTAATTAAACAATAAAAATGTTTTTAGCAAATGTACCAATTTTTATACCAATAAAAATTATCCATTATATAAAGATAAAGAATAGTTGCCACTTACCTTATGATCTACTTTAATAGTACAGGTTATATTTACTCTTCCTTGAAGGTATATTGTGAATCTATTTGCTTTTTCCTATGTCTAAGTATTAGACCACTCTGGTCTAAACTGCCATCAATCCTTTCTCAACTTTATTATGTCAATTACCTGCTAACTACTCTGCTACCACTTCTCATCATCCACAATTTCTAATATTAAACTCTGAAGATCATTTCAACACATAAATCAGATTATACCCCTCCCCTGCTTAAATACCTCCAGTGACTGTCCATTGCTAATAAAGTACCAATGCTTCTCCATGGTCATTAAGACCTTTCATGCTTTGTTTCTAATACTCTGATTTTGACCACTCCTATTTTAAAACTTTTGTGCTTACTATTCCCTCTGTCTGCTTTCTCTTTAGCTACTTTGTAGATAGGCATTCCAAGGGCAAAGAGAGGAGCAGATCAAAATTCGTTTTCCATCAAATAATATAAGATTGGATGTGGTTCCATAGTGTAGCAGTTAGCACGTCTGCTTTACACGCAGAAGGTCCTGGGTTCACGCCCCAGTGGAGCAACAGTCCATTGTCCACAGCCATGCCACACTGAACAAGACTGATGTCTAATCTCAGAAGCTAAGCGGGTCAGGCCTGGTTAGTACTTAGATGGAAGACTACCTAGGAAGACCAGGTGCTGTAGGCATAAATAATAATAATAATATAAGATTTGTAAAATTGTTGCTTTGTCTAGTTATATAATTTCTCTGCTTTCTAGAACTCTGTAAGAAGTACCTAGATAACTCAAAATTCCAAAAAACTCAAAAATTTAAATAGAAAATACAATGGTTGACACCTGATTTTTCTCAGAGGGCAAAACAAATTTGGGAGTTAGAAAATACATAAAATTTATAATCATCTCAAATTTCTATTTTTTCTATGTAAATTATATGTATAGGAAGAAATTTGACTGTTTCTTTTTAAGTGAGAATTAAGAACTTTAATTTATTAGTGAATGAGATATTAATACTGAGACATACTTTCCAGTGTCCTTGTTAATTATGATGCTTTATTCTTAGGATTTTAAAAAATGTTGTGTAAAACAATAGATGGATTGCTAATGTCCTTGAATATGTCTCTCTATAGTAGATGCTGTGATTGGGTGTGGTTCCCAAGTTGATTACTCAGTCTAAGTAGCATATTCTGTAAATAGCAAGCTAACACCATCTGCACAGGCTATGTTTTTGACTGTTCATAAGCTACAGGAAATCAACACTGCCCTAATTTCCTACATGATTCAATACAGTGGAAGCCAAGGGAATACAAGCTAATATGACCTTTTAATACATTCGTATGATATTAAGCTTCAGATGAAAAAATTTTGCAAGAGGTAGACTGTCCTTTAATATCAGGAATATGCATCTTTTGTGGATTAGTAAATAAGCTTAGCAATTTGGGAATTTTTAGTCTTAGCAACAGGAATCGCTTCAAATTCACAGAATACATTTATGCATATCTTGTAAAGTTTAAAATCGTAAAGACTATTCTAAAGTAATGACAACCTAGTCATCTAGATTGGTGCCCAAATTTAATATAATATGCTTATAGTGTTACTTTTTACAATATTACTGTAGATGCCCATAATTCCTGGGAAATATGTTCCAAAATCTCCAGTGCATGCCAAAAAAAGATGGTATTAAACCCAATATATACTGCTTTTTACTATACATACCTGCCTATGACAAAGTTTAATTTATAAATTAAACACAATGAAAATGATTAACAATAACTAATAATACAGTAAAATAGTTTATAACAATGTATTATAATAAAATTTGGGAGCGTGGTTTCTCTCTCAAAATATTTTACTGTACTATACTCCCCTTCTCATGATGTGAGATAATACAACAGCTGTGTGATGAGATGAACTGAGATGAATGACGTAAGCATTCTTATGTAGCGTTAAACTACTTTAAGTATTACTTGAACGCAAGCACTGTGAGACACCAAGACAGTTGATCTGATAACTGAGATGGCTGCTAAGTGACTAAAGGGAAGGTAGCATATACAGCATGAATACACTGGACAAAGAGATGATTCACGTTCCAGGCTGGACAGAGCAAGATAGCATGAGATTTCACTATGCTACTAAGAGATCTGTGCAATTTAAAACTTACAAATTGTTTATTTCTGGAATTTTCCCATGAATATTTTCAGGCCAAGGTTGACAGATGTTAACTGAAACCACGGAAAGTGAATCCACAGATAATGGGGGACTTCTGCTATTTCTAATTATTCTGCATTGTTACTTAACTGTAAGATTCTTCTTAGTTTTTTTAGAAGCTCTTATATTTTTTATATCTCAGCATTGCATTATAAATCTATAAATTTGATGTATAAATACAGTAGTTGCAATGACCGCTTAACTGGCATGTAAGAATGTCCAAACCTGAGGATGAATTTTCTAAGGAAATGTTGGTAATATTGATGGATCAATGTCTATGGCAATAATGTTGTTTCCCCTTATTGGAAAAAAAGAAACAAACACAAAAAAATGTCCAAACCACTCAAATGACATCTAAACACCTCTCAGGGACAGCTGGAACTTCAAAAGTAGGAAACACCAGAAAATCACATTTCCAGATAAACATATTTTAATAACACAATGAAAAAGAACCTGCATGTTTGAGAGAAAAAAATTGGGCCACTTTTCTATCTAGATGGAAGGAAATAATAACACACTTATCTCAATTCTAAAATGAGCACATGGCAACAACCACATATTTTCTCTCTATTGAAAAAAATATATGTTTTTTACTGTGACTCCTGTGAGTTGTCTAATCTGCATAAAATTTTAAACAGTTCTATCAAAATGCTATCATTGCATTGGCAAGCCAATTTTTTCTGGTGATGGCAAAAAAAGAAAGAAAGAAAAAGAAAACCTGAGAAATTCTAATTTAGGCTTATAAATATTGGTTATTATATGAGAGTTGATTTTTCCCTTAATTCATATATTCAAAAACATTTGAAAGGTATATCACAAAATTGTGCCACCTAGAAGTTCAGAGATAAGAGATTGTCTCTAAACTCTAATAGGGTGGTCATTTAACAGTCATGTTTATATCCAGACTCTGCTCTCTGACTTTGGCTGATGACAGCAGTGGCGGGTTCTCTGTAAAAGCCTAAATCATCAAATTCTACTCCTGGGCAAATTTGGGAAGGGAGTTTAGCAGCATACTCTATGTAGCTGGAACTATAGTGCATAGACTCTTGAACTCCAGGATGGCCACATTGTATTTTTTCATGAGGAGAGAATCATGGACAGTTGGTCTACAAAGATGGAGAATATTGAAGTAGTTGAAGAAAAAAATAATAAACATGATGGAGAGAAAAATCTCCCCTGGCATCTGTCAGAGTTTCAAATCTTTGTTCTGTTTTTTTCCTGATGATTTGCTGTACTCCAGGCCCTGATTTCATTAAACATTTCTAAATCTTTATATTAGAATCCTCCTTTTTCTTTAATCCAGCTTGTATTGTTTTTCCTTAATTGTAATCAAAGTAGTTAACTAATACAAAAACATTTTAGTAAAGACAAAATGCAAATCTATAATTATAGCGCAGATGCTAAGTGATAAAGAAAGCACATAGATGGTATTATATACTAAACTAAACTAGAAGCAATGAGGAGTGTTAGGAGTAGAGTCAAATAGAGATAAAAATAGGAAAACATCCCTGGAGTAACGGTTGTCATGGATTAGATGCTTGGCTCATATGCTAAGAAACATAGCAAAAAAAAAAAAATCAAAACAAACCAAAAAAAGCAAAAGCAGGCACAAGAAAATATGAGTGAGTATTTGGTTGTATATACTAGATTTGAGGCTCTCTCTGCTTTTACAATATATGTCTGGAGAAAGACTTCCAGGTAACAATTATCCTGAATCAGAGAGGTTAGTTGTGCCTAGGGTAAAATGAGGGAAGCATAAACATACACATACATGTGTGCACACACACACAAACACACACGCATACTCCTGTTTGCCAGGGCATCAAGCCAGTTTCCAGAATGGTGAATGTATCACTATTTCTTTGAGATACTGCAGATATACAAAATATTTAGGTCAGCATAGGTGTTATCAATAGAAAATAAAATGCCTACCAACTTCTTTAAGATAAAGTTTGTCACTGATGCTAAAAAAGTAAAATCTCTCTTTAAAAAAAAGCCTATTAGCCAGCCTTTGTAAAGAATGTGATTTCTGTAACAGTTCTATGCAGTATTCCCTCCTTACTCAAGGGGGATATGTTCCAAGACCCCCGGTGAATGCCCAAAACCCTGGATAGTACCTAATCCTATATATGCTATGTTTCTCTATACATACATACCTATGATAAAGTTTAATTATAAATTAGGAACATTAAGAGATTAACACAATAAAACAGAACAATTATAACAATATACTATATTAAAAGTTATATGAATGTGCCTACTCATTTTGGGTGATCCCTTGCTGAGGTCTTCATATAGGCTTATGTTTTCTGGTACAACATGTTGCCATCAATGTTCATATCTTCCACTCACAAATTTAATATCTTTTTTTATCTTATCTAAACACTTATCATGCACCATGGAATTAACTTGTGCAGTTTGAGGTATTACAGCAAAACTAGCATGAATGTCTTTTTTCTTTTTCACAGTTTTACAGATAAAAGATTCATACTTTAGACCATACCAACCTCAAATACAATTTTCCTTCCTGATTAAGTCAAGAATTATCACCTTAAAGAAGAACTCTATGACTCTTCTTTAGCATATCTGAATTGCCAGCATCACTACTTTTATCTTTTAGGTTCATCTTATGTAAAATAAGGGTCGCTTGAACACAGACTCTACAATATCACAACAGTGATTCTGATGATAACCTAAAAGGTAGTTAGCTTATACAGTGTGATACACTGGACAAAAGGATAATTAACATGCCGCGCACAACGGAGTGAGATGGCACCGAGATATCATCCACTAACTCGGAACAGCGCACAAATTAAAACTTATGAACTGTTTATTTCTGGAAT
Source organism: Pteropus medius (assembly GCF_902729225.1). Classification (NCBI taxonomy): domain Eukaryota; kingdom Metazoa; phylum Chordata; class Mammalia; order Chiroptera; family Pteropodidae; genus Pteropus; species Pteropus medius. Next base: position 11,561,798 of record NW_024350319.1, on the reverse strand, counting down.
TTTTTATTTAATATTGTTAGGTTGTGTTTGACCACAAGTAACCGAAACTTGAGAAAGCGAAATCATGGATAAGGGAGTATTACTAAAAATCCACCTACTTCTGTTAGCTGTCGATTCTCTTTGCCTTTAGGTTTCCTAATTAGTTGGTCATTGTGACCAAATGTCTACTATAATTTTCCTCCAGAAATTATAAAGACTCAAGTTAGGTTCCATCAAGTCTGCTCTTATCCAAAAGTATCTGTTTTAAATGCCTAGATGTCACATCATTAAAATCAATCACTATTTCCTATTTTTATTAATAAAAATGTAATGTCACAGGAATATCAAAAGCAAAGTGAGTTGGCTTTTATAATCTGTCAAATTTTACCACGTTTTTTGTCCCTTTTGATATGAATATACTGTTTGGGGACCAGAAATTTCATTCTCAGAAGAAATGTGGATAAAAAAAAATAATTCAACAAATTTTAAAAACATCCAAAAAAGGCAAAAACAAGAAAAAGAATCAATCTATTAAAATGATCTGAGGGTATTCACATCTTCCCCATTGTCTGTGGAGTTAACCAAATCGTTCACCCCATGAGTTTCAAAATATTGAAACCATCCCCAACACGCAGATGTTCTCATCTTTCATAAAAATTAATCTGATGTGGAGAAATATATGCAGATCTAAGATTTGCAATATTATTAGCGTATATATCATAAAATTTTTAATCTAAAACATTCTTAGACATTATTTTTTAGTCTCCTGATTTTACCAAAAATGCAATGGAAGCCTAGAGAGGTTAAGATATTTTTTACAATTTCCTATATGTTTTCTGGTCTGCCAGAAGTAACAACTTATGCTCCAGCCATGTCATTTCTGGACTTCTATAATCTCCTTAATATCTGTCTTCTTCAGTGATCTCTCTCTCTCTACTAATAAGCATGGCTATAGCATAAGTAGCACAAATTAAAATTAATGTCTTACTATCTGTAGAACTTTTTACAGTATATCTCCTCTATTGTATGCTACCCAGAAGTACTATTAACCTATTCTATGTTTGCTTTGATATTGCTACTTCAGAAGTCTGCAGTATTCAAAATCACCTCCAAAATAAAACTAACCACTTTTTTTTAAGACTGGAATTAGATCACTTTCTAAATAACCATTCATTTTCATCTGCCTTCAATAGCACCTCTAGTCTTTGACTACCTCTCCACAACTTACTTCATCTCCAAACATAACACCATTCTTTTGAACCAACTGAATATTTCCTTCCGATATATTCAGCTATGGCCCTGCTGGAATCTGTCTTTTCTGTTCTCATCAATTTATATTGAATTTATTTATTCTTAGGAAAAAACTGGTAAAAAATCTTTTTGGACACTATTGTTTAATTAATCAATTTCTCTGTTTAGTATGCTGTTTTTTAACAGTGATGTTCACATCATTGAATTATAGAAATCTCTTGATGTATATTTTCACCAACAATGGAGTTCAACTGTATAGAAATTATAGAAATCTCTTGATGTACATTTTCACCAACAATGGAGCTCAACTCTAGCCATATGATTGAAACTCCTCGCTAAACTACATAGTTTGTAAAACACAATTTTTCTCCACATCAAGTAAAGGTGCCAGTACAATAACAGACATCATGACTTTAATGTTATTGGTACCATTAACCAAACTCTACCTAACTAAAGAATATGTCACCCCATAATGGCTGTCTAGTGTTTTTGTTTGCTATTTTTGTTATTGTTTTGTTATATTCCTCTGTTCATTTAGAATGTGTGTGTGCGTGTCTGTGTGTGTTAGTTGTAGATATATGATAAACCTAAAAAAGAAATGTCTTGTACTTTTATGTCACCTAAATTCTAAATTATCAGACAACCATGCCAGGCATTACTTACCAAACTTCCTCTAGTTCCTTTGGCAGTTTCAGACCTAGTAGTTGTTCTTGCTAAAATATGAGTGAAAAAACAATTAAAAAAAAAAAATCCCACTGTCATCCCGCCATCGCACACATATATTGGTCTTTGTGTGTGTATGTGTAGGTGTGCCTATGTACTTTTATAATCTCATTAACCTACAATTAGATCTAAAAATTCTACTTATAAAATTAAAAGCTCCAAAAAAAGCAAACTTTATAGTCCTGTCTTAGGATAACACATATCCATATATCTTAGGATCTAGATATAATCTTCCTTGGGATCTATAACATTGCAGGTCTACTTTAGTTTCTTAATTCTCTCCTTTATTAACTGTTTTTCGAAGTCATTTCCTGCTGTCACAAAGAGAATAATGATTATAAAATGTCCTTCTCCCTCCCCTTACATGGATATTCTTTAAATATTTATGTTAATAAATGATCCCCTACACTCTTCTCTTTGAAAATTTTTGAAATTGGATATATTTTGGTCTCATTGAATTGTAAACAGTTCCATTTTCCTTCGGCATTTAGATTTTATGAGTTTTTCAAAAAATATTAAATTAACATACTGAATAATAAAAGAGTCAATAAAATATTTTACAAGCTTTGCATATAAATTTAAGGATAAGATTATTGAAGAGTTGACGGATTGAAGACAGTAACAGTTAATGGATGTATAGTGCAGGATAAATTACATTCTTTATGGAAATTTGTAGCAAATAATCTTTGAAGACTATTTTCTTTCATCAGGGTAAACCATGAGAACAGATTATAAAAACAAAAGAAACTTCTGTGTCACACTTAAATGGAGGGTCCTAGACAGAATTTTTAAAAGTTAATCTATAGTCAAAGTATGATGCATAAAAACATACTTTGTTAATCTAGTTTGAAAGAACCACATGCACTTCACTTGCCCTTGAATTTTAGCACCTCATTTTTAACTACTTAGTTTACATTTTACTTACAGAGATTAATTTTCTCTTTTGCTAAGTGCATTGAAAATCATGAGCACTATGTAAATGATGTTAGGAAATGTATCTCCCAAATATGAAATAAAGCTCTAACTAGATAATGCTAATGAATATTAATATGTGAGGATAGCAAAGGAATATTAAATAATTAAGCTGTTCCAAGTAAGAATAATAATATACCTAAAGTTCTCAAGGCAGTCATTCAGTATTTTAGGGCTCTACAAATATTAATAAAAGCAGAGTCTGAAGAGCATTTTATGTCCTAAAACTTTATGACTTACATTGCCATAAGAGGAATGGGCAGTGACTACAACTAAACAGGTGAAGAATTAACTCAGCTGGTTACAGTTGGTAATTAATTTTGATAGGTTTAGTCTACTTTTTCATCTTTCAATAATCAGGGTTTGTTTGTTTGTTTTTCCTATAGAAACTACCACACTTCATTCTTTTTCTTAAAAAAAAAAAGTATTCTGTAGCATTTAGGAGTCTCCGGAGAATTTGCTTCTACCCTAATCACATCACCTATTAGATAACTGGATAATGAGTACTGGAGTAAAGGGAATGGACCGGTGTTGAACGGAATAAGAAGGCTTTGTCACCCAAAGCAGAAATGAAGTCTACCGAGAACTATTCCACAGGCGCCTCTTATCTTTGCAAGTTCACAGAGCAAAAGATAAAATGAGTGGTAAATTCTCTAATTCCCTAGTGAAGACAACATCATAGAAACAGCCTTATATTTATTTTTTATTGGTTCCAGTATTTGAAGAATATCATGCCCAAGCCATAACAAATAGCTTCAATTCAAGAGGGCATTCTCTCCACTGTCCTGCACTGGGGTTGCTTCCAGTACATTCTAATATTGCTATAAAGTGACTCGACTGATAACGAGTCAGTGGAGTTTTCTAAGAAAGAATTTGTATCCGGCCATAAAAGTTTTGTTTCCATATTAAAGCAGGTAAAGAGAGTAGATGGTGGTAATCTAGCTTGGTTATCAGATCGATCGATGCTTAGGTTCCTTATAATACCAACCCCCTCCAAACACCATCTCAGTTTCATTAAGGAAAAGATACAAAATTATATGGCTGTATATAGTAACTCTGAACACTGTTATAAGATTATTTCTCATCCTTGCAAGAGTTGAGAACGATGCCTGTCCACCTGCCACATGAACAGCTACCCTGCGGTCTGCGCTGAAAATAAGGAAACTGAGTTAGAGATATTAAAATTCAGTATTCTTAACCACAGAACTACCGTTGCAGTTTAAGTTACATTTCTGGCTTAGGGGGGTTATATAAAACTAATAATAAGAAAACGGCCTGGAAACAACTGAATAGCTGTAGCATGATTGTTACCCTGCTTGCAAAAATCAGAGAAACACACACACAAAAAAAGGGAATAGGGAATTATTAGAAGAAGCAGTACAAATCAAACAACACAAAGCAAACAGTCCATAGATATAATTTCAAGTAATTCAGTGAGTTTCTATACAGTGCATGGTTTGCAGCCTCAAGAAAAAGCCAGCCATTAATCCCACAATTACTGAGCCTTATCACCACTGCCCACACATGCTGACTATGGCTAGAGTTCTAGATGATATTCTTTTCATTAGCGTGGCCAGTGGGAAACTTAATTAGAGATGCATCACTTAAATGAAAAGGGAAAATATAAGGATTAACAAATTAATCTAACAATTACATTAAAATGTTTATCATTCTGTATAGAAAATATTGACACTCTGGCTAACCTCCTTTTATCTGTTCTCTCTTGTATAAGAGTGAAAACACTATTTTTGAAGAGAAAAAAAAGGTGGGATATCCTTCCTGCTAGCTTGTGTACTGAACAGGAAGAAATAATCAACCTAGTTTATTCTGGAGCCTATCAGTTCCTGACCACATTCCATAAACGCGGGCATTTGGAAGAAAACAGACTGATGCACAGGTAACAGAAACCAAACTATGTACTAATGGTGAGATAAGAAACTGTGACTAAATGAATCCAGGTAAGCCTAAAATAGAGTAATGGAAAGAAACCTCAGTGGAATATTTAAAAAGAGTCATAATTGCATCACAAACCTCTATTATCCAAGCCAAAAACTAAATTCCTATTCCATAAATTGTAATCTCTGGCTGTCTGACTCTCGGTTTTTTTCTTACCTTCTCCCTGAACTTCATGTGTGCACAGGAAAGATAATATCGGTTGTTTCTTGGTAAAATTCTTAACTTTCTAAAAATAAGGCCCAGCTATATGGTTTTAGAATAGCCACTTAAACCTTTACACATATGTGCTATAACTTTACTATTATTGTTTTGACATTTAGGAAACAGATGCATGTTTTCACTTTAGAAGGCAGACATCTGTTTTTCAGAATTCTCTCCAGAAGCTGGATTTTTCTAGCAGTAACATGTTAAATTGAAGAAGCTCTACCATCTTACCTCCTACTTGTGTCCCTCAATCCAAAATATTTTCAGAAACAGAAAATAAATTTATGAGTACGCTCATAAGCATAAAGACACTCCTGATGTTGATTAAATAAGTCTACACAATAGTCACTCCAAATAATCTATGCTAATGCAATTTACTAGTCAGAAGAAAGAAGGAAGTTGAGCTCTGAGCCATGATGCATGAATAGTTGCCTGAGGAGTCAAGTAGTCCAGAACTACAGAAAAAAAAAAAAATGCATAATTCTTGGGGAAAATAAATTTTGTCTGTTTTTATTAAGAAAAAAGTCAAACCTAAAATGCACGTAATAATTTGTGTCTGGTTCTGGCATTTTGAACGCCATGGTTAAAGGGGGAAATTTTTCATGAAATGTGCATAAGAGGAATTCTTTTTTGTGTGTTGTTTTGGTTTTATTTGGGGAGGGCGTTCTTTCTTTTTTATTTTACTTTGAAAAGTAGATATTGCCAGCTCCATCAAAGTATAGTTTGCAAAATAAGAAATTGCAAAACCCTCAGAACATATCTAGTTCATCTGGAATTTGTAACTATATTAACTTGCTGTTCTCCAGGGGAAAAAAATGGTATGTTTTAGATGAATTTTGGATGTAAATTCTAAACAGGTGGACAGAGCAGCAGGAGGGCGATATCGGACTTCCCACAGGGGGCCAATACCATATAGTTGTAGAAAATGAATCACAGAGATTGGTGGTAAAGGAAATCAGATTTGCCAAGACGAATATTTATATGTGAAAGGAGCATGAATACTCAGTAAATTATAGAAGAATGATTCAAAGCCCTGTATTTACAATCACAATCATGCAGACTCACTGCAAGCCACTAACTATCCTTCACAAGAACTATGCACACATTTTTAATTTAATTTTTCAAATCTTGTGCTATAGCTTATGTGCTCGCAAGGTGAAAAACACTTATTTCTATGTGCATACTGCATATGTGCCTGGGAGTAAAGTTTGTTAATTACAAACATTTGTAAGCTTCCTGCTGATGACACTATTTGTGACACTGGCAGAAACAGAGTTCAAATGGTGATGTGATGAACTTTATTTCCCCTCACTTTAATACAGAAGGGAGCAAGGAGTCCCTGTGTCATTTTCCTGAAAGGTACAAATTGTCCTGAGAATAAATAACGGCTGTTGTTTTGGTGGCATACTTCCAGTAGGGACATGGATATTTTTGTGGGATTTCCATTTATTGCTGATATTCCAAGAAATGGCTGAGTGTTTTTGTTTTTGTTTTTTTTTTCTTTAGTTGGCAATTTGCAGGAAGCTTGAGAGTTTTAATTTAAAAATGTGTTTTAACATTTTCAAAACATTGGAAGTTCAGTGTTTAAATGACCTTGGCTTACAGGACTTCTTTAAGCATTATGAATTCATTTGTGTTTCTCGAACATAAATGAGAAAGGATTCTCAGCAGTATTTGCCCAGTGTTCTTCTCACAGCCACACTGATAGTCCTGGGTGTTTTGCTATGCAAGACAAGAAATACAATGACAATAATGTAATTAAGATTTACTGAGCATTTATTACTTATAAGACATTAGATTAAATGTTTTACATTTATTAGCTCACTTACTGCTCACTCTAACTCTGGGAGTTAAGTAGTATTATTATCCTCTTTAAAAAAAAAATAGATGATGAAGCTGTAGTTTGAAGAGAGTAATTAATTTGTCTGAGATTATTCATACTAATCATTGGTACAACCAAATTCAAAGTTAGACTTTGCATATATAAGACCACTCAATGCAAAGTTTACTGTCTGTCTCCAGATTGTTTTAATATTTACTAATTGTAGTTGTAGAATATTAGTCTTTAAAAGTTACCTCTAAAAAGGTAGTAAGCCCATGATGTTTGACGTCATGTGAACTCGTTTTCATGTACCCTGGGAACGATATCTGCTGACTTTTCCTTCAGCAATTCCCTTGTCCTAGGTAAGTGATCAGGTTGATAACTTGGTTCTCATTTCTCAGCCCCTAGCTGCTTAATTTCTAGTTTTTTTCTTACTAATGCCTGTCCTCTGGGCAGCCCAGTGAGATAAGACCCAAGAAAACCATGCGCATGTTATATTTCTGATGTCCCTCATCTAGTTGACAGCCACTCCTTCATCCTTGCTTCACCAAAGTCCTAGTTTGTTAGCTTTTCCTCACAGAACAGCACTTGGTCAGATCAGTTATCAGGGTAGTAAGTCAGGACATCTTTATCCCAACGTTCACAGGTGGGAGGTAGAGCATAGTTCTCACGCCTTACTAATTGTAGAGGGTCACATATAAGCTCTCCGTGGATCACCTTAGAAGACCTCTACCAATAGGTTTGATTAAAAAAAAAAAAGGGCAAGAAATTTTCTCACCACTTTGATAAAGGAGAGAATGAGACTAAAAACACAGACTTTACAAATATTGCATCCTCCTAAGAAGTATTCCTTATTCACTCTCTTGAAGTCACAAAGTGGCTAAGAAAACTCAAAATTCTTAGAATAGTTTCTACAGAATTTATATTGTAAACATGCATGTGATGATTTGGCAAAGACTTTAGCATATTTTATATCAGTGACTGATAGAAATTTTAATTTTTTAATATCCTGTTATATTTATATCTATATCATTATCTATATTTATGTAACTTTTTAAACTAAACTTTGTACCAGTTTTCTCAGCTTATTAATTATCTTTCAAGGATTGTTCTTTGAATTTACTTAGAATTACATTTCCTATGCACTGTAATTAATTTAATGTCTCCTCTATTCATATCAGTTGTTTACAATTTTAAAATAATATATAAATAATATTAATTCATAATTATTTAACCAAATCTCTAATTTAAAACTAAGGATAGGCCCTTGGTGAGTTTACATGCATGATTTCAGGGTTTTCAGTATATATTGTCAAATTTGCCTTCTAGTAAGTGGTATGATCTATTAATTTTTTCTGTACCAATAGAAATATTAGGTATTATCATTTTAAAATATATTCAATATTTTACTAGATTAATTTAAAAATAAAGGAACTACCATGTTTATATTTAAGACTCCTGCCTTTTTATACTTTATAAAATTTCAAAAGAAAAGATGTAAACAGCACTAAAAATATCATTAATTTTTTGAATATCATTCTAATTTTGGATTATTTTAAATGAATAAGGTAAAATGAAAATATACACTAATTGTTAAGATAAAATAATCTATAATTACTTGTTTCTTACTAAAACAAGTACAGAAAGTAAAAATTTTCATGCAAAACATAAAATAGTTGCTATCCTTTTTAAGAAATTTCCTTTTCTTTAGACTGTCATTGTCCATTTTATTTCATTTCTGTATTTTTTCTTAAAGTATGCAGAACTCATTCTGCTAGAGTTATTAATGTGTCAGCATTTCCATCCTTTTTGAGAGGTTTATAAATCAGCCATAAAAATGTGATGCTGGCATAAACTTGGCATATATTCTTAGCCCGGGAGCATTATTTTTTTTCACACTTTTTAAATGAAATACTTTGGCTGCTATGAACCTACAAAGGGGAAAAATCTAAATGTTTTTTTTTACTACTGTATATGTGTTATGCCCTTTTCCTAAAAAGATATGTTCAACAAAAAGGAAAGGAAAATTCAGAGACAGTTCAAGATAACAGCTTCAGGGAAGTCATTACAAGTTTACTCTGTCAAAGATTCCTGTGTTAATAGCTTCATGTATACATCAATGCATGCATAATAATAACTTTAGAACCTTTTTTAACTTCTACCTAGGAAGCAATCTAAAGAAAATATGTGAAAGCATATTCAAAAGAGATCAGGCAGCATACACTGAAGTATTTATTTCAACATTATAACTATTGAAATTCTTTCTCATTACTCACATTTTTGTAACCAAAGCTCACTGAATATAGCTAATAAAAGATAATATAGCAGAAGTGGCAACAGATTACTGAAAAGGAACAATATGCATAGCTCACTCACAGATGTGTTCAGCACCTACAGAGAGTCTCTACACAGTGCCAAGTGGTTCCTTGAGTAGGAAAAGAAGGAAGGAGAGTGGAGGGAAAGGGAAAACAAAAGGAAACTAAAGGTTTTATTATTGTTGTTTAAAAATGTTGAAACTTCAGGAAAAGTCTGAAACATTTTATTTGATCATCCTAAAATGTGAAGACATTACTGAAATAAATCTATTTTTTTATTTCTTTATATTCAATTTTTCATAATCATCTCATTTATGAAGCTTTCATTGAAGTATTAATGTATGATTAGTAAAAAGTAATTTTGAAGAGTTAAAACATAGTTGTCATTCTCTTTCTTTTTCTTACTTGTAAGATAAGAATTGCCCAACTAGTAATAACTAAGAGAAATTTTATATTTTTACCACATAAGTAATAATCAAAACTTGTAATAATAAAGCAAATTTTCAATATTTGCTTAAAGAGTTTGTATCTTCTATACCTTACATTTCAAAGGGGAAAGTTAGGTGAGTATAATTAGTAATCATTTCTGAAGGGAACTCACTTTTTCAATGAAATATTTAGTTTCTTACAAGAAAATCATCAAAGGGCTTCTTGAAACAGTTTATTGACCTCGGAGATTATATTTCATTTTCAAAGACTGACGATTTAGTTTACCAAGAATATGCTCCAAGAAATACCTGATTTTATATTCCTGCTCTAGAAAATGCCCTCCCTATTAAAAGTATAGGAAATTAAAAAGGAAGTCTTTGATGGAAGATTATATTATCTAAATGCAGAAGGAAGAGTTTCCTAGTATAATAAAATATTGTCCGGTTCATTGTATCTAAGAAAACTGATAAGATATTTCACATTCTTAACCAAATGTTTTTGACTTGTTTGCATTTTATAATGAATTTTCGAATCATAGGAATCTATTCCCTCAACAAAATTTATTTATCATCAATATCCTATAGTCAATTCTACAATATGTAATATATTGCCCATAAGTCATCTTGAGGGCCACATGAAAATAATTCTGATTTAAGATTTAATTTGTTACTGTTATACTCTATAAAATTTCTGACAAATAAAAAACTTTAATAGTATATTTATCCTATCACATTAGTTATTCTCTCTCTCTATTTCTTAAGTACAGAAACACTCAGGTCTACAATACGAAAAATATTTAACTTGTTTCATTCAACTTTAGATCTGATATTATTCTTTTCAGTCCACAGAGAACACCAACTTTGTAAGCTTTGAATGAGAAAATTATATTCAATGACTCCAAAGTCAGTTCCATCAACTACATTTACTTCATGTCACTGGAATTCCTACCCCTACAAATTTATAAAGATAAGAGAACTAATATTTATGTCTATAATATACAAAGCCTTATACATATAATATCTAATTTAAAGAAGAGAGAAGGCAATGTAGCAGATATGAGGATCACAGGCATTTGGGCCACTTCTTTAAGTAAAGTCTCGTGCCTTCAAGGCCTGCTCAGGCCCAATCACATGTATATCACTTCCATTTAATGATGGAGTACTGCTGTGCATATCCAAAATTACGTCTTGGTGGGTCAGATAACGTTCAATTCATGGTGAAAAACTCAGATCACATGGTAACATGGTGCTCCATGGTTAAATGTTAAGTTTCTAATAGAGTCCAGTAGTAGGCCAAGAACCACTTCTCAAAAGGGGAGTACAGATATCCCCACTTTTCAAAAGTACTTTACACCACTTCACTTTTACAAAAGATCTACATTAGTGCCTGTTTTTGCTAACCAAAATAAATTTGAAGGGGATATTTGCTTTTTACAAAGAAAGGCAAATATCAAAAATAGCATTTAGAGTTTGCTTCACAACGAATCATTATAGAAGCAGCTCATACTGGGAGCAGCAAGAGTGGCCCTACCAAGCTCCTTTCCCAGGAACTAAACTCAGCAACTCAGCATCGAGCCACCAGAACTTTGAACTGTATCTGTGAGCATCTGTGCTTTATTTCAATCTATTTTGTGCTTCCTTTAGCAAGATGTGCACTAAGATAATTGTTTCTTCACTTTACACCATATAGGCTAATGAAAATTTTCATTGGAATACCCTACTTTTGGATAGCAGAAGAAATCTGTAGTTATCTACACAGGAGGGTAGGGCTTTGTTCCAAAACCTTAAGGGTCTACATTGTAATTCACCTATTGTGGCCTGCCAACAGTTCCAAACAACATCTCTATCTGCCACTGACACTTCAAGTACCGTTGGATCTGCTCCGTCACGCGCCCAAGTGGCAGAGCTTCTTGCACAGTGGACTGGACCTGTTACAGAGCTTTTTCTTGTTCTGGATGTTACTCAAAATTAGCAATTTTGGGGGCCTCTTGGTAAATGGGCTGGAGTAGCACACCCAAATGAGAAATATGTTGCTTCCCAAATCCAAAAGGCTCACTAGACAATGTGATTTTTTTCTTTTAAACCTACAACATATCTCTAGGATACAAGATCATCCCTATTTTTAAGGAGAGGAAACTGGATTTTAGAGGTTTAAGTAACTTGCCCTGGGTCACATAAATAAGAAAGAGTAAACTTAAAGTTTGAACATAAGATACTTTTGTTTATTTGTAAGATTGTGTTTTTTCAATTACATCATACTCTCTTTCCTTGTACCCTGTTCCTTCTCTGGCTTCGTAGAACAACGAGGCACTGTAGTTGTAGAAAATACAATAAAAATAAGTTCATTTATTCACTCATTCCACATAAAGTGTTGAAATTATGCCATGTGTTAGACTTGTGCTTAGTTTGGGGGTTTTATAAATATTAAAAGACATCATCGTTTTTATCATCAAGTAGTTGAATCTATTGCAGAGACAAATATTCAAGCTAAAATCACATATTAGTTATATGGATTGCCATACAGCCTTCCAAGACTGGACCAGGAAGAAACAGAAAATCTGAACAGACCAATTCCTAGCAACGAAATTGAAGCAGTAATCAAAAACTCTCAACAAACAAAAGTCCAGGACCAGATAGCTTTGCAGGTAAATTCTATCAAGCATTTAAAGAATTAATACCTAAACTTCTAAACTATTCCAAAACATTGAAGAACTAGGAACTTGGATGAATCTGAATCTCATTATTTGAGTAAGTGAAATTAAACATAAAAAAAGATATGCTACATATCTTTTTACGTGACATTAAAAACCATGCACAGCTAAGTATATAGAAATCAGAATAGTGTTTGCCTTTGGGAAGGTGAAAATCGATTGGAACAGGGCATTAAAGAACATTCTAGTATTATAAAAATTTTTCATATTATAATTAGAGTGCTGGATTTATCATTATATTTGTCAAAAGTCATCAAGTTGTATACTTAGAGCTGTAAATTTTACTTCAATTTTAAAAATCACTATATTTAACACTATTACTCCTTCTAACTATAAATGCAAAAGATATAAGCATCTGAAACTTAAAATAGTCAACAAAATTACCTATAATTCTCTATTCATTTATAGTTGCCAACTGATAATTAATTGTTCAAATAACTGGGTTGGAGCACAGGCAGTTGAATCTAGTCTGGCACATAATTGATCATGAGGTCTGTGTTTTTTTGTATGTGTGTGTGTGCTTGTGTGTTTGTGTTTTCTTGTACAATGGTATGTATATAGACATGCCTAGGTATGCATTACTACTTATTTGCACATTTTAAATAAGTTCAAGTATGTCTACAGAAAATATTTTTAAAAGCTTATTTTAAGATCTCCATCAACACACAGCGGGTGGTCACACATATGTGTGCATGCATTCATATTAACTCCACACTCAAGCTATTTTTATTGAAAAAATACAAGCTTAAGGTTCAGGGTAAAAGAGCAGCTTTGCTGCATTCTTCCCCACCTTACTGTTCTTCTCCCCAAAGGAAAATATTTCTACCCATTCGTTCTTATATTTGCCTTAAAATTTGTTTATAATGTACATATATTGCTATTGATTGATTCTCTATTTTGAATATTATTTAATGATTTGCTATTATGATAGATACAGATTTATTCTTCTTACACCAGTATTCTCATTTTGGAATTTATCTACCTATCATTCTAATGTAATCTTTAGATTAAATAGTTATTTAAGGTTCATACTATTTTGAATATGTAAAAATAATACACTGTTAAGTCAAATGACTTATATTTACTTTTTCTTCCCTGTGTGATTAGTGGTTTTATTATTAAAAATTGTCTTATTTTTTGTTCACTTACTTATTTCTCTACTAATGAATATATCTATAATTTTTCATAGCCATTAAGTATAATTTTTTATACATCCAAATATTTTGTAGAATTTATCACTTCAGTTTATTTGCAGAACTCATTCCTGAATCCGTATATCTTCTTGCTCCAATATGAATTAGTTATTCTTTTGATCTACCACATAGCTCTTTTCCTGGAATTTCTCATCTGTCATCTTTTGCCTTTCTTTTGTGATGGATTTCCAGTTTCTTTTATCTCATCTCTCATTCTTTCTTGTTTAACTTTCTCAACTTGATAAATCCTGATCAAGAGTGCAAAGATGATAATTTTTTTTTGAGAAATTGCATATCTGATAATGTCTTTTTGTATCTTCACATTGGATAGATAATTTTCCCAACATTGAATTCTATGATGATACTAAGTTCCCCTCAGAATTTTGAAATTATTAATCTTTCTGCCTTCTGACTGCCAATATTTCTTTTGAGAGTCTCCTGACTTTGTATAAAATCTTCGTATGAGAGCAGTCCTATTTTTCTTCTTTCTGCAAGCTTGGAGCTCTTCCTTTAACCTCTTTTATTATGAAAATTTAAGGATGATTATGTGTTTTAATCAATATTGTTTTAACACATTAATTATAATACTTATTTGATAATTTTCTTCTATCTCTTTTCTCTATTTTCTCTTTCCGGAATTCATTAGTCAGGTGACCTGCTAAATCAAATCTGTAAACAGTTAAAAATATATAGTTTTCTTCTATTGTATATCACTAGATTTTTTTTATGTTACTCTCTGCAAGATCTCAACTTTTATCTCTAATTTTTCCCCTCAAAGTAAATTTTGTATATTTTATTTCAGTGATATAATAGAAGCAAGTAGTCTGATAAGAACATCCATGTGTTATAATCTACAGCTTCACTAACTTATATTCATTTATTTTTATATACTTTCCTTCTCTCTTGTTACATTGTCTATGCTCCCTCCTAAGCAACACCACTACTTTATTTATTCATGTTTTCATTCATTTATTTGTGCATGTTTGTTTAAAAAATATTTATTGTGTATCTATTATATGCCTGTTACCTAGATCTATTGTAGATAGGACAATAACTATAAAAAATGTATCTGCCTTCATAGAGTTTTATTTGAGGGGCTGAGAAGACAATAAACAAATAAAAACAATTATACTAGAAAGTAAATTAAAACACTATAGCTCCAGTCCTTTACATCTTTTGAAGGATTTTGCTCCCCTCATCTCTTGCATCAACCTCGACATCTACTGAATAATTTCTATCAACAAATAAACACTCTATAATATATCCCAACTTAAGAAAATGTTCTTATACTTCTATGTTTCCCTTTACTTATTGGCACATTCTTTTGCTCCCCTTTAAAGCAAAACTCCTAGAAATATGTTGTGTCTTCATTATCATCACTCTCCTACTTTTTCACTTCCTTTTGATTCTATCACACTATGGAACTGCTATTATTTGGGCTACCTTATTGCCAAGACTAAAGGACAATTCTTAAATCTTACCATTGTCTCAACTTCTTATTAGAAATAATTGATTATTCTTCTCTTTTTGAAATACTTTCTTCACTGTACTTTCAGACTACTATTCTTGTTTCCTACAATCTTATCAGCAGTTCCTTCTTAGTTTAACTTTCTGGCTAACACTCTAAATACTGGTATGACCACTGATATATAGCCTTCGCTTACCTCTCTTAGCTCACTTATCTTCACTAGGTGAACTCTTCCAATTCATTGTCTAAATGTCATTTGTATGATGATAAACTGCAAACCCAGGTGCCTATTATTGATACCTTCACTAGGATAACAGCAAAAATAATAACTAACAGTAATTGAGCACTTTTTATGAGCCAGAAACTGTTCTAAAAACAGTTAAAACATGAATTAATACATTTGCTTTCCCAACTACTAATGTTACAAATGATGAAGTTGAAGATCAAAGTGATTTATTCAGTTAATAATGTTATGTAGTTAATAAATGATTTAACCTAATTTAAACCTGAACAGTCAGGTTTCACCTGCCTATGCTCTTACTGACCACATTACATTTCTTCTGGCTAATTAACAGCTGGAATTTCAGACTAAATACAGGAAGACATTTAATTTAAATCAAATTTTTTTCTCATAGGAATCAATGTAATATGTGGTTATATGTAAATATACCACCCATATTTAAAGATTATATAGATATATGCTCAGGACAAAAATAAGGTAGAAGTTGATTTCCAAGACAGTCAACAAATACGTACTTTCCTATAATAATATTTTGCCTGTTTTCTGTTTTGATTCAGCTGAAAAGGTGGTCATAATGTTAGTCTTAAAGAATTGGGAGAGAAGAAAGCCTAAAGCCTATGGTTGAGGTTGAAAAAAGTATTTCTAGAAAATGAATATCAAAACCTGTTATGTATGTAAATGAATTGGTAATCAAACACATATTAACTATTTCCATCAGTGTATTACTGAATGAAATTGAAGATAATAAAAACAGGCTAAAAATATTTCTTCAAAATGAATGAACAATTTCTAGTTTCATGTGACATTTATTATTGATTTCATATAATTTGAAATGATATCATAACTGAAATAGTAATAAACTATATCAATAACTGCAAGCAGCACAAATTGAATACAAATAACATGAAAAGAGAGAGTCACCAGTTCACTTACTCAATAAAGATCACAGCTTTCCAGATCATGCTTGGATTGCTGTTATTAATCACATTACCCACTTACAGCAGACAATATTGTGCTGCTGATAATTGATAATCATCTTGGACATAATGTCAAGTCTTTCATGAACCAGGAAGATTTGGACCACATGTTTGAGATCTCACAGATTGTAGGAATCCACTATTCAATACTGCTCAAATCAGTTACTTTTTTATTGTTATTATTGAACATATTGGGACAAAACAATTGAAGAGCAATTCTTTAATTCCTTAGGTCATTTTTGAATTCAGGTGAATTTATGACACATTGATCATGAACATAAAAGTTATTAGAAGCAATTGTTCCATAATAAAAATTGAGTGCATATAACGTGGTTATAGCACAAACATCTGCCACTCATGCAGACATCATTCTGTAAATCCATCTTACTAACTGTATTTTCCTTTCTGATTGCATCAGGGTAGCTTGCGGCATGACAGTGATTTGAGTGACAGGCATCTACCCTGGTGCAGGGCGATGCATACTTATGTTTTGTTTATGGGAATCATCCCTCCTTGAAAAATGTAAAATATTAAATTGTTTTTTATCAAAAAGAGGTATATATGGAAGCCATGTTGTCTTCACTCCTTAAAAGTCAAAGTTATTTTACTCTCCAGATTTCATAAAAATTTTACTTCCTTTTTAAATTGACTTTTTGGATATGTAATGAAAAAGAGCATGAATTATTCAAAAGCTCCAGACAAGTTTTCTTTAAATATATATTAGAACCATACAATACAATGGAAAAGACAATATTCAAGAAAAAGCATGTCACTTACTACATTTAAAAGAGGTTAAGCTCTTCCACATCTACTTCCACAGAAACAGCCAAAATCATTTTTTGAACTTTATGGTTATTTTGGCATCAGGTTATTATACATCATATACAACTGTAGTAAATATCTGTTATAGAATGCTTATTGAGCATGTTAGATTTGGGGGAGACTTTTGAGGACACCTAGTTTGGTCCTGGAAGCAGTGTAGAAATTTCCTCAAAAGTGGCTCCTGACAGAGGGTTTTCCAGCATTTGCTCAAACATTTACCTTGAAAAGAAATTTATAATTTTATAAGGCATAGTCTGTCTTAAAAAATATCCTGTTGTAGGAAGATTTACTCGTATTAAGCCATCTATTTTGCCTTCACTTCACAGAAAGCCCCTTCAAAGCTACACAGTACAAAATACCTTATAACAAACAGACACTCTTAAAATTTGTATAATCTAGTGAAATGTTATTTTGATGTTGAAGTATAACCAATTATTGTAATTGTTTACATATATAACAAAAACTGTTAACAAATATGAATCTTAGTAGAACTTTGCTAAAATAATTGCAACATCTTTATGTACTAAAATTACTTTTATCAGAACAAATCAATTCCCAATTTTGATGAGACTAAAAAAAAAAAAAATCATGTGCAAGTTGGGAGAAGATGCATGAGAATTTGGATCCCTGCTTTTTCCTGTGGTCCCATATCTTCATTCCCTTACAATGTAGCAGATGTAATGGGTCATATATCAAACACTGTAAACAACTTTCTACCACCAGAGCTGCTGTGTAAGCAAAAAGTGGTCCTCTGCCAGTAAACTCATGCTCTCTTCAATTATATCAATCTGAAATTTGGCTTTATGCATTATATGTTTATTTGCCAAGCAGTAAATTGATTTGTGAGAAGGAAAAATAATTCTAAAAAGGATAAAACAATGCATACAGACTTCAATAGGTTTGCATTACAGAATCACTGTGCTATGCTAAAGAAGAAACAAAGATTTCTTTTGCTTATTTTTTTAAAAAATCCAACAGCCTCAAGGACAATGTGGCCCTCTTGACTGTATTTTTGTCTTTGAATACCTGGCATCCTCTGAGTATAGTTAGTAATCAGGAAAATGTTCCAATGGCTCACTTAAAAGAGAAGATGGGAATTTAGAATTTAGCCCAACCATGTCATTTTAAAAATGATTAAATTGAGAAGGCATATGTAAACCTCAGTTCTTCTGATTCAGAATTTTGATTGAACTATCTAGACAAAACAACCATGGGTTTTACTAAAAATTTTGTTGTGTCATGTATTTTGTAACTTTTCATAGACAAATCCATGCTCTGTTCAGAATAAAAGGCAAATTCAGACACCTTTTTCATATAAAATGTTCTCTCCACTTGGAGTTAGGAGGAAAGAGACAGTAAATAGGGAACAGATCAAGATTTACCTATTTCTCTGTCAAGTTTGGGTACTGAAAAAAAATAGAAATATTACACATTTTTAAGAGAATTTACATTTCTGACTTGTATTGCGTAGAAGAGAGAAGCTAATTCTTTCAAACCTAATCATTTCCACTCACAAGTCTAAAACATGTGTAATTGTTTAAGTAAATCTTGGCAGAGCGTATGCAAAAAAAAAAAAGATTAATAGAGATAAGAAAAATTAAAGTTGTTTTTTTTCTTATAAGAGAATTATGAAGGAAATAAACATACAAGTCCAGGAATTGCAGAGTGTCTCAAACAAGATGAACTCAAAGAGGCCCACACCAAGACACTTATAATTAAAATGTCAAAGTTAAAGACAAAAAGAGAATCTTAAAAGCAGCAAGAGAAAAGGAGTTACCTACAAGAGAGCTCCCATAAAACTGTCAATTGAAATTTTAATATAAACTTTGCAGGTCAGAAGGGATTGAGTCAAAATATTCAAAGTGATCAGAACCCAGGACCTACAACCAAGATTATTCTACCTAGCAAAGCTAACATTCAGAATTGAAGGACAGATAAAGAGCTTCTCAGACAAGAAAAAGCTAAAGGAGTTCATCAACATCAAACCAGTATTATTAAAAAAAAAAGTTAGAGGGACTTCTTTAAGAAGAAAAAGAAAAAAAAAGATTAAAAATATAAATAATAAAATGACAATAACTACAAATCTATCAACAATTACTTTAAATGTAAATAAATTAAATGGTTCAATCAAAAGATAGGGTGGTTGAATGGAAAAGAAAACAAGACCCTCACATATGCTGCCTACAAGAGACTTAAATCAGATTAAAAGATACACACAGACTTAAAGTAAAAGGATGGGAAAAGATTTCATGAAAATGGAAATAAAAAAAAGAAAACTGAGGTAAAAATGCTTACATAAGACAAAATAGACTTTAAAACAAAGGTTTTAACAAGAGACAAAAAACACCCAATAATCCTACTTCTGGGTATTTATAATAACAAACTCAAAATACTACTTCAAAGTGACATATAAATCTTTATGTTGATTGCAAATTATTTACAATAGCCAAGATATGGGGGCAACCTGGGTGCCCACCAATAGATGAATGGATAAAGAAGAGGTGGTACATATATACAATGGGATATTACTCAGCCATAAAAAGGAATGAAATCTTGCCATCTACAACAACATAGATGAACCTAGAGGGTATTGGCTGAGTAGAATAAGTCAGACAAAGACAAATGCCATATGATCTCACTTATATGTGGAATCTAAAGAACAAAATAAACAACAAAACAAAACGAACTCGTAGATACAGAGTCATTTTGATGATTGCCAGAAGGGAGGAGATGGTGGAGTAGGTGAAAAAGTACAAATTGGTAGTTATAAAATAGTCATGGGGATATAAAGTACAGCATAAGAAATATAGTCAATAATATTATAATAACTATATATGGTGTAAGATTAGTACTAGATTTATCAGAGTGATCACATTGTAAGTTATATAAATGTTTAATCACCATGTTGTAAATCTGAAACTGATCTAATATTGTATGTCAACTGTAATTGAAAAATTAAAAATTAAGATAATAAAATATAAATTAAATAAATAGCACCAAGTTTCAATTCAGCGAGAGAAGGCAGCTACGGAAACACATGCATGATGTAGAGCACTGAGAATATTTTCTAACTAAAAGATAAAGCCTTTTTAACAGTGAGAGAGAGAGAGAAATATACAAGGAAAAAGAAGGAATATAGTAACTCCCATAAAATATAAGAGCTAAGGTAAGAAAAAGTACAGAAAGAAAGGCCATTTATAATAATCTCAGGGAAAGAAGCAAAGAATTAGTTTGCTTCTTTAGTAAAAACAGAAATAACTTGGCCCTTAGTCACTGTTAGAGGTCTGCAGTTCTGAAGTCCCTGAAATATATGTAGAGTACAGGAGCAATTTTTTAAAATGGCAGCAAATCAAGAAAACAAATGTGTTTGTTAGGAACTTGCAGATTTTAGGGAATAGATACACACTTTCTTAATAGGTGATCTTATCCAGTCACTTGGCTTTAAATATCATCTATATGCTGATAATGACCAAATTTATATCTAAAGAACAGAACCATACAGTACAATATCTCTCCTCTGTACTCCATACCTGGCTCAAAACAAACATTGAACTTAACAACGTTGCCTAGTGCTCGTCTCTGCGAGCCCGGCTTTCTCCCACCGTTTTCCATCTCCTTTTAAACTTCACATCTCGAGGACAAGAGCAGAAAGGAGAAAGCCAAAAAGTAAAACCTGCTTTCCATCCTCCCCTTTACCAGCTCTCTACTGCTTCTCTACCTCTACTGTTCTCTACCTCTTTTAATGGTACCACTATCCACAACATTGAACACCAACAAACCTAGGAGTCTTTCTTCCTTTTTTTCCTCTGATATAACATTCAATTTACCATCAAGTTGGTTGTATCTACAAAATATATATGGAAAATAACCTCTTTGCATCATCTCCACTTCTATTTCTCTCTCTTGCTTTACTTCACACTGTCTACTTCAGCAGCCTCTGCGTCCATCAGGACCTCAGCAGAAAAGAGATGGCATCCTCAAGCTAACTGAAGAAACTATTTGCAAAGATGCAATAAGATTTTAAGAAAAGTAACAAGGCACGATGTAGCACCAAAAGGAGAGTTAAAATGAGATTTTATCACTCTAGGCCTGGAGAATAAGAGGACAAAAAAGCTGCAAAAAAAGCTACATGGTTAGGTCCAGCCGATGGAAACTTTTACTTTCCAGAGTAGGATTAAACCAGCTCACGTAGACTTATTAGGGAAATATAAATCCCTTACACCTCAGTCTCTAGCTTTGTTCTGATCTCTTAATAGTACTTCTCATTGGCTAAACTCAACTGGAAGTTAAAGTTCTTGATACAGTCTATGCCAGTTTTCCAAAGCACTTACGTGGAAAAGGGTAGACACAGGGTGAAGAAGACTGGTACATTTTCTGACTTGGTTTCTTCATTCTGCCTTGCCTCACTATGGTCAGTTCATCATACTTTAGGGCACCTTCTCAGAGAAACCTTTCTTGAGTGCCTTATTGTCACTAGCCAACTTTTGACACACTATATTTATTCTTTGTTTTATTACCCAATATTATTCTCGTCCTTTATTGTCACATGTAACTATCCAAAATCAACATATACATGGGAAGATTGAAGGATGGATGGATACACAGACAGATGAAGAAACAGATGGATGAATCAATAATAGATGTCCTGTCTCTCTCCACAAGAATGACTATAGCCTGTTCACTGCTGTATCTTCGGTATCTGAAAATATGGCTCATTTAATAAATACACCTGCTGAATAAATTAATGAAGAACCATTTGGATTATTTGGGATAATGGGAAGTAACTGGCCCAAAGGCACAGATCGTGCATGTGGTAAAGCTAATTTCAATCCTACAATTTTTTTTTAATTTATTGTAAAACATACTTCACATCCAGGAAAAAAGTTTTTAAAATAATATTGTACAATATATTTATCTATTCGACTATTGATAGACATTTGAGGTTTTTATCTGTTTTGTTTGTTTGTTTGTTTGTTTGTTTGTTTTGTTTTTGTTTTTTTACTTTAGGGCTATTAAAAACAATTCTGCTAAAAACATTCTGTATATGTCTCCCTGTGAACATGTGACAAAGTTTTACAGGATATACACCTAGGAGTAAAATATCTGAATCTTGGAATATGTGTGTGTTGAACTTCTCTAGGCAATACAATTTTTTTTTAATATAACTGTTCTAATTAGCATTTCCATCAAAGATAGGCATAATAGCCCTCCCAAAGATGTTCATGTCTCAGTCACTGGAACTTGTAAATGTGTTACCTTATATGACAAGAATAACTTACAACTGTAAATAAATTAAGAATCTTGAGATTGGGAGATTATCCTGGGTTATTCCTGGTTAGATCTAATAAATAAAACTCCATAAAAATAGAAGAAGGAGACAGTGGAGTCAGAGTGATTCAGTATGAGAAGGATTTAATCTACTTTTGCTGGATTGGAAGATGGAGGACAGAACCATAAGCCAAGGAATTCAGCCAGCATCTAAAGGCTGTAAAAGGAAAGGAAATAGATTTTTGCCCTAGGGCCTTCAGAAGGGTAAGCAGCCTCACCAACAACTAGATTTTAGGCCATTGAGACTCATGTTGGACTTTAACCCACAGAACTCTAAAACAATAAATTTATGTCATATTGTTTGTGCTAATTTGTTACAGCAGCAACAGAAATTAATAGAATGAACAAACATCTCTGTTGTACTTTATCCTCACCAATACTTGATTTGTCTGTCTTAGCCAGTTTGTTGAGTGTGAAATGGCATCCCATTGTGGTTTTATTCTGCATTATATAGATGCAGATGTAGATGCAGATATGGATATAGGTAGATAGATATAAAGGCTGACTGAATTTCTCTACTCATGACATTGTCCTTCATCTTCAAATATATATATATTTGAATATATATTCTCTTTATTACTTACTACCACCTGTTTTAATTATTTTGTTGATTATGTTCTTTCTCTCCCTACATAAATGTAAGCACCATATGGATAAGGATTTTCCATTATTTTCTTCACTACTGAATGCCTGATACATAGTAGATGTTCAATAACTATTTACTGAATAAACTAATGAATAAATTAGGCCTCATTCCTGTGCATACTTACTGAGTTTTAACTGCAAGTTGCACATTTTCCATGAGGCAGTGTTTTTATCTAGAAAGGATTAACATTTTCTCCTGCCAAGAAATGGAAGCACTACCATTTCGAGATCATAGCATAATTGCCCTGTCTCTTCAGATGTATCCTTGGTATTTCAGATACTCTAAATAGAGGCAAGAAATCTATGAGGTCTTGCTTCCTTTTTACAAATATTCAAATACTTTTACTGCTCAATATCAAGATTCGAGTAGTAGTTCATCTTTTAGATGAGATGGAGGAGGTGAGGAGATGGGTATTTCTTGTTGACTAATATACTGAGGATGACAGTGTAGATCTTGAGAATAAATCACTTACAGTGCGATTTTTCTGGTAGACACCCTTTATGATTAGACCCTGAGCTTTGTCTCCTGTTCGCTGTGTTACTCAAATTCATGAAAATCGGTTTCAGTTCATCAGGTTTAGCAAATGCCCTCAAAGCTAAAGCCAGCTTCAACATGCTGTGCTGTGCTGGGTTCCAGTCTTCTCTTAATCTTAAATCCATGTATTCTTCATTTTCTTATAAAATGCTTTTATGAGGATATTCTCTTCACTTTTGTGGTGATGTGTTGATGGAAATGGAAGTTCCAGCCCTCTACCGATTGCATCAAAAACACTACCTACCTGAGAGAGGTAGGGCCATATTACATGACAAGCCCAAAATGGAGGCAATGAGATAGTCATAAAATTTTTTCAAATTGGATGAGCTCATTAACTCTTCTAGTAACATACAATTCTGCTATATTCCTATAGAATTCACTAGAATGATTTTTAGTGCTGAACTCTTACTTTTTTACTTTTCCATGTTACTGGTATCTAATATTTTACTTATAGAAAGCTTTTATTTATAGAAAATTATAATTTGTAAGTCTTTCAGTAATAATACTTTACCCATTAAGAGGTTACAAAGAGTTTTTTGATAAGCAATAACACATTCTAGACCTTCTATAGCTTTGTGAATTATGAAAGTGAAGAAACCTTTTCTCAGAACTTTGCGTAAGAAAATCTAATGCCTTATGGCTGGTTAGTGTCATTGCCAGGATTATAAATTAGTTCTTCTATGTCCTGTCTCAGGTTCTTTCCTCTCTTGCCTCAATACTGCTTCACCATAAATATTAAATTCAGTAATCTAGATTCCTGGTGATACATAGATAACCATAAATGAATTAATTAAGTTCTAGCTTGAGATTAATAATTATCAGTTAACAATGAGAATGTGTTATATTTGAAAAATATTACAAATGTCTCCTTTCTTCTAAAAAGAATATAGTCATCTATAAAATCTAATATTTCCCTTTTGAAAGCTAAATTAAATTAGCCATTTATCAGAACTTGTAATTACTGGTACATGGACTCTGAAAAAAGGTTAGAAATCAAATATTTTAATTCAATCTAAGTTCTTGAGGGTGACATTATTATTGAATGTACCTATTCAAAATCCTCTCTATAACTAAAATAGTTCAGTTATATACAATAAGGTAACAAATTTGTTGCCTATTCCTGTCTAAAATTTTATGTTCTAAAGGAAATAAAATGAGTAAAGGATGTAAAAGTCTTTTATTCTCACCAATTTAAAATAATAAACACTTCAACATTAGGTGCCATTTTAGGATATGGCTTAATTTTTTATTAAATGCCAATAATACTTTATTTAGAGACCATTACACAAAAAGGAGACATATTCGAATATTTCTAAGGGCAACAATTTGGAAAACCAGTTTGGTGGTATTTATCAAAAGTTTTATGAAATATTCACAGGCTATGGTCTCAGGTAAACATTTCTAAGAATTTATCCTGAAGGAAAAGACCTATATAAAATAGTTATATTGCGATGCTTTGGCCCAGTAATTGGAAAATATTTAAATAAATCATGACACATTTATTCAATGGAGTATTTTATAACAATATAAACTATAATAGACTACATAGCAGTATGAATTATAGCTAAACAAAAAATTGAGAAGTAAAAACACTAAGGGTGCTAATCATAAGTATTACAATATACATACAGAATTCTAATTTTCATGATTTATATGTAGATTATTGGAAAATGTAGTGTATAATGCTAACTTTGAAGTAAATTGATAGGTCAATACTGAAAGTTTGCATTTGTAACACTTTGTATTTGAAACTTGATTGAGTTTTACATAAGAAGAAAAAGAGTAAACTGATACTCAAGTATTCCTGCATTAAATATATATATATTATTAAATATATATATTAATTAATTTATTTATTTATTTATTAGATCCCTTCTCAAGACTAAATCCTATGGAAACACAAAAATGATATGTTACAAGTCCTCAAAGAGTTTACATTCTAGTGGGGAGCTGAAAACTAACTAGATAATTATACAGAAACAATAAGACCTATTCTAAATGTGATTATGGGAAACATTTTTGCTAATTTCTTCACTTATTCATTAATTTATTCATTATCATAGTTCAATAGTAGCAGTCTAAGCTTTCAAGTCAGATATATTCAGTAGGCAAGTTACTTAATTTGGGGCATGGCTAGGCAAATTACTTACATTTTCTAAACTTTGGTCTTCTCATCTGGTAAATGGGTTCAATAATATTATTGTCAAGATTTGAGGTAAGAATTAAATAGGAAAATACGCATAAAGTGCCTAGCACTAAAATGCATACAGCTACCCCCAAAATATTAATTTTCCTTCAATTTTCTCTTGTTTCTTAGGTCATCTTGGAAATGAATTTAAAAATCTGGAATGAAATGCACATTTTAATTATGGATTTATTTTTTACATTAAGAACATTCTTTAATTTTAAGGGTTCTAACAAATATTTTCTTAAGTAAAACACAATATCTTTTTTTCACTAAGTGAAGGCCTTTAAAAACCTCCTCAGTCTTCTTGAATATCAGAACTTAAGTTTTAAGAATTCAGTATAAATTAATCTGAAGTGAGCATATAAAGTTTTTTAAAATACACCAAACATTTAGAGCTAACATTAAATATTAAAGACAAAGGAAATTTTCCAAATACATTTTAAAGCTCCAAATTGATACTAAAATAAGATGAAGAAAGTTATCAAATAGCCATCCTTTTGAGCATGATGCCTGTGGATCAATAAACTCATCCTTCAAAGGGAAGACTAATCTAAGACCTGTACTGATTTCTAACCTTGAGTATCATTTAAGAGCAGTGAATTAACTTCCAATTCCAATAACGGATAAACTTTAGTTCTCTTTCTAACACTGAAAGGAAGAAATCCATACTTTTCTCAATGGATGACTTTAAATCAGAGAGAAAGAGAGAAAGGGAAAAAATGACATTATCCATAGCATAGGATTTTAATAGTCCTGGGGTATTATATTTCTCCTGAATGAAAGCACCCAAAGAGCGTGACATGTTGTTTCTTCAAAGAAGCTTTTTAAAAGTCAAAAGCCTACAATTGACATGACTGAGAAATACCTTATAATTCCTCCTAAGTGGATATGTATCCTGATCTGAACATACATATAAATTAATATTTTCCCCAAATGTATATCTTATCTGTTATTTGTTTGGAATATTATATTTTTCATTTCAAAAGCCCCTTGATGAGTACTGAATCAGCTGTCAGGTTAAATGTATAAGTAATCAATAATACAATTCTAAGTTTTTCAACCCATATTTACATTTTTATAGCTAAAGGAAAAAATACTGGTAGGAGAAAAGAGCTCTTCTTGGTTCTTGGAGAAGCTAGGAGTCATTTATTCTCATATAAAGTCTCAATTATTCCTGCAAATAGAAGAGGTAAATTCATGCATAATTCAAAAGCATGAATAATAACAAATTGTATTATATTTGACTTTGTGCTACATAATTTGGGGGACAGAGACTTTACCTTCCTGACAAGTAAGATGCAACTGGAATCCTGAGTACAACTTGGACCAGTTAAAGTAGTGGCACATAGTACAAACTGGAAATGAGATAGTTTAATTATTTTGTATAAAGTACAACAGCAAAGCCTTCTGTTATGTTGATAGCTAAATAAAATACATTTTACTCTTGCTTCCATGAAAGATTTGAATTACAAGCTAGCTGGCTTTTCCCTGGGATATAAATAACCCTGAATTAAGATTCAGAAAATTTCGATTTTGGTCTTGGCTCTCTCATTAACTCATAAGCTTTTTATGTTCTCATGAAACTAGTATTAGCTTTCTAGACCTCCAGTAATTCATGTGTAAAATGTTGGAATTGCATTAAGCCATCTCTAGGGAGCTTTCCAGATTTTAAAATCAGCATATTTGTAATTACTTTTAATACTAAAGCTGACTCTCTCAAGGGAAGAAAGTGGAGCAGAGCACTAGTTCTTAGACTTGTTTCCACTAAACATACATTATAAAATGAGATGTTTCTTGAGTTGTTGTCTCCATCTTTCTCTCCTTCCATTATTTCTTGCATCTACCCCACTACTTCACTAAAACTACCTATACAAGGACGTCAGTGACTTCCATATTGATAAGTTCTTTGTCCTTATCTTAGTAAACCTTTCAGCAGCATTTTACACAATAAATTACCTATTTTTTTAACACTTCATAATCTTATTTCTAGAAGATCAAACTGTGTTAAATTTCTTTCTATCTTACCATACTACTCTTCATACACTTTTGCTTGATCCTCTTTTCCTAAATCTTTAATGGTTGAAGTGCTTAAAGTAGTAGTTCTCAGATCTCATCATTTCTTCACCTGTACTCACTGCCTAAGTGATCATATCCAATTCTATGGTTTTACACACATAGGAACAATTTATAATAGTATTGCTAGTCAAGAACTATCCCTTTCACTGCAATCTCAAAATCCAATCACTTATCTGATGTCTTTATTTGGGTATTGAATAGGCATTTCCAACTTAACTTGTCCAAAATCAATTATCATGATTCCCGCCATGTACCTGCTTTTATATTTTCTTTCCTTCTAATTTCACATAAGTAAAGAACAATCACATTCTTTCAATGATTCAAGCTAAAATTTTAAGATCATCCTTGATTAATCTCTTGATCAGAAGCTCTATTCTATTATTTAAAAACTTTATTTCTTTAATACATCATCAGTGCACAAAATTTTTATTAGTCCCATTTATTGATTCATTACCCACTCATTTGTTTATAGATATTTCTTTTATTTGTTCACTTTTATTCATTTGGAGTTTTTTAAATAATATAAAAAGCACTCATAATCCTATCATCCAATATAAAAACTTGTACTGAATGAATAATTTGTATATGCGTTCTCCATCCTCTACCCCATTCCCCTGCCACTCCTAACCCAAAGCAACAACCATCAAGGTAGATTGTTCATCATTTTCTTTGCATAGTTTTATACATTTTAAAACTCATCTATAAGTATTCCTAGATGTATTTCTATGGATTTTACTTATTTATTGACTTCACAAAAAAGGCTTTAATGAGGTATGAAAACTAATTTTTTACTTAATATTATATTGATTAGATTCATCCAGATTGTTTCATGTGACTGAAGTTAATTTATTCTGACTGCTGCATAATATTCCATTATGTGACTGTCCCACAGTTGACATATCCATTCTCATGTCAGTGAACCCAAAGATTGTTTCTAGGTTTTGGCCATTGTAAACAGTGCTTCTATGAATAATCTTGTATATATATGGAAAATTCCTCTTGAGTTATAGGAAATGTTGTTAGCGTCTTACTCAGATTCTTGAGGATTCCTTTTACTGGCTACTGCTGGTGGTGTTGCTAAACATTGAAACCTACAACCTTTCCTGGACAAATACTCTTGGGAAATAACCTGAGCTGCATGAATTGGGCCTATCCCTCCCCACAGTTCCCTCCTGCCTGCAGCAGCTGGAAGTCTATAGAAGCCTGCTGCCTTCGCTCAAGGCAAGAAAGACTCTGCTGTAAGATCTGCTGAAATAACGTCTTTGCTTAGCTTCCCTGCTATGCCTATCTATACTAAAATGTAGCATTTCTTCTACAATTAGATATTTTTGTTCTGAATTTTAAAAGTTTTCCCTACCTCGAGGTCTAAATTGTGTTATATAGTGTGTTCTTTATTATTTACTTATAGGTAGTTTTCCTAATGGGATTTTTCCTTTGATGATAATTTATTTATCTGTATAGGATTATTTAATTTCTAATTATTCAGGAAATTTTCATACATTTTTTATTATTTATTGTTCTTTATTATTTACATATAGGTAGTTTTCCTAATGGGATTTTTCCTTTGATGATAATTTATTTATCTGTACAGGATTATTTAATTTCTAATTATTCAGGAAATTTTCATACATTTTTTGCTATGTATTTCTAATCATTTTGTAATCAGGGAACATGATCTGTATATACCTTTTTCATACCTATCTTACTTCAAAATTTTTGAGGTTTGCCTTTTGACCTTTTTACATAATTATTATTTGTAAATATTCCATGTAGGTATGAGAAAATTTGTCTAGTTGTTGAATGCAAAATTTTTTATATCTATCAGATGAATTTTATTTTAGTGATTTTTTATATGCTTTTTTGTGTTTGAAACTTTTTGGCTTGAAATTTCCTATGATTATGGTAACTTTTCTAATTTCTCCTTATAATGTTGCTTCACATATCCTGAGGTCATTTTATTAATTCCACGTATGATGAGAATTTCTGTATCTTCTTGGTGAATTGAACTTCTATTCTTATGTAATGACCTTCCTTGATGCTTATGATGCTCTAGGCCTAATAATATCTCCTTCAGACCATTTACCACATAACAGCCTGAGTGATCCTTTAAAACATAAGTCAGAGCATTTTACTCATCTGCTGAAAATTGTAATATTTGCCCTTTGATGCAAAATAAAATTCAAGACCCTTACAATAAACCTTTCCTGCTTATTCTGACAATGGTTGCCCCATTTAATTTATTTCTTGCCACTTGCCCTTCTACTCATTCCACTCCAGTTTCAGTAGCTTCTTTATTTTCTTCTGATCAGGCCAAAGATATGCTGAGATGAGAGCCTTTGCTTTCCAAAGCTTATGTCTGGATGACCCCTCCTACACACAACCGCATGGCTTACTCATTTCCTTCTCTCAAATCCCCTTTTTGGAACACCATATGTTAACATGCCACTCTCCAAAAGACACATCTCTTTCTCTGGCCTTTACTATGTGTGTGTGTGTGTGTGTGTGTGTGTGTGTGTGTGTGTGTGTGTGAGTTTAAAGAACTTTTATTATTATTTGTTTTTCTATCAGTTTTATAAAAGTAAGTCTTATTATTTTCACTTCTAACCCCTAAGTATTTCCTCCTCCCCTTCTAGTCCCATTTTCTGCTGAAAAACCTCACTCTTTAACTGTGGAGAGCAGATTGCAAGCTGACAGGTCCTTACAACCTATGAAGTCAACTAAGGGTTGCCTCACCTCTAGGAACCCTCCTAAGAATGGAGAAGTACAAACTGATCTGAGGACAATGCAGTGTTGCTCCGAGGCAGAGAGTATGCTCACAGTTTCAAGGGGACTGAAATGCAAAAGATTATAACAGAGTGTGTAGGTCAGGTGGGGATAATCTTATTTTAGTTAGCAATTGTATGCTCTTGTATAAAAGCAGCTTGCAAAAATAAAACTGAGCCACTACTCCATCATCAGTGAATAGTGGACCTCCTGATCCCAGCTTTCTGTCTTCCTTCTTTTCTTAATCTCCCACCGTTCCCACTAAGATACATTTTCCAGAACCACACTGGATGTGGCAGGATTTACCACTTACTGGACGCAGCATTTAACCACTTGTTACAACTGGTGTATTCCAAGAGTTCAGGAATTAAAAGTGTATAATTGAATGTTGAGTTTTTCCTCTAGGAGAAAAGGAAACGAATATATAATTTTCTTCAAAACATTAGAGAACAAAATGGACATAAATTTAGGAAATTTAAGGAATCAAGAACCCTATTTTGAGTACTTAAATATTTTAGAGGCCACAAACTGTGGCAGTCATGGGAATATGTCACTCAGTCTTTCACCAAGGGAGAATCAGTGAAAAGGAATATGATCAGCTGACAGCCTCCACTTTCCACACCTTTGGGATCTACACAGTGTTCAGGCTGGGGCACATTCTTGTTGGTCTGCTCCCATAAATCAACTGACCACAGTGGAGGTACCACATATGAGTTATTCCTCCCCAATTTAGCTAAACTCTGATGAGAAATCATTGCTCTGGGATGCCCAAACGGGCTGTTCAAGATGTTTTTCAAGTTCACTGTAGTTTTTGGCTCCTTCTACCCACTTATTCTTTCTTCCCGTACTCCTTCACAGGTATCAGACCCACATTAAAGTCTAAGGGCTCTCTCTGCCTATTCTTGTTTCATCTCTTCTATATCCTTAATACCGCGACCCCCAATAACTCTTTCACTTCTAATTCAGTTTCATTTCTGCTTCTTGGAGGACACAAACTGACAACAGTAGCTCTTATTTGAGGCTGTTAAAAAATAAAACGCCAGGAGTAGGTCTTTAATTTTTATAGGTTTGAAATCTACTGATTATTCATTTATTCAACAAATATTTGAGAACCACTATGTACCCACATGGCTGTCTTAAGAACATCCATAACATTATAATTTTAAGATTCAATTAAAGCATTTCTATTTTTTGTTCTTTGGAATTCAGAGAAAACAACTCATCCTGTTCTTTCATTGTCTGGGCCATGATTGTAAATGATCAAAGTGTTACCTTATGTTTTGTAAAATGAAATAACTTGTATTGACTAGTCATTGACTAGTCATTGACTTCACTGACTAGTCAGGTTTGTCAGTTCATAAAAAAAAAAAGAAAGAAAATCAAGTGCCTAACTACTCAATTAAAGAGCAAAATAGAAATAATGCTAAAGCAGTAGTTTCTATTTTTGGAATGTTTAGTTTCTTCAAATAATTGCAATCTGAATAAAAACGCAAATTATATATCAGACTATTATCAGGGGTTTGGAATAGATTCCTTAATAAAATAATGTCTACCTTCCTTTTATGCAATAGATGTGTCTTAGAAATTTTCACACAAATTGAATTTATCTAATCAAATCATGTACTAATGCTTTTTATTAAGGGAAATTATGAATCTCTTACCAAAGAATTGTCTAGAGTTTTATACTGGCTTTGCTTAAATCAAGGTGAATTCTCAAGATGATATATTTCAATATACTAAACATGATAAATAATTGGAGAGGAAATATCTAATAATTAAATTCAAAAGCTATATCTTGGAGCTAGACTTCTACAAATTGAAAAGGGAAATGTCTCTAGTTCAACTCAATTTCAGTAAATTTTTAAAATAATCAGTTCTTTTAAAGCAATATTTCACTCTTTATGATGCCTTGACCCTTTGCAAGTTACCTTTCTTTTCAAATATTCAGGAAATCCAATAAGGACACTTTTTTTTTTCTATACTATATATTAATCATGCCCTCTTTCCAAAAAATACTTTTATTGCAAAAATTTTCTCATATATACAAAAGTCAGGATACTCTGTTATTTTAGATACTATTAAATAATGTTTTAACTTATAAAAATTTTAAATTACAGTTAATCTAAAGAGATATCTAAAAGAGTAAAAATTGATGAAGGGAAGATGACAGAGTTAGCTAGTTCTTATAGAACACAATCTGCTAAGTAATAACTACATCTAAATGTCAAAATCTACTATTAGGTAAGACTACCCTAAATGCTTTTATCACCACAAGAAATTAGCATGCTAAACTACCAAATTCTGTTGATAACTTGTTTTCTATGGAATTCATTCTTATTTTCATAACAGAAACTGAACATATTCCTATGATTATTAGATGTATTAAAGTTAATAAAAATATTGCTATGTGATTGAAAAGTTTCACATCTGGATGAAAATAAAGATAGGGAAAAAATTTGCCCCTGCTCAGAACTTGGGACATTAAATGGCAGCCAACAATGTCTAGATAGAAGCTTTTGACATTTCATTTTTACAGAGGGTTTCCCGAATGACTCTTTTTGATTTTGCAAGCAGATTGCTTCAAAGGGACAGCTATTTCTCCAGAGTTCACTTAAGTATCTGTGAGCATGATCTTGATGGGTCATATATTAGATGTCTACTGATTATTCAGTAGTTAAGGGATTATACTGGCTTTCCATTCAAAGACAGAGCTAATGTAGCATGCAGAGCAGAACCACATTTGAATTTGCAGTCATCGTTAGCCTTTTTAGCATAAAATGTCATGTGCTGTGGACTTTGAAGATAGAGTGGCTGAATCTACATGCTTTCAGTTTTCAAACAAAATAAAAATGTAGACTTGTATAATATCATGTTTCTCTTACCTAGAGTTGAAGTACAGAAAGCATTAAAAAGAAATAATAATTAATGTAAACTATTTAACTAAACTCGGCAGTATTCCAAATGCATAGCAGTAACCTGACAGTAAAAACTGAGTTTAACTTCATATGTATTCCAGAGGTTGTTCTTCATAATACAGTCTTGACTACTGAAATTATATTAAGCATTGTTTTGAGTCTTCATTGAATATTTAATGTCTCGAATTATTATGTATTTATTCTTGCATATTCTATTAAAGGAAAACATCATTCCAAATCACCATTAAGAGTTTCAATAATAATATCATAGAATAGTTGTCTAGTTCAGATATCCACATTCTGACTGACAGGACAACCCTTCACTGCTTCTTTTCAGGATAGAATATATAATTTGATTTTATCTATAGTTTGTTAAACAATAAAATGAATATTCCTTTAAAAGGGGTGGCTTTGTAAATGCAATGTTAAAACAGGATAGTCTACTTGAAAATAGCAATTTAGAAAAGATACATTTGGTGTTGCTTAGCAAATTAAGATAGAAAAATGAAGTCTGCAGGACTTATTTGCAAACAAAATTTATGATAATCCCAGGAGTGCTCCTAGAGGTAGCCAACAACCAGTTCTATAGAGGAACTCAAGGCATTCCCTCTTGTCACCATCCATATACCCTCTTAGTTTCCTTCCCTCCATTGCAGGTAACAAAAAACTAAAAATTTGTTACCTATAGTATCCCTCATTATTTTTCTCTGTTTCTTCTTAATGCCTTTAAGTAATTCCTGCTCTTAGTTAATTCCCCTTGCTTTCTATGTGGCTAGATCCTAGCATTCTAGGCTAGATAAAAATGAATAAGATGTTCTACTAACTTTAAGGTTTTTATTTTAATATTGGGAAGAGAAAATGATGCTCACAGATTAGTCTATATAATGATCTCCCCTTTAATGGCAAACTTTGGCACATGTACTTCTGAAACATATATTTAAGGAAGGGCACAGAATCCAATAACTGTGGCACTGTGTAATAAGTGCTATAATGGTAGATATTTGAAATGTTGGTGTCTCCAGGAGAGCACAGAAGAAGGAGCAATTCCTCCTGGGGAAATTTATGTGTTACTACCCTGAAAGCAGGTAACATTCCCATTTCCTTGAGATTTTATAACCTGTAAAATACAGGAGTTAGAGAGTGAAAAACCCAAAGAGTTCAAAATCATTTAAAAGGTGATTTTAATTTCAGAGACGTGTGAACAGCTTAATTCTAAAGGAGTTTGAGTAGGGTATTCTTGCTCTTGGTTATACCAGACATGAAAATTTAATGTAATGAAATGTGAATTAGAGTTCTGAATGTGCTAATTTTATAATTCAAGCGTCCTATGGAGAGCCTATGCCTAGGGAATTAAGTTCAACTGATTTATGTTGAAGAAAACATGTAGAGTTGAGAGCTTCAGGCCAAAAGGGCTGTGAAATATAATGCAATATATTTTTCTTCAAAATACAAGAAACTTTACTGCCAAGTAGGTGATTCTGTGTTTCTCTATTTTTTCTTATAACATAGAAATATCTACAAGGATCTGTTGAAAAATTTTATACTTTCTTTGAGTTGGTTTCCTTTTTTATTTCATATTTAAACATGTATTCTGGTTAAAATTGACCCACTCTCCTGAATAATTTGCATTCTGCACCAGTCACTTAATCCCTAAAAATCCCTCAACATTTAGACTTAAAATAATAACCAGTATATTTGTGATGGTTTAGCAATTTGAACAAGGCTCAATGGTAATTCTTCTACTCCACATAGTGCTGAATGAAATGCTTGATGTTATTCTATTGGCAAAAGGACTCATCTTGAGGGCCCAACACAACCTCATTCACATGTCTAGAACTTTTGCAAGGATGGCTGGAAGGTTGATCTCATCTGGGACTGTCCACCAGAGCATCTACACATGGCCTTACCAGAATATTCTCAGGGTAGTTGAACTCCCTACAAGGCTCTGGATTCTCAAAGAAACTATCCTATGAAAAATGGGTAGAGGCTAAAGTCGTCTGATAACCTAGCCTTGAAAATCGCAGATTGTCACTTCTGCTACATTCTTTTGGGGAATTAGTTTCCACCTTTCAATAGGAGAAGTAGGAAAGAATTTGCAGCCATCTCTAGTCTACCACAGTCTGACATCTGGTCTACAATTATTTAAGTTTCTGCAATTTGCAAAATACGCTCAAGACCTTCTCAAAGCCCCTAAAAGTGTCATCTCATTATAACATTAATCTCAAGTTCAAATTTTAGGATTTTGACATCTAAATCAGGTCCAGCTTAGAAAATAGATCTAAATTCTGTTCCAATTATATAGTAATGCATAAAATCTATCGTAAAATATAATGGTTTTAAAATATACTTATTAATAGTTCTCTTGATTTTGTGGATTGACTGGGCCCAGGTATGTGCTCTTATTCAATAGTCTCTCATGCTGTTACATTCAGTCAGCACCTGGGACTGGAATTATTGAAAGACTTCTTTACTTACTATCCAGTGCCTGGACTGGGAGGCTTTGAAATACTGGAATGTTGTCATCCATAGTCCCCCATGCAGTCTCTTCAAATAGCTTACTTGGGTTTCCTCATGGCAGGATAGTTGAACTTCTTACGTAGTGGTTGCATCCCCCAGAGTGAGTGTTCCAAAAGACAGGGAGTGGAAGATGCAGTCCTTTGTAATTTATCATGCTTGGGCTCAAGGTTAAGATCTGGTAACCTAAATGAGCTTCAAGTGTGATTGAGGCACCCTGGGTATGTTTCCACTAGTACACCCTCCAGTAGAGTTCCACTCAATCTGAAGCCTTGAGTCCTAATGAGACAAGTTATCTGACCCTCTCACACGTGTCCAACAAACATTGATAAGCTAGGCATGGGATAACCACAATAGATACTTCTTTTCATGGGGGTGCAAGGAGAACAGAACCACATAGCAGTCATATAGTCTACAGAAACCCTGAAATACAGCTGTGCACATGTTGACAATCCATCCATTAGGGACCTCCTCTAATCCTTGGAATTGATTCCTTGGCTCTGCTCTCTGTATTCAGATTCACCCTTTTCCTTAAGAAATGGCCAGTAATTGACATTATATAGTCTTTTCATCCTGTTTCCTGTTTGCAGAAGTTTGGAGTCCTAAAGCCATTTTTTCTGTTGTACCATCCTTATCTTTTATAGGCTAAGCTTGTGGTACAATTCTCTTAAAAATTTTCTGAGTTTCTATAAAACTTATTGGAATTCACTCAAATGACAACGACAACAACAAAAACACAAATTGCCTTGAGACAAGCCCTTCTCCATCCTTGGTCACCTGGGATACTGTTGTGAAATAACATATTTTAGTTTATTAAAAATTATTTTGTCTAAAAAAGATGATCTATAGGTCATTCCCTTAAATCTTTTGAGAACTTAAAAATAGGCTTCCATCTCCATTCTCAGTTTCTTTTTTCCCCGAAGATCATATGTTATGGTCTTAGAGTTGATGTTTTATTTGAGACCATGTCTTACTTTGAGAATATTTTACTAGGAGAGATGAATAATGAGAACAGTTTTAATTTCAGCCCTAGTATGTCCTGGATCCTTTATGTTTCCTATAAATTCTGTTGAAAGACTAAAACATATTATCTTTAGCTTACTTCTCTTTTCATATTTTATCTTAAGAAGTCAGTTGACACTTTCCATATTCTGCCTAGAAATCTCTTCAGTGAGATTGATGAGTTCATTTGGTGACCTTTCTATATACCACATTATTGCAGAAAACAGAGCTGCTAAATGTTTGCTCCTGTGTAAAAAGAGTGCTTTTTGCTCCAACTTCTAAATGTTTTATTTAAAGTCCTTTAATATCTTACTAATAGTATTTTCAAGACCCTTCCAACTTAAAAAAAAAATTCGCTGGCTCTACTCATCACCTGTGCTCAAAGCCAGCGTCTCATGCTTTCTGTTTGGATAAAGGCAGGTTTCCACTTCCCGCTGCAAAACAAATCGCCCCAAAATAGCAGACTAAAAAAGTAATTATTATTTGGGGCATCCTCAATATATGAAAAAAAATTTATTAAATTTCCTGGTTTTGTAGAACAGGTAATAAGATCAGGACTCCAGCAATTTTTTTCTGTTACATCGTCCCAGGTTACTTGGTTTTTAGCTGGCAGAGGCTGGTATAGATTGTCAAATATGGCAACTTCCATATCCAAGGTCTTCACATGGATGTCTGGAAGACTGGCATCTTCTGGATTTGTCCATTAGGATGCCTATAAGCGACCTAACTAGCTTAAGAGTCTTAGGGTAGAAGAACTGCTTACATAGTGTTTTAGGGCTCCACAGAGGGTGTAAAATCGGGGTGAAAATTGAAAGTTTCTAATGACCTAACTTTAGAAATCCCAGGATGTTACTTTTACCTTATTCATTTGGTCTCACAAGTCATTACAACCAAGATTTAAGGTGAGAAAAATTATACGCTACTTCTTAAGAGGAGTAGAAAATAACCTGCAGCCATTTTTAAAGTACCACACATTTCTACTATGCAGAATCATTTTCACAAAAAGCATATTTTGATATGGGCTTTTGGGTATCTTCTATGTGAAGGATCTTTTAAAACTGGCAGTTAATTCTCCAATAAATGATTTTGTTGTGTTTAAGATTCATATCATTAGTTTTCATAGAAATTCTTTTAGTTGTAAAGCAACTAGTCTGCAAATATGCATATTTAAAATAATAAATATTTAAATGTTTCAAGTGAGTGCAGTTATGATTTTGTCCTAAAGTACAGATACTTCTTTGGGAAGATAGAATGTTATGTAGGAGTTAAATGTAATGGTTTTATTTAAAATTAAATTTGAGAAACTTTCTCCCTTTACAAAAGTAATCTACATAAGCACGTAATAGGCTCTGCAAAGGGACATCTATACATTAGTTTTGATGATAAGGCCACCTTACCCGTGATAGTACGCAAAAACAGCCCTGATTTTTACCTTTCCCAAATCTCGGCCCTTGCCAATTTCGTAGTTATTTTATAATTACCTTATTATTACCCTACTCTGACTCTGGCCAATGAAATTAAAAATGACAATGAGTCAGTCCTGAATCTGGGTCTCATGAGACTTTGTATGCTTGTACTTCTTTTATTGCCATAAGAATACACTCAGACTAGTTTGTTGGAGGTGAAATGATATGTGAAACATAGCCGAGTTGCCCAAGTCACTCCAGCTAGAGCCAGACTAGATTAACCAATTGACAGTACACCCTCAGATATATGAGTCAGAAACCTAAAGAACCCCAGGCAGAGTCAAGCTTAAATCACCAATACATAGGCTCATCAGCTAAAGAGTAAGATTGTTTTAGGTCACTTACTTTTGGAATGGTTGCTCACTGAGCATTATTGTAATAAGTAACCAATACAGAAATTGGTACTAAGAGTAAGATGATGCTGTAACAAAAATCTAAAATATGTGGCACTGGTTTAGAGACATAATGGCGGGTAGAAGCCTGAAGTATGTAAAGAGACTTTATTAAAAAGCTAGAAAAATGCCAAAGGAAGCTAAAATATGGTAACCATGTTATGTAGTTGCAAAACATTAAATAAAACTTCTATCTGCTTTAACTTTTAAGATAAAAAAATATAACCAATAAATATTTTATCTTGGGCACAGAGATTTCCAGGCAAAAAAAAAAAAAAGCAGCAGTTGTTTCACATTAACCATACATAAAAATGTCCTAGAGTCAAGAGATGAGCTCAAAATATTATTGGCAAATGGAAAGAAGATGGACTAGAACCTGCTAAGTTGTAAGATAAAATTGTTTATTATCTCTAGCCTTTCGTGCTATACATGGCATAAGAGATAAGGCCAAATCAAGGGTGTGGCTATGGGTCACTTTATTATGACCTCAGAAAGGATTAAGCAGCTAATAGTAGATTTCTTCACCTGGACAAAAGGACTTCTAGTAATTGAATGTCATGGCTACCTCACAGCCTGTACAACCCATGCATCGTAACCACATTTAGAGAAAGACATAAATCTCAAAAAGAATAGTGATTTTGGAGCTTGAAGTGTACTGGATCAAATATTTAAAATACATTCAACATTTTAGAGAGACTTGCATTGGCAAAGAACCAACAAGCTGATACAAAGTGAACTGAGATTTTTATAAATATAAATAGACTTATAGGACCCCAAATTTATATGGTCAGGAATCAAACTTTGAATGATCTTAATAGAGCAAATTTTCTAATGTTGTCTTTAGAATTGACAAAGTAGCTCATGGAAAAGAAAAATATTTCAAGTAGCAAAGCTAAAAGCTATGGGGCCCAGTGAAAATGAAAGCATAGGGCTCCCATGTTTAAAAACTATTAAGAGTTTAAAGATGTTAACAATAGTGTTAAATTGATGTAGGCCCTTCTAAGCATGGAGCTCTGTAAGATCATACAGCCACATGCCCAAGAAGCCAGCCCTGGAGAAGGGCAACAGCAGAAGCTACAAAATGTCGTAGAGCCGTGGATCCTAAGTCACACAGCTCCACACCTGCCAGAATCTAGGTTAACCCAGTCTTTGAAAACTTTCATTAAATTATTTAATCAAATCAAATGCACTCTGCTATTTCCAATTTAATTTTTAGAATTTGATTAATTAGGAAAGAAGATTAAAAATTAATAAACAAAATTGTTTTAAAAACCTATATATTGAAAAGAAAAATATATTCGGAAGGAAAAAAGAAACTAAAAGGTATTACCAGGTTGTTTATTTGACCATATAGAGACACATGTCAGATCATTTACTATGGACAAATGCATTTAGGTTGGTGTGTATGAAGCATTCCATTTCAATAAAACAGAACCTTGTAATCTCCAGATCTGGTGTAATCTCACATTTCAAAGTACTGGATTACTGTACTATATCTCAAATGAGAATTATCCTCTGAGTATACAAAACAGATCAAGCTGTGAACGGACATTTCTGACCTGTAGTTAAAAGGGACTAGTCTGCTTGAAAGAGGACATAGAAAGATTTAGTAATCAAAATCTTTAAATCTAAGGAAGAAAGGAATAATATGGGGTGCTGTTATTTTCTCTGTGGGCCATCCATGTCCTTAGAGTAGCAGTGCTAAGGCCACTCTGCTACAATTATCAATGAAAGCCTCTTTATTACTCTTAAGAGATTCGAATCATTTTCTCACCAACACTTGGTGGTTTGGGGTACTATTTTAATACTGTTGTCTGGTTTTATTAACTTCTCTTTAAATGTAATCTTACCTCTAAAAAAAATGGGTCCTAATTCTATCTATCGGAATGTCTTTCAGTGACATTCTATTATAGCTGCTCTATATTCTTGTTCTAAATTTGCATTGTCTTCCTTTTCCAATGTCTAAAAGCACTTAGGAGGATATTCTTAACCCTTATAATTGCTACCTTCATCTTATTTGTACAAGACCAAACCATTTGAGTAACAAAAAAAGGAAATTGACATATTTTATTGTAAACTATGATCATTGTAGAAGACTTTGTTGGAACTAATATTATGAGGAAGGAGTAAAAATGCTTAGAAACTAAGAACAGGAGAGGATTTCCTGGTGTTTTCCAAGAAAAGCTCAAGGTTTTTGTTGTTACTGCAGATTTTCCACTTGAGAAAGACACAATGAAAGAGGAAAAGAGAGCAGTGATATCTGTTTCCAACTCAACTTGAGGAATTGGATCACACTGTTGATCATGCACCAAAGAGACGAAAACTCATTACTTGATAGGGGTGAAGAACCCAGGGAGAGGCCAGATTGCCAAAAGTGTGGATCTCAAGGCCCTGAAAGCATGCATGAGACAGGGCTCCCTGCAGATTCACACAGAAGGATTCCTTCTCTGCCCCTATCTGATCACGAGTGAGACTAAGGACATGTAACAGGCTGGGCTTTGTGGGAATTTTCAGCTTTCCATATGTTATTTAGTATTGCCAGGCTGCATTATGTTAATTAAACCTCTTCCTCCGATAGGGTTATTATAAAAGAGATCTGCCAACATCCAGCATAGTGTAGAAGCCCAGGAAGAGAGGGCAGGGCTTTGCCAAGAAATAAGGAGAAGCTCAAACACCAGGACCCTGGCATGTTTTTTGTTTGTTTGTTTGTTTTTTGGTTTTTTTTTGCAGGGGTAGTGGGGAAGTATATTCAAAGCAGTGTTAACCGGTTTCTGTACTTGCAAATAAATCAGTGAGCTCAGTCTCCCAAAGAGCAATGTGAATAGTAGATACCTAGGAGCCAAATTTACTAATTAGAATAGTCTCAAATGACCCTGCATCTCCTGCCAAGGACATCAGAAAAAAGAATAGTAGAGTGCTTTCTTCTGCAGAACTCCTGCTGTGCTTTTATACTTCCCTCCACCCCCCATTAGATGGTGTTGTTTGAAGTGGGAAGTTTCACACTAGGACTAAAAGAATGTAAGATAAAGTTTGTGTAACGAGATCCCATTTTTTTTTTTTAGAATAATGACAAAAATAACCTCTCTATGTGACTGTAGATTGGTAAATGATTGGAATTGATAGATACATGATAGATGAGAGAGATGATGTATAGATGATAGATGATAGATAGATATAGATAGATAGATGAAAGATAGATAGATAGATAGACAGATAGACAGACAGATAGATGATAGATCCTTATTTTGTAATTATATAAGTATGGAGGAAAATAAACTTGTGAACATGAGTTGTGGTAGTGGCTCAGAGGTGCTATGGATAAGAAAAAGAGAAGAGATGAAATTACAAAGACTAAAAAGAAACTTCTTTTTTAAAGTTACAAGCATGAATATTATTAAATTTAAAAGCTGTGTTTATGTAAAATTATGTGTCCATGTACATGTCATAACAAAAAGAATAACAAAAAATACTTCTATATTCCTTTCATTTAATCCCTAAATAAGTAAGAATCTGATCAGCCATTAATATTTGTAATACATTTATTGAGGCTAACTAAATGTCAAGCACTATTCAAATTGTGGGGCTCAACAATCTCCTTCTTCATTACTCTTGTTAACATATCATAAAATAACATATCATAAAAACAATAGCATAGTGTGATGCATTATGAGATCTGAGCAAGAGGCTTTTCATAGTGGAACCAATTCTGCCAAATAAGTCAACAGCAGTGGAGGTGAGGGACTTTCTTGGCAGGAATGATGAATGAAGATGTTCATATATCCATATATCCACAAATGTGAAAGATCAGAGTTTCTAAGCATGTCCTAGACACACACACACACAAAAGCCTTTCCTCTCTAGATAAAAATGTCTCGAAAAACACTGATTTTTAAATAAAAAATTTTAAAGTGTTACTTGATTCCCATAACTTTTCATTTTCTTAACACATTTATTTTTGGGTAATGGAAAGTAGGATCAATTCTTTACAGAAATTTAATAATTGCATAGAAAATCATTCTTCTCAAATGTATACCCACCTGTTTTTATTCTCTCCTTAATCTCTAGTGTGCAGCTAAAGACATAACATGGCTCTTGGCAATCTTGTAAAAAATTAGCATGATGTTAGGAGCTCAATCCTATTGTCCTTTCACTGGCAAAACTCCCAATGAGATCAATCAAAGCTTTCCTTCTGATCTAAGGAGAGTGCAATTGAGTCCCAGTGCAGAAAAAAAAAATGTGGGCAAATACGGCCGCTGTTGGTCATCATCGATTGCTCAAATACAGGAGTATTCGAGTCTCTTAACTACCACTGGAATGATGACCTTAAAATCAGGTAGCAGAGCACCAGAAAGAAAGGTCTGCTTTGGAAAACTTTCATGTCCTTTTTACTTCGGTGTTTCTGCAGCCATTTTTTTTTTTTTTATTATTTCTTGTGAATTCTGTCAATACTGTTATGAAGACTGAATTCAGAAATTTGGCTGGATATCTGAGGGCTAGGGGTAGGAGTGGTTGGAATTGATGGAAAATATAGAAGGGAGGGAAATAATGAGCATTTGACCAGATGAAAAATTAAATGGGAAGATGGAAAATAACTTCCCATGAATATTTTTTCATAGGCTCCATAACTACTATAATCAATATAATAAATTATAACATAACCTAGTAAATTATGTTTTTAATCCCCAAAGCTTTTTCAATATTTTCTAAGTCAATAAAATAAGGTTACACAATTTGGATTTTCCCCTAATATATGCTATTACAAAACAAAAATATTTACTAGGACATGAAATATTTCAAATGTAATATCTGAATTATTGCTTGAATCATTTCGCTTTAGTCATGTAAAAGCACAATCAAGAGCAACTAGATTATAAAAGATATTGAAACTAAAATCTTGTTTTCTAATTATTATTATTATATATATTTTGGTTGATAATATTTATTAACTATGCATTATAGAAATTATTATTTATCCATAAGATCTTCTGTTGATATTTGCATCTAAGGTTTAATCTTTGGCTAAAAGAACGTTCGAAATTATATTTTAATGAGTTTCTGTTGAAATATAAATGGTACAT
The DNA here is from genome assembly GCF_902729225.1 of Pteropus medius. Classification (NCBI taxonomy): domain Eukaryota; kingdom Metazoa; phylum Chordata; class Mammalia; order Chiroptera; family Pteropodidae; genus Pteropus; species Pteropus medius. Next base: position 11,517,834 of record NW_024350319.1, on the reverse strand, counting down.
GGAATTTTATTTTTTATTGTGGTAATAACACTTAACATGAGATCTACCCTTTTAACAGATTATTAAGTGTAAATACAGCATTGTTATCTATAGGCACAACGCTGAATAGCTTATCTCTAGAATTTACTCATTTTGCATAACTGAAATTTTATACCTGTTGATTAATAACATTTTACCCTTAACCCAGCCTCTGGCAACCACTTTTCAATTCTTTGCTTCTATGAGTTTGACTATTTCAGATACCTCATATAATTAGAATCATTCAATATTCATCCTTTAGTGACTGGCTTATTTCAGTTAGCATAATGTCCTCAATATCTATCCATCTTGTTGCATATTGCAGGATTCCTTTCTTAACAGAGATTTGACAAATTGTAGAGAAACAATTAGATTTAAAAATGTTCAGAAATGCTACATAAATATTAAAGCAAGTACTTTAATATTAAATTATAAATATTAAAGTGAGTACTGTGGGGGCAACGAGTGAAGGTGTCAGAAAATATAGGAGCTCTTCCTTGACTTTGGGACCAGTCCTTCAATCAATTTGGACTTTTGCCAGGCCCAGGTCTATGGTTTTGAAATCTTTTGTCCTTGAGATTTATGAAACTTATGGTGAAAATAAACAAAAATAAAGTTCATTGATTGAAAATCAATTTCTAGAATTATTATTTTCTCTGTGTTTTCATAAGTTTTCCAGTACTGAAGGACATACCATGAAGGTGACTGTGGTATAAAAAGTCCATACTGAATTTGAAATCAGAAGTCCTCAACTTGAAACCTAGTTTGTTCGTGTACTAGCTAAAGGAACTGGGAGACTCAGTGTTGGAATAGAGGTTATTTAAATCATTCTACTATTGATGCACAACTAACTACTGATACACAACAACATGCATGAATCTCAAAAGCTTATATGAGCAAAAGAAACCAGACACAAAAAATACGTAATATATCATATAATTTATAGGAAGTACAAAAACAAACAAAACTAATCTGTAGTGATTCAGAAGGGTGGTTGCTGAAGGGCAAGTAGGGGGTCTGAGAGCAGAGATGAGGACTGACTGGAAAAGCTGGTGATGGTTATGCTCAGTATCTTGGTGTGCTTATATGATTGCAGAAGTTAAGAATCATTATGCAGTACTTAAGATCTGTGTATTTTATTCTAAACAAATGAAATCTTAATAAAATACTATATAAAAAGAACATGGAAAGGAGAGGATGAAAATAAAATTACAGAAAAGCTGAGAAGAACTTGAGGCAAGACCAAAATCCCCAAGAAGGGAAGAGAAGATAGGAAATCAAAACACAGCTCAGTGTCTCTCTCTGCATCCCCTCAGCCTGTGAAAAATGGAGAATGACAAAATAGACCCAAGATATCCAATGGACAGAATATCTTCTTTGAATAGGATTCCTTTCTTGACAACCATGGGTCAGTTCTTCCCCATTGTTTTCATGATTCCCTTAAAGTCCAAATTGCTTTACAAGGCATGCTAGGAGTTCACGAAACAAAACTTCCATTATTTCTTATCTCTATCTGAATCTATAAAAGTATAATTTACAAAAAATTCAAAGTAGAATTGTTTCAATTCTTATTTGAAGTTCTTTAAATAAGTTTATGTGCTGTCCATATTTACTATGCAATGTACTGCTTAGTTTTCTACATTATTTTGTCTTCTAATTCCAAAAGACTGCAGTCCCACTCCTCCTCCCTAACCACATGTACAATGTTAGTGGAAAATACCTCATTGGAGAAAGGGCACATCACACTCAAATATTTGGATAGATATGGTTTTGAAATGAAATATAATTATGCATAATAATCACAGAAAATGAATCTGAGGTATCTAGTTCATCTCTTTGCCATTTTAAGATATTTCTCTCCATTAAGATATTCATACAGTAATATAAACAAGTAGCATTGCATTTTATCAGTTCACATTTTAATATGACATTTATATTTCATTTTCTATTTCACTAGTTGTCATGTATATTCCTATTGTTTTCATATTCCTCCTTTTGCCAATAGTATTTTTTAATAAGATTGTTCTTATAAAGTCAATTTTAAAATGTTTTGATGTTCTATATAATCAATTTTCCATAGTTCTGTAATGTTTGCTTCGTAATATTCTATGGATGGTTTTATTGCCTTTGTTTTCATTTATAAAATAAAAACTATTATAGGAACTGAAAATACAAATGCATGTGTAGAGTTTTCCATATCACTGCAAAAATGTAAATTCAGAATTTTTACAGAGCAGTTTGTAGAAACATGACAACATAATCAGAGAGTTAAAAGATGTTGGTTTTCTGATGGAGTACTGATTTTGTAAAGCAAACTTACAAATGGATATTGAATGACCTGAGTGATAATACTTCTAGTTAATAAGCAGGATCTAACCCTCCAGCATCATCGTTGGCCACTGAAACTAGTCTAGTCAAGAACCCTAAGTGTCTAATAGGATTCTTAAATTATCTAAAAATTAAGGATACTAATCAACAAATCCCTTTAGATTTGGTATTTTTATTAGTTTATTTTTTGCTAAAAGATGACAAAAACAAAACCAGGAACGCATACAATAAATCAAATGGTTGAAATCTTTAGTAACTGCCTCAGTGATTCTCTATCATTGGAAATGCACACACATACACACACATACACACAGATGAAAATTAGTGACTAGAAAAGTCTGGAACACATTATACAGCAGAGAAAAATCATATGTTACAGGCAGAAACTTTTAGTATCTAGAACCATCTATCTTTTTGGGTACAAAACCCCAGGCCATTGGTTCTCAACACCAACAAAGTCAATATTTCCTTCTTATAACAAATATTTTTATAATGCCACTTTTATTCTCCCAATATAAAATTCACAGATAATATTTATCAATACACAATTAAAAAGGAATTATTAACTGCAATACAAAGGAGAAAGCAAAGAAACTAATTTTTAGCAAAATACTATACATTCAATATGTAAATTTTAGACTTGACTATGCTAGTAACTATCACTACAGATAAAAATGCAAATTAACTGATTTTGTTGTATTGTTTGCTCAAAACCAGAGAAACAGTGCCACTGGTGATACGATTCTGAGAAATAGATAACTGCTCTTGGTAAAGTTTTTAACAAAACAAAATACAATCTTTCCTCAATTTACATTGTAACATTACTGAAAAAAAATCTGTGCATAATAAAATTATTCAAAAATACTTGATTTTACTAGGCTATGTTAGTTACAAACAGTTCTTTCACTAACGTGAATACTCAGTGAAACATTAGAAAATCATGCAGACCATACAATCAGTCACTGTACAGTGACTTTTCATATACCTTCAGAGCATCTAGCATCCCTGGCAATTGCCCACTAAATGACAGCAGTGTCTCTCCACTTCACCTGACAACCAAATGCCCCAAGACATTTCCAAAAGGACCTCTAGGGGATTGTACATCCAGTTAAGAACCACTGTCCTAAATAAATCACACTATATCTATTTGCTACTATAGCCAAAACATTGTTCTAAACAATAGCAACAACAACAAATTTAAATCACGGTAAAAGAAAGTTCCTGTACCTTACCGTTTTTCTTTTGCTTTTAGCTTAAATGTCATGAGTATAATAGAAAGAAGCAACTTCTACACTCCCATTCTACTTTCTTTGACTTCACAGAAGTCAATCATGGTTTGCTGTTTTTTCTTAATTTTTTTCCAGAAGGCAGCAAACCATGTAAGGGGTTAATACGTAATCATAAAACATGAGCATGGAGATGAACTTACCGCATTAACTGTGTGACTTCAAAACTTAAAGGAGCTGCTGACTATTGTGCCAGGTATTGCTCTAAGCAGCATTATAGATATTAATGCATTTAATTCTCAAAACTCTATGAAGAAAATGTTATCATTCCTGTTTTATAGATGGGAAAACTGAGGCACAGTTTAAAGCTGGAAAGAGATAGAGCAAGATGAAAAACCTAGCAGTACAGTAACCTGGCAGTCTGCTGCCACAGTCCATGTGATTAACTACTTATGTTATGCTCTTTCTGATACACACAGGAAAAAGGAATAAAAAGGATAGTTATGAACTAACTGTCTGTCTAAAAGCTTTAGAGTTTCATTGCTGTTATTTTCTCTTGTTAAATATCATATGATGTAAATATTTCTTTTTTTACCAGCTGCTTCCTTAAATGACAGGAAAAGTTAATATCTGAAGTCCCTAATGCATAGGTCTCATAGATATTACCTTCAGCTTTCTGGTTCCGGGGATGGCTCTGATTTTAGACTTATGGAGCCTTCCAGAATGGGCATTGGCACATTGGGTCTCTACTCATAAATTCCGATCCTCCATTTTCTAGCTTTAATTAAATTGCCCACTGAAAATTTTTATTTCCCTGATGCACGCTAGCACAGTAAATTTATAGGTATTAGGAAGTTCGGAAATATCATGGATCAGAAATTATAGTAGTCAAGGTTATATGTTCTTTGAGGGCAGATAATGTGTTTGTTCTAGTTAGCACTTTTTCTCTGTCTTCTAGCACAGTGCTAAAAATCTAACAGGTGTCTAATATGATTACCAAATAAATGAATTAATAGATGAATTACATATAAGATATGAGAAACAACTTATTTTGAATTTGTTCATCCTAAAATTATTGCTATGTTTACTCTCTCTTCTAGGTCAAATTTATTTACCTTTTATCATTATTATCATCCAAACCTGTCCACATTCTATGGTCCTCAATCAGATGTAATCCAACTTATTATGGCCCATAGCGCCTTGAATTAAATACAGCATTAAATTTGTATGGAAATCACCCCTTTAAAAATCTCCAAAATCTTTTTTCATTACATTGAATCACCATATGCTACATATTTATCATGGAAATCAAACTATATAATAATCATGTTTTAGTTTAAGCATATTTTTCCAACTACAATAAAGTTCTGCATTTGGAGAAGTTATTCTCCAAGCGCTGAAAGAAAACAAAAAAAATGTAAAATTTATATCCATAAATTTCAAAACTTCAAGCTAAGTATTCAAAAACGATTTCCTTTATTTATATAATTTTATATGAAAACCAGAACAGAAAACATTCAATAGTCTATAAAATATTCATTGCATCATTAAATTGGCATATGTTTGTAAAGGTTTATCTTTTACTGCAGCGATATGTCAGAGTGAGATGATGTGGTACGCAGTTGCAAAGGAGATTGTACTCTATGGCATACATTTTGTTGAAAAGCATAAAGATTTAAAATAAGAAGACAATTTGAATATAAATTATGTACGTTACAGTAAAATGAAACGAATTAACCTTATATTTATTGCAAAGAACAAGTCCTTAAAACATTTAAATCAAGCTTAGAAATGCAATATTTTGAATACTATCCTGAAGTGTATGCACAAATTGGAGTACGTCATTTAGCGAAACGCAAAAAAAATTTTTCTTCTACTTCTGATTATTACCGTTTTATTTTGTTAAAGGAAAATCTAAATTTTACAAGAAAAGAAATAACTCAAACCCACTGTAAAGACCAATTGAAAGTCCTACATAAGAACAGACTGAATTAATTCCCTGAAAATAGTTAATAGAAGTTAAAATAAACTATAATTTCCAACATAAAAATGCATAAAAATATTCCCATCAGAGGAAATAAAATAAAACCAAAAATTGGCTCTAGTATAAGAAGTCTCAGAATGATATATGGAACAGGAGATCAGAATGCCTAAAATCTTAAGGAGAATATGTATTTACAAATTTAAATATTAATTATATCTATTATTTTTAGATATTTAAAGGTATAGTTTTTAAAAGTAACAAGAAAATGAAAATAATAGAGACATGTCATTTTAGCATTATAAACCATGGCTATATCATAGTTCTCACAGTTGACCTTTGTCAAACTCAAAATCACAACATAGAACATGTATATAGATCTGCGCACTGCTAGCAAAGACTTGGAGAGAATGTTAACCTTTAGTTGATACTGTTTAAAATTCTCCCATATCTGTTTTGTCATATTGTAAGTCATTTTCCCTTTACTAGTGTTCTCTGAAAGCATTTGCATCTGCTTTCTTTCTAATTTATCGTTCCTTCCTTCCTTATTTCTAAAGTGTGCTCTAAGCCAAAAACCCTGTTCATAAACTCTCCAGTATTAGAATAAAACAGATAGGTGCTGCTATGTCCACAGAAATGCTTCCAGTGTGTTATCACATCCCTTAAGGTTTGCAAACATATATTTTTTAAATTAGTTGACAGTATATTTTCTTGTAACACTTCTGGCTTAACCCATTTCTATTCATTTAATAAAATCTTTCATGTGTCTATGGAAAATGAATCACTATGTGTTGAACAGAGAGAAGTGTTATGTCTACAGCTGCTTCAGTGTTCTAACAGTCAATAAAATTATTTCTTTTTTATCTTTAAAATTTTATTTATTTTATTTTGTTTTATTTTATTATTAGTTTCAAGTATACAGTACATTAGTTAGACATTTACATAGTTTATAAAACAATCCCCCGATTACTCTATCACCCCTCTGGCTCTACACCTAGCCATAACATTAGTTACCACTGACTACATTCCCTGTGCCATGCTCCCCATCCCCATGACCTATAAATTACTAATTTGTACTTTTTTAACCCTTCATCCCTTTCTCCTAGTCCCTCAGCACCCCTCCCCTCTGGCCATCACCAGATTGTCTTCTATATTTGTGAGTCTGTTTTTAATTAGTCTGTTCTTTTTGTTCCTTAGATTCCACATGTAAATGAGACCATATGGTATTTATCTTTCTTTGTCTGACTTTTTTTGCTCGGTATAATAACCTCTAGGTCCATCCATGTCGTTGCAAATGGTAGGATTTAATTTTAAATGGCCAAGTACTATTCCATTGTATATATGAATCATAACTTTTAATTTTATGATAAAGAAGTTATGGCTCATAAAATTATTTCTTTAACTATTTTTAGATAAATTTACAAGTATTGAAAACTTTGGCATGCAATATAAAAATTGCATCTAACCAGAAAGGTGACAATTATATGCTTTTTCTAATTCTCCCAAAATAATAGCTATCTGATTATTCAAAAAGCAGTTGAATGAATACAGAAGGAACTTCCTGGTTAATTAAAAGAGTGCTTCATTTAACTTTTCTGTTTTCAACTTTAGAGTTAAGTAATTTTTGAGAAGATGATTTGAAATAAAAGAATGATTAGAAACATGGACCGGAAACCACATTAGCTAAACGACTTTGAAATAACGTCTCTGGGTCTCAGTTGACTCTTCATTAATAAAATGACAACACTGATAATACCTATTTCATAGGGTTGGAGAGAGAATTAAATGAATTAATATATATGTAAAGTGCTTTGTATATTGTCTGGCATATAGTATGTGCTATATACATATTTACTGTCATGAAGATGATGATGATGGTTCTCCAACCCAGAAATAAATGATGCAATTTCAGAAACTATTCTTACATGACAAATGTGAATAGATATATTCTTATATATCTATATCTAGTGACAGAAGGCACATGTGTACTTTTTTCCAATAAAAAAAAATCTATTATTATTTTCTTCTTTTGCTCTCCAGACTGAACAATTTGAGGACATAGTTCTTCAACTTTATCAAATAGGGGTCACTATTGGGAGAGCTTTGATGGAGTATATCTGTAAAGATGGCCTCATCTGGTTGAGGGCAGGGTTCCAATGTCCAGAACTGATTTCCCCAGGGAGGCCTTACTGGATATGCAGTTTCACTGAAATTCACACCCAATAGCGAAGTGCAAAGAGGGTCACCATTAACCACAATGTGTTCAGTTCTTCAGGTGAGCTCTTTAGAGAGACAGCAAATTTAACCGGGATGTTTCTTCTATATCCACCAGAGATGCATATTATTTGAAAATAGAAACCAGGGAGCAATTGGATATAGCCAAAGGAATTTTATAATTCTTTGTGTTGTTTGCTTGTATAGACACAGCTGGGAAAAGATTGCTTGTGGGAGTCAAGACACAGTTCCTGATACCAGGATACATTTAAAGGTGTGCTTATTCCAGTGGAAAAAATAAGAATAGAATAAATGCCATGTTGCTGCTCAGAAGTCCAATCATGAACAGTTAAAAATGAATAAGCATGGCTATTTTCCTCCTTTAATTACTCGCTGGAGGCTTTAAAAGTTATTTATTTCTCCACAAATACAACTTTATTTATCTCAATAAAATATTATATTTGGTAAAGATTCCTTTACAGTTTTTTTATATATTTTTTTAATTTATTGGAGGGTGAGGATTACATTTGTTGATCAATTGTTCTTGGTGCTGTGATAAGTATATTACAAACATATTTTTTATTTAAAGCTTATAACAAAAAAATATAATTATATTTTCTTACTTTACAGTTGAAGAAACTGAAGGTCTATAAGTAATGTCCAACATAAGTAGAGCCAGTGGCGAAGCAGGAATTTAAAACTGATTCTGTTCCACACTAAACTTTATGTTCTTTACATAACATTGTGCAGTTGTTCTACCTGACATGACTATTGGGAGTAAATTGTGTATTTTTTCAACTGGTTGTTTTGACAGTATGATAAATAAGGCTCAATGTTTTTTCAATTTTTCTTTAAATAGTTCAGCCATTATACTTTTGATTTTTCTGCTTCTTTTATTTTGTTGAAGTAGCATTTCTCTCTTTCCTCTTCTGGATTAGGAGATGTTATTGCTTAAGCAAAGATAGCAATTGAATCATTATCACAACAGATTTGCATGACCAGATCTGTAGCTACTGAGTGCCAATTATAGTATCAAGATACTTTCTATGGAGCTTTCAGGAAATCTACTATTGGAACATTTCTTTCATCCCTATTTCAGGGAAGTTAAGTTTTTATAGCCTTTGAGAAATTTTAGCAAAATAACCAGGAGGCCATTAAGAACCACTTCAGGAATAATCAATTGCTGTACCTGAACAGCTGCTTCTTGTCAAAAGAGGAACACCTCTATGAAGCTGAAGCTAAATATGCTACTTTCAGATCTTGCTAACACATTCACAAAGACCTCATTCCCATGGGTAGATTCTGAGAGAGGGCAAGAGGAGAGGAGGGAGGGGAGGAAGAGGAATGGGAGAGGGAAAAGAAGGAAGGGAAGAGAGAGAGGGAAAAGGGAAGGGAAGGGAAGGGAAGAGAAGGGAAGGAAAGGGAAGAGGAGAGAGGGAAAAGGAAGAGAAAAGAAGAGAAAAAAGTGAAAAAACAAACCTGTTCAGTATAGTTTTTATTAAATTTAATTTTTTTTAGATTTTTGAATGCCAAAAATAACATTATTATTTTCAAATCTATTGAGTTTAATGGAAAATGAGGTGATATATAAGAAATTCTTCAAAACTTAAGAATGTCTAGACAATATTTGTGAAGTCTAGAGCTAACGACTAACACATCTACACAACCGTGAAGCTCACATATAAAGCAAGAGTCATTATTTTTCACATTTCTGGATGAATTAAAAGTATAATTACTTTGGAAATAGGAGGGAAACTATCTCAGAGTATTAAAATTAATCTTGTCTCTAATTAATTAATTAAAATTAATCCTGTCTCTGCATCAAGAGGACCTCATCTCATTAATCATTCTACCCCTAGTACCTACTGTTATGTATGAATGATGTGAGTGCTTAAAATATATTGGGAAAAGGAAATGGAGAAATAATAAATGGATGACTTGGTAGTAGCCACCGGCAGAAAACACCATATTATTCCAACATATGATAAGAAACTGTGCCAGAAACAGAAGGAAGGTGAGTAGACTACAAAATAATTAGCTTTTTTTTTTTATTTGCCTATTACTGTCTCTGATGATATACGAACCCAAGTTAAGGTGTTTGTGAAAGCTTTGTGATACTCATTCCCTATATTTCAACCCTAGAAAAGTTTTGTCTCTGCCAGATTGTGGTTTATATTTTCTGTCTTACTCCTGTTGATCACTTTCCCATTTTTCTAATGTCTCACTGAGTGCAGAGAATACATTGTAATATTCCTAAATTCCCCTGCCCTAACAATCTTGTTTTAACTTTTAAAAAGAAAAAACTTAACCTTATAAAGGTTACATCAAGACAAAGAACATTAATCATTTTTGGATCTCCCACCTAAATTCCTTAATCAATAAATTCAAGTCATTTCTTGCCATTATTCTGGGGGGGGCGGGGGGAAGGGGCTGTGAAATTGATGGCTTAAGTAATTCATCAGCTCTTCCAAATGAATACCCTGGAACCCTACCTCAATAACTCATTGTGTCAATTTACCATACATTCTCAGATAAGTGGTATTCATTTACAACAGCATAGTAAAGTCCTAAATCTCATAATTTTATATAAATTATGCAGCTAAAACTGAGGGAAATTGCAGGACATCCAACCTACACATTGCTAACATAACTTAACAATCTATGATTAGCCCAAGGTACTTTTACCCTCAATTAAACTTCTAGAGAAACGGAAACTTGGAAATGAGAAAGACAAACAGCTTCAACAAACCTAGAAATGTCACTAGTACTTTATACAGCACTAACAATCCTAATACTTTGTAGAGTAATATTTATAATTGAATTCAAAGAAATTTCACAATCCAGTCCCTGCAATGAATAAGCTTTTGTTTTAAGGATTCGAAAATGGATAAGAAATAGTATCTTGACTTTACAATCTTATTAATTAAATGAGGGATAATATTAGCATGCAAATAGTATTAATACAAAGTAGGAAACACATTTCAGAAAAAAAGTATTAAATATAAGGGAGTAAAAGGAGAAAAAACTTGTATTTACTCAGGCAGATTGTTAGATATTTTAGAATGATGATTAGACTTTGCACAGACAGGTAGAGATACAGGATACTGGAGTCTAATTCCATCCTGGTGGAAATACTTCATGCATACTTATAAAATAGCAAATAAATGTGTTTGCTACAATAAAAATTATTTTCTACAGTGTTAACTATATGCCTATCTTAGGAACTGTACTATATTATAAAATTTATTTATTATTTTTATTGAGATATAATTGACGTATAGCATTAGATTAGTTTTAGGTGTACAACATAATGATTCAATATTTATGTATCTTGGGAAATAATCATCACAATAAATCTAGTTAACATCCATTACCATACATAGCTTCAATTTTTTTTTTCTTGGAATTTGAATTTTTAAGATCTACTATCTCAGCAATACTATTGTTAACTATAGAATTTAATACATACAACAGTAAGGGATTAAGATACTTTATTATTCCAATGTCAGAGCTGGGTTGAACTTGGGCAACCTTACCCCACAGATCTTGCTCTTAAACACTGCACTACAATTCTCTCACTCTTACAATTGTCTATCTAAATCATAGAATGGCACGAACAGTATGATCATTAACAAAAACATAGATGTCAGAAGGAGGAACTGCTCTGGGCAGAGAAGATGATAAGTTCATAGTTCTATATCTCAAATTATAGGATCTGACATAGTACTCATGGAGCTGGTTTAGAGAGTTGTAGAAAACTTCAATTTTGACTTGGAAATTAGCTTCATAAATTGAGATTAGAATATGCGAAGTTACCACAAAAGAGGCAAAGTGTGAGAGAGAAGAGGGTAAAGAACAACACCTTGAGGAAAGCCCTCAGTTAGAAGAGGCCTCAGAGAAAGAGTAGGCACAGCTGTTATTGTTTCTTAATAGTTGGTGATGCCAGTTGGGGCTGGGCTTCTGCATAGGCCAGCCGCTCTAAGTGCACTGCATTCAACTTCTCATCCGTCTAACACTCACTGCAAAGCTTTGCACCTGGAAAGTAGGAGATATTCAAAAATCTCTCCAAATTAAATTGGAAAGAACATTTTCTGTATGTATGCAGTATGAGACATAGTTTTTAAAAATTCTATCTCATTAACTGCTTTTTTTCCTCTTTTTTTAGAAACAAAGAAGCGTACACATTTAATAAATGAAGAAACTAGAAGTCAGCTTCAGATTTGTCTATATCTAAACTGATTTCTGTTTTTTAAATTGTGTATCACAGATGTCTTTTATTCATTGAATGCCTTTTAGTGTAGTTTAGTCTTTATTATGGTGATCATGCTTACTTTTTGCAGAAATGAGAAGGCTTTATCATGGAGTAATGAGCTGCCATTCTTACAGTCATACTTATACTGTCATGAAACAAAGTTTATGTGGAAGAAAAAAAACAGCATGGTGACTAATATTTCTGTTTAAACTAATTATTACTCCATCTAAACAAAATGAACCAAGGAGTTAGCAATATATGAGGTTGTTGAGGAAAGAATTTATATTACGATGCCCTAGGCAGACATAATCCATCTATCAAGAGACAGGAAGGGCTCAAGACTAACACATACACACATCATTTTTTGTCTTGATACTTGGACAAAAGTTTATTCTATTTCTAAAATTTTGTTGTTTTTCTACTTGTTTGTGTATGAAGGGTTTTGTTGTTGTTGTTTGTTTGTTTGTGGGGTTTGTTTGATTTTTTTTTTGGCATTTAAGACTTGAAGATGTATTCTAGAAAGAATCTTATTTGGATCCAGAAGACATGGATTTAAATTTTCTTTTCATGGTTATCAATGAGGTCAAGAAGCATGTTAATTTAGACGTATAAAACAAACTGGCCAGATAGATGAGCTATCTGTTCTGCCCTCCAGTGTCTCTCCAAACCTCAGGAAGTAAGCAGTAGGTTATTCATTTTCAGAGGAGGGGGTAAGGAAGTGTTCGTTCCTCTTTTTAAGAGGAAAAAAGAAACTCATCTATTTCAGGTGTTCAAATTTGATCTAGAGTGCCATTTGTTTGTTAGATAGGAAAAAAAGTTGTCAGTTGATCTGAAAGAAAACATAACATCTGAATTATGACCCCACTCTCCCCAACCAGCAGCCACGCGAAAGAAGCTGCTATATTACTAATTATTCAAGTTAACAGGGAAAATTTGAAAGAGGAGGTGATATAATGTCATAATGTGAAAGACAAAAGGAAGAGACAAAAAAAGAGAGGGGAAAAAAAGATGACACTTTATTCTCTATTAAGAGTTCTCATTCATAGGAGGAGAGATTGAGGAAAGAATAACAATGTAATAAACAGTATTAAAGTATACTCAATTCTGACTTTTATTCTAGACATCCACCCTTTTGCCCTGAACCTCATCTCAAAAATTTTGTGGTTTTTCATAGCAAATTTGATGTATTTTAGCTAATGTAAAAGGAAGAGAGAAACTAGAATTGAACCTTATTCTTAAGTTGTTTGATTGGTAATGCCTCATAGAAAAAGTTGTATTTTCTGCTCAGATTTGAGTTAATTTTGATATTTTATTCTGTTGTTTTCAACATTATTGACCTATTATAATTTACAGATTGTGTTCATTATTATATGACTGGGTAACAGCAAAGTCATTATATGATTTATTTCTTAAAAATGTCACTTTCTGTAGTGTGACCTATCTCTATGAACTAACCTATTGTTTCAGGCAGTATAGTGACAATCAATAGAATGTGAAAGTACCAGTAATAATATGTAATATGTTTGCAACAGATGTGACATTCCATGTGATTGAATGCACTGAGCTTTGCTGCCTCCTTCAAGCCTGGCCGACATAGTAAATTCAACATTACAAAAGAATTTTTAAAAAGCATTCAGACCTTTATCCTCATTATTTCAATATTCATTGTGTAATTTTACACTTCAATTTTAAAACACCTCATCGCCTTTGTTAGCATTTTAAAGTCTTTAAAACAAAAATAGCACAACTATTTTTGCAAGAACTGGAGGAAAAATTAATCTGCAGTTTCTTTTTGCTTAGAAATATTAGTTTTATGCTATTTAAATTAATATAAGTATTGTCATTTTTCTGAGCATTACTTTTTAAATATATTACTATAACTTACATTATATGTAATATGGAAATAGTATTCTATCAGATTCTCTAAGAACCACAGCTGAGGTAGGTGTTCAATAAGTATTTGTTAGACTAACAAAAAGTTCTGATTCTTATTTCTACAATAAGCAATTTTAAGTTTGCAGTTTATAGAAATGTAATCAAATAAATTCAAGTTTAGAAAAGGGAGTGGGATTGATTGATTTCTTAAAACTCCGAAGTTCCAAAGTTTACCTTCAGATATAGGTACACCCGGGGGCTCAAAAAACATCAGGACTCTCTTTTCCATTTTAATTTTTGCAACCACCTCCCCACCCCATCCCCACTCCCATCCCCCCACACACACTCCTAGAGGGCCCTACTTTTCTCCATTCAGCCTTATTTTCAGGTAGGTCCTTTCTTCCAGTGGCCCAGGTATCTCCCAATTTCTATCCTACTGTCTAAGTAATCAAGGAAGAAAAAAGTCTCACTTTTCCAATAATTCTCAAAAAGAAAAAAAAGTCACTAATTAAATTTTATTGGCCAGGCATAAATCCTACAGCTTCTCCTAGATCTAAGAAATGAGGTTATCCTACGTAAAGATGTATATTAAGAATAAAGAAGCAGTGATTTCTCAAAGGAAAATACGAGCATTATTAACACAACATGTATCCACTACGTAATAAATCTGACTTTTTAGTGTATTTTACTAATGGGATTTCACCAGCATTACGATTCTGCAAGGAGTGTCTAAACAATTTCTAATGGTAACCTGACTTTTGTAGGCTGTTATTTTAGCGTTTTAGTACTTTCATTTATCTAATTTACAGGAGTAGTTTATGTGAAGAAAGTATTAATTACTATCATAATCTTCCCTGAAATTAAGCCCACAAACCACCTTTTAAGAACAATTTTGACAACATGACCTTAGGATATTTATTTTATTGAAAACGATAATTCCATCTGAAAAATGATTTCAGTTTTTTAAATAATTTAGTCAGGTTTACCTAATAAATGAAATCAATGTTAACAAAGTAATGACAATGTGTTTACATTGGTTTTCCAGGACTAAGAGGAGTTTTGTTTGGGGGGGGTTTTTTTGTATGTATATAAAATCTTGTCCATTCTCCCAGCAGTGGCTTATATGTGCAAGACATTTGGCTGATCAAGGTTAGGTATGCAGTTTGTGATCACTGTACATAGAAAATGGAATTTGTCCACACAAGGATCTAACTCCTGACCTCACTCCTCATTATGTGTAGATTCAAATCAGTTGTGCTTACCAGCTATAGACATGCAGAAATGTCATTAAATGCCCCAGATTTCCTGACATAGGCTCCTTCCCTACCACAACACAACAGAGTTTGGTGATGATTCATCCAAGAGGCAGCCATGCACATCTCAGCTTCCTGAGGAAGGAACTAGAACAACAGGCCAAATATTCCTTAGAAGCTGATAAGGTTTAAGTCAGCACCTTCTTCATCAAGATCTCCCAGAACCCTCTACTGACTTTTTTTTCCTTGGTAGTGACATCATTTCTCAGGAAATGAAGCCCAGAGTCCAATGCTCTCCATAGAATTATTTTCGTTATGAGAAATCTGAGTTGTTCTTTTTAAAATTTTTTTCTCTTAGAGGATGTTAAATCCAACTAGCTGCATCTCTGGTTTCAAGTATAACAGGATTTTAATCTCGATTACTATACTTTAAAGTAATTTGAACAAATTCATAATGTTTCACATTTTTTGCAATATACATTGCAAAAGTATGTTCTTTTTTCAACATCTTATGAACATGTTCTATTTTCTCCATCATTACAGCTTCTGGCTTCTCCCTATATGATAGATTGTTTCTAGCCCTTGACCTATGTGATTAAAAAGATAATTCACATTTTATGCATATATTAAAATGTATATCATACAATTTCATAATACATCAACTGACTAAATACACTTATAGTACTTACATATATGTAGTTAAAATACTTGAAAAGGCTTTTTTACCACAACTTTTTCAATGCATGATGATTATAATATTAACATCAGATCATTACTTACTAAATGTCTTTGATAATGAGCATCATGATAAAAATTCATAGACTGAGCCTATCTTTTTAAAATATACACTATTTTACAGGACTTGGTTCTAAAATTCTTTCCTTTTATTTATTACTCTATGGTTATAGTGAGATTCAATTTTCTGAAGACAGAATCAGAGATGCTTCTATTAAATGCCTGCCCTAATCTACAAATGTATGGTTAAATAAACCTTAAAAGTATAGTATTAATTTTATTAACTGTTGTTTTAAACTAAAAATTAAGAAAGAAATGAATGGAAGAAAGAAAAAAGGAAAGAAAGGTGGAGGGAAGGAAGAGAGAAGAAAGGGAGGAAGAAATGAGGGAAAGAAAAAAAAGAGGAAGGGAGAAATAAAACAAAGGTCGCTTCTAGGTTTCCCATATACTTTTAATAGTATATTTGTGTATGTCATCTAAATCTACCTCTAAAAAATAAAACTAAAAACAGCAGAGAAACTATCCTTAATCTAAACAACTTTTGTTAAAGTAATAAAATGTGAAAACATAGCTTTATGTGCAATAGACATTGAATGAATATTTATTGAGAAATTCAGAAAAAAACGGCTGGAACATTTTTAAAATAGATTTTTTTTTTTTCGCATTCAAGCCAGAATACACTAGAAAGAAGCACAAGAACAAAAGTGGCCATTTTATTTAAAATGACTTGGCAAATCATTTCCTCATAGTGTTTGGGAGGACTTTTTATGTGAACTCAGAAAGCTGTGAAAATATCGTGTATTATACAACTGAAAATATTACAGACATCCTGAAAAATAATAAAAGTGAAATACAATGCTATTTCAATCACAAGAAGTTAACCATAAAGATTTACAATAATGTAATTTACATGGATAGTTATAAACATATAATTCTAGACACATATAGGAACAAGTATAAAATACTATAATTAAAACATCCATTAAAACACATATGGACTTAAAAGTCTCACTGAAACTCCACTGTTAACTTTTAAAGGATCTAAAAGCTGCCAGTTCAGCTGTTTAAATAATGGGAAGACTTGTAATAGGAACATATTAGGTCATTGTATTAGAAAAACCTACATTTTATACCTCTGTAATGTGAGTCTTTCTGGGTTATTCCTGATGTACTTTATTAATAGCAGAACCCTAGCCTAACTTGGGTGCTATTTCAGCTACAGAAATCTTTTTAGAACCCATGTGAATGTATTTGGGTAAACAGCATAAATTAAAATATTTTAAATATCTTTAAGTGTTGTTAGCAGAAATTGTACTTATATGGCGATTTTATCTCTCATTCAGAATTTCATTAATGGTCATTATTCCACAGTTTCAGTGCTTAGAAACTCTCTAAGGGAAAAATTGGATTGCAGTAATTTAGTAGAATAGCGGATGAATGCTGGTGTACTCGTAACTGATGAAAAGTGAAAAATGGATTTACAGAGATCATTTTAGAATTAGTTTCACTTGGAAGGTCACTTCTCAAAACTATCTCAGAAGGTATTTAAGTATAGATAATGAATTATCCATAATAATGAAGCTAAATTATCTATGGGGCCATAGTGAAAAAAAGTGAAAGATAATGCATATAACACAGGACACATGGTACAGATGGATCAAGCATCTCCACAATGACTCTGCTTCCTGAGGATTCGTATTAACTCCAGCATTCAAATCTTCAGTCTTATTTCTCTCCTCTGCTGGAATGTCCATTGCTTATCCATGTCTATTTGTAATTCAAGGATTCAACTGAAAGATCATTTTTCCTGCATTATGCTATTCAAAAGATGTTCTAGTCCCCGTCTGTCTCGCTACCTGCCTGCCTTCTCTCCCCTTTCTTTTTCTTTCCTCTTTTTCTCGTATTGTGTTAGAAGCAGTATCATAAATCTGTTTTGTTTTTTGAGTTTACACTCTTCCTTTCTATACTTTCCTCTTGGTAATCCTTTAAAAATCTCAACCTTCTACATTGCTCACCAGCAATTCAGTCATGGACAACTCGCTCCACCCATTTTAAACCTTAGTATTAAAATCAGCGGAAGACTACAATGGACAAAGTTCACACATGGCAATAGATGTGAAAATTGTCTCTACATTTCAATGTGTTATTCTAAAATCAAGTATTATAATCTCTCAAAAAGGTGCTCAAAAGTCTACCTTCAATTTTTCACATAATTAACTTTTTATACTGTAAATTAGAGCCACTTAAAACGTGTCTCTATAGCAAGGCCGCTATCACTTCTTCATGTGTTCTTATTTAGGAGGAAAAATGGTTGAAGTAGAGATAGAAGGATTGGAATTATACATTATTAGAGTGGCCAATCCTTAAGCTTCTTCCCTGCAGTTTTTAAAGTTACCAAGAATCAGGCCAGAGCAAAGTGAAGTGTCTTAAATAACTCTCAAAGAGAAAAAGACAAATTCTTCCTGCAAATAAAACTTTTTAAGCCACAACAGACATAGTTTAATATTTTGGGGGAAAAGAAGAAAAAGAAAAAGAAAAAGAAAAAGAAAAGAAAAATCAAGGCTGTATTGCCCTGTTGGTAAAGGTTTGGGGGACTGAAGATCAGGGGAGACTGAAAAAGAGACAGGAGGCTAATTAGGTTTTGAATCGAGGCAAGTTAGTTTCTGGTTGGGGAAGTGGCTGAGAAACTTTTGTAATGGTATCATTATAATATAGTTTATTGAAACGCCTGCAAATCTTTGAACTTTAGTAAAGCCTGCCCCCTCACACACACATATACACATTCTTATGGTAGTGGTACCACGGGGAGGGATTAAGAATCAAGACAGCATCAGGTATATAATAATGTGTTATAGAAAAGGAGATTGGACAGGGTGGGGACCAGAAGGAATAAAAAATGAAAGGGGCTAGTACACATGTATACATCTCTAGGAGGCCTTAGAAACTGGATTCAAATCTAATATTTTGCAATTATATAGATGTTGTGATCTTGAGAAAGTACTTTTTTCCTTTCTGAGACTCGAAATCATTTGGAGTAGTTGATGATAATTTTCACCTTGAGAGATTGTTGTCTAGATTAAATATGAAATAATATATTCATGACCGATGATGGGTTATATGTATGTACTCCATGTGCTCTAGCCTCCTTGCACCTGTCTGTTCTCTAAAAGTTAAATAAATGTGAAAACTCTACCCCTCCTTCCTTAACCATCTATGGTATTAATGAGGGTATTTTCAGGAATAAAAGTTAAGGAGACTGCTGTAGAGAACCAGGTGGTAACCTTGACTTCGTGCTACATATGCCCCTTCCACATGTAAGCTTTTGGTGCCCTGTCTGATGCGGATTTCACTATAACAGCGAACTGGAACTACACGGGCCAGGTCCTATGACAGCACAGGAAGCAAATACTAAATATCTTTTCATCTTCTTAGCAATACCATAGGAGGTAATTTGACATACTAGTTTACATTAAGGTGATATTAAATGATAGCCTAGTGCATAAACTTCTCTGATGGATAAGTATATATTAAAAATCATAATAATAGCTAACATAGACTGAGTATTTCCTGTGTTAACAGGAAGTTTTCTAAACACTATGTATTTTATATAGTATTTAACTTCACAAAGCCACATGGCAAAGCTACTTTTAATATTTGTTAGGTTAAAGAATATAGCTAAATAACTCATCATTTAGTAGTAGAACTAAGATTTTAACATAATTTTATATATAAATAGATTTTAGATATTACTGTTAATACATAAAGTAATCAATATTCATATTTATTTTAATAATTAATATGTTTATTATCAATATTTCTATTGATAATTAATATGTTTATGTAAATACTTCCCTTGGGTGGATTTTTTCATTTCATAATATTTCATCTCAAGGCAAATTAGATAATCTTATTACTTTCTGGCATCAAAAAAGAAACTCTTACCCTACTCTCATGGAAATATTTTCTAATAATCTAATCCTACCCATATAACCATGATTTTGGACTACTAATTATTATATCTGAGCTCTAGACCTCTATATTAGGTCACTCCTTTTTTAAAATCTCTCAAAATTTTCTTATAGCCTATAGAACCTAGTCCACATTTCTATAAGGCCAGGGTCAGTAGCCTCTCCATCTTTATTTTATAAGCCTGTCAAAGTTTCTTTTTCCTTTGTGCCTCCTTTGCTGCATGTGATGCTATCCCCATATCCTTCATGACTTTGCCAACTTCCACTCATCTCCAGGGCCAAATTAAGTATAATTCTCATTTTAAAGAGTTCTGACACCCCGTGGTATGAGTCAAATCCACCTGTTAGAACCACTTATTACATACTCTACCAACCTATGCAACACTAACATGGCACTAATTAATACTAATTTTTATAATTGTTTGCTCTATCTTTTCCTACAGTTTGGAAAATTCTATGAAGGCAAAGGTATGTCTGTTTAGTCCTGTTTTTCTTATTTTCACCATTTTATCCCATTTCCTAACATACCATAAACTGTATCCAGTACCTAACAAACATTTTTTTATATTCACAGGCACATCAAATGCAAAATGTCCTTAATCTCTCTCCAAACCCTTCTTGAGAATTCATCTCCATCTAAGTAATGATTATGTATCTACTTATAGTCACTCATCCTGGGAATCATTCTCCACTGCTCATCCACAGTCATTAAGTGGTGTTGATTCTGCTTCTTAAACTCTTCTTCTCCATTTGCAAAATCCAACACTCAATCTGTCTGGAGATATTTTCAGAACTTGTCTGGCATCTTTTTCTCCAATCTGCCCCTCAAAAAGACATTTATTTTTCCAAAACACACAGCTGGCCAAGTTACGTTTTTGCTGGAAGTCTTTCGATGAACAATTTAACTGTCTTCAAAATATTGTCTCATACTTTTTCTGTTGTCCTCACCCACCTCACTCCCACCCACATTCATGCTCCCCTCAAACTCTGTTACAGACCTCCAGTTCCCTACAAATATCTTGCATTTCATGTGGCTTTTTATCTCCCTGTTTGGATTACTTTTCGTCCTTTGGGAATGTAGCTAATCTTATTTATCTTTAAGAATCACCTGTTGATTCCTCTAGGAAACTTTCTTACTCATTTTACCCTTAACTCTTCTCCAAGGTTTAATACTTCCACAGTGCCCTATAATCAAATATAAAAATTTTGTACTGTATGTTCATCGTTAATTAATACTGAAATAGGGAAGATCAGATTCATTAGAACAATTCGAAAATTCAAATTCATTAGAAGGCACACAGCTTTTCCATTGTTTGTACTTTTGTTTGGTATTTGATATATCATTCCTGTTTCGATTTCAGTTTCAGAGAAAATCCAGACATCACAGGAACCCACCGAGGGTCGTTATTGTGTTTTTGTTTCATAATGAAATATTTGTAATAAAATCTTTTAATGGTATCATAAAGCCTACGGGAACTGTAAAAACATTCAGCTCCCTGGGGCTTTTTTTTTCTTGGTAGCTTTAAGTTGTTAGTTTTTGAGATAAAAGCTTTAAAAGATTTTAAAATGATTTTGAATACTTCCTGATTTTTTAGAACTGCAAAGACAATATTCTCACCAAGCTAGTGTTTTCCTGCACTAAGGGAACCTCTAAGGGATCTCCGCAGAAGTGAGCTGTGGTGTGTGAAAGGCACAAACCCTGACCTCTCATTCTTTCATGGAAATCATGTGATGATTTCAAGGAATTGATTTCCTCTTCTTTTCTGTCATACTTCTTCATGTGTGAGAAGGAGAGAGAAGAGAGGGAGAGGGACAGAGAGAAAGAGTTTGAAGAGGGTTTGATGTTTCCTTTCATCTGCATGATTTTTTATTTATCTTCTATATTTTGGGGATTTATAAAGTTTAATGTTTGAAATGTGAAAGAAAGACATGGATTTATTTTTCTTTCTTTTTTAGCTCAACAGCTAAATGTATTCATGAGCGTTGTGGTCAAGATTACTATTAAACCTATTGCTTTACTTTTTATATATAAGAGGTGGTTAAATAAGTTTGAGTATATAATGTGGTCTGTTGACCTTAAAAATAAAACAGGCAGTGAGTTTGCTAGCAAAAATGTATTTATTCAGAAACAGCAAAGAATTACAATTCTGGACAAGCAAGCTATAGCAAAAGCCATGGACAATTCCAACAAACAAAGGAGAGAAACATCATTTTGTTGAGAAAAAGAAGGAAGTAGAGAGGGGTAGTTTTGAACACAAGTCCATTGGAAAAAAGTGAGACTTCAGGAAATGATAGTTTTTCACATTGACTGAGCTGCTGAGGTAATTGATTTCTTTTAGAAAATGCAATGTCCATACATCTTTTCCTGCTGGGATCTATAATAGGTGATTCTTTTCTGTTGATGATTCTGTTGGGAACTCTGATTGACAAGTCTTCCTGTAATTGACATTGAGTGGTACTGTGTGAGAGCTCCCCCTCCTGGCATCCCGACTCCATTTTAGTGAGGTTTCCCTTTATTAATTTTTGCAGGTTAAATTAAGAATTTTCACAGATATTATTACAAAATAAATAAATATTTTAATTGGCTATGGAATATACATATTCTGTAAAAGACCTGTGTACTGTATATGCTTAATTCACAGAAAACTATTGACAAGATAGAAATCTATGGGCAACATAAATTTTAAAAATACTGCCTCAAAAATAAAATTTTAAAAAATCTGTCTATCTTGAATTAACTTGACTGAATTTCTTAATCTGTCTTGTTCTCAGCTTTTTGCAGAAATAGTATCTACCTCAGATCTGTGTGCATCAAATAAGATAGTATTCATAAGTTTCTAGCAAACACCTCACATACGAAAAACCTTCAGTAAATTCTCCCTTTAGACTTTTGAAATCATAATAGTTCTAGATGTGTAATAATTGTTTTATGTTTTAGTCATGGTCATATAACATTTTAAATTATCAGAAAAGAAAATGTGGCTCTTAAGCTGAGGTCATGTCCTTGTTTAGATATAATGTTTTAGATCTTCTAAACATCTTTAGTTTAATCTATCCACTACTTAGCCTGGCAAATGGTAACATAGTATAAAATTAACATTATAGATATATTATCTTGGGCACAGAGTGTGAACTGTGGTGGACAGAAAGAGAAGGAGTTTTAGTTTCCCATTGGAGAGTCTTTTGTGGCCTTTGAAATGTTAATACGCAATTTTCTCTGCATAATTCAGTAGTCCAATTTCTTCATCTGTACAGTGAGGGTAATAACATATAATCTTTCTTTCTCTAAACTTTCTTTCTCCTTTCTCCTTTTACTGATAAGTAATCTAAAGCAAGGAGTTTGCTGAGATTTTTTTAAAAATGGTTTTATTGAAGTAAATTTGAAATAATAAACTTACAATTTAATAAATTTATATACATTCGTACCCCTGAAAAACCACCACAATCAAGACAGTGAACATATTTATCGATATTTTCACTACTCAAGCCAAGGTTTTCTACGCTGTTTTGTAATACTTCCTCTTTATATCCTGCTCCTCCCGGTCCCCACACAAACTCTAATTTGTTTTCTATCACTATAGATTATTGTGCATTTTCTAAAGTTTTATGAAATGAAATCATACAGAGTGTACTTTTTTTCCATTCACTTAGTTCAATCAGTTTGATTCATCTATCTTATTGATTGCATACATTGATAGTTCATTCTCCCTTACTGTTGATCAGTATTCCACAGTGTGACTACTCCAAAATACATACGTCTTTTTAACTGTTGAAGGACATCTGGATTATTCTGAGTTTTATAAAAATGAAACTGCTATGAACGCTCTTGAACAAACCTTCATATGCCTATATACTTGAGTAAATATCTAGATATGGAATAGCTAGGTCATATGGCAGATGTATGGTTAAATGTTTTAGAAAATGAACAAACTTTTTCCCAAAGTGGTTACATAATTTTATATTCTGACCAGCAGAATGATAAATCTAGTTATTCCTCCGAATTATTGCCAACACCTGATATGATCAGTCTTGTTAATTTTGACATTCTAAATGGTTTATAGCATTATCCCACTTTGGTTGCCTATTTTTTAATTAAACTTTTTATTTTGAAAAAAATAGTAATTGATATGCAGTTGTAAGAAATAATACACAGAGATGCCACATATCCTTTGCCTAGCTTTTTTTCCCAATATTAACATCTTGCAAAACTATAGAACAATATCATAATCAGGATATTGACATTGATACAGTCAGGATAGAGATACAAAACATTTCCATCACTAGAGTCCCTCCTGTTGTCCCTTTCTAGCCACATCTACCTCCATTTTTTTGTGTTCTGTTTCTTCTGTTTCTTGTTTTTCTGTTTCTCTTTCCTTAGCTTCCTGTGGGTAATTTGAGCATATTTTTAGGATTACATCTTAATTTATTTATAGTGTATTGGAATATATCACTTTATCTAGTTTTCTTAGTGTCTGCTTCGGGTATTATAATATATATACATGTTTTATTACAGTAGGTTAGTGTCAATGTTTTACCACTTTGAGTGAAGTGTAAAAATCTTACTTTCATTTAGGTCATTTTACCTTCTCCACTTTTGAAAAATAATTATCTTAGGTGTTTCATCTCTATACATTGAGTACCACATCTGATGGTGTTATAATTTTTGCTTCAACCATAAATTATGATTTAAGAAACTCATAAAAGCAGAATGGTCTATTCGTTGTTCCACTTTTGTCCACTTCAATGTTCTTCTTACCTTTCAGAAGTCCCAAGCCTTCTTCTGTTATCATCGCTTTCTATTTAGAGAACTTCCTTTAGCCATTTGTTAAGGATAGATTTGCTAGCAACAAATTCTCTTAAAATTCCTTTGTCTAAGAATATATTTATTTCCTGTTCATTCCTAAAGGATATTTTTGCCAGATACAGAATTTATGGTTAACAATTTATTTCAGTCAGTTCTTAAAAAATGTGCCACTTTCGTTTGGCCTCCACAATTTCACATGAGAAATCACTTTAATTCAAATTGATTTCCCTCTACAAGTAATGTTTAATTTCTCTATGGCTGCTTTTTAATTCATATATACATATATATGTGTGTGTGTGTATATATATATATATATATATATATATATATATATATATTGGTTTTAGTTTTCAGAAGTTTAATTATGATGTTATGATGCCTTGGCTTTGATTTATTTGAGTATATTCTATTTGGGGTTTGCTCAACTTTTTGAAACTGTAGGTTTATGTCTCTCTTCAAATTTGGGAGTTTTCAAATACTATTACTTCAAGTACTTTCTCAAATACTTCAAGTACTCTCCTCTCCTCTGGGACTACAAGGGTATGGATGTTAGCTCTTTTATTATTGTCCTACAGATCATTTTTTTTCTTTCTATTGGCTAAACTCTATCACTCTGACCTCAAATTCACTGATACTATTCCCTGTAATCTTCATTCTAGTACTGAACTCAGTCAGTGACATTTTTCAGTTACTGTTGCTTAACATCTTTTTAAAAATCTTTGCTGTATTTTAGATATATTTGATTTATACTAAGAGACTCATAATCTTATTTAACTTTTTTAAGTAGGCAGTATTGGTGAAGTATAAAGCTAGGCCAGTGGTTGTGTATGTTCACTTCCCACTCTGCCCTGCTGACACTACTCCTGCATACGTGAGACACTGACTCACACTGCTTCGTTTCAGACAACTGGGATGGAAGCTCATCCACCCTTACCCTGCTGACACTTTCCAATTAAAAACAGGGCACCCGTTCAAATTACCTCTTTACCTCTGAGCCAAGGGATAAGATCAGCTTTCCACTGATCTTGACTGCAACCAAGAGGTTGGAAATGAAGGGACCAAGAACAGGCTGCTTTATTGCTACAAGCTGGAGACAGAACCTCAACTCTTTAAGGTTGAGACCTGTAGAAAGTAAGACACCTGTAGAAAGTAAGTAGGGCAAGCAGATTCTCAATTAACACTGCCTCCTCCAACTCCTTGTGCCTTCTGGGGTGGATACTCAGTAACCCACTAAATCTGAAACCTGTGCTATGGATGGGGAGCTGTGTGGAGAAACAAGAGTGCAGCTAGGTCTGCTTCACACTGCTTATTTTACTCATTGTTGTCTGATGAATATGGAAATTCAGCTCCCCACTGGGCCTCAGTGAAACTAGAGTAAGGAGAAAGTGAAGTACTTAATAACATTTACTTGTACCACCTTGTTTCATTTTACTGATGCCAGGTGAGGTGGAGGCTGCCTCCTTAAGTCTCTTTGCTTTGGGGTGTGGCATGGAGGCTAGCTGGCTGCTAGTCCCCACTGATACTATTCTGCTGGTAGAATGTGCCAGGTAGATGATGGAAGATCAGCTCCCAGCTCTGTCTGCCAATACTGGAATTGGATTCTGTGAGCACAGCGTTGGAATGGAAAATCGATGTCCCTTCTGAAATACAGAGTCTTGAAAACCAATCTTTCATATATTTTATCAAGTTTTTGGTTATATCAAAAGGCAGAAAGGTAAACTTGGTCACTGTTACTCCATCTTGGCTGAAGCAGAAGTCTTAAACAAATCTTTTAAACTAATTATCAAACTTTTTGAAAAGATGGATTTGAGTTGTACTAAAATTAGGTCACAGTATCCAACATTGCTGATGTGCAATCAAATGTTATAAGCTGGAATACATCAAACTACAGAATAAAACAAATTATGATATTCTTTCCATAATGGCTTCATATTTTGAAAATGAAGTATTCTTCAGTAAAAGCCAATCAATAGCAAACTGAGGTCTTATGCCTAGAGTCTGTTAAGTAATTCTTAATGTTTTATTTAAATACAAACAAAAAATAATAAAATGGGATGGAGAGATACCTATTCAAATAATTAAGTAAAATTGATTATCATTTGTGTACATTTTTGAAGGGTACTTATAATCTAGTAAGTAGTATTGTAATAATGTGAATTTCTTAACGTTGATAATTGCACTGTGGTCATGGAAGATGTTAATTAGGGTAACCTGGATGATG
Organism: Pteropus medius; assembly: GCF_902729225.1. Taxonomy (NCBI): domain Eukaryota; kingdom Metazoa; phylum Chordata; class Mammalia; order Chiroptera; family Pteropodidae; genus Pteropus; species Pteropus medius. The sequence goes on along the minus strand of NW_024350319.1, from coordinate 11,490,959 downwards.
TAATATGGGAACTTTGTTACTTTTGCAACTCCCGTGTAAGTCTAAATTTATCTCCAAGTAAACAGTTAATTAAAAATAAGTTTCTTACTTTCTTATTATATAGCCAATGACTTGAAATTGTTAGAGAGGAAAAATTTTCCTTCTACCCTCTGAGGTTCTTTGGCTGGTTTAATAATTAGATTAATATAAGACAGATTAACAGAAGAAAAATGAATTTACATATATATATTATATATATAAATAATAAATATGTAAGTGTGACTGATAGCGTGTGTGTGTGTGTGTGTGTGTGTGTGTGTGTGTGTGGTATGCATACAGATGGGTCATTCAAATAAAAATTATTTCTGGTAATAGCTCTTTTCTGGGCCAGTCTTCCATCTAAATTATTTTAGGAAGTTAAGGGAGAAGTAAGTTTTTCTAGAATCTGCTGGGTCTTGAGTGCCTTCAGCTCAAAGCAGTCCACATGCCAAAGTAGCACATTTCAGGGAGGTTCATTCTGAACTCCTTCAAAATATCGGAGCCATTTTTATTCTTAATTCCACTCCCTCTCCGATCAGTCACTAAAGCTTGCCGTTTGTTTCTCCGCACTATTTTTCTGTCTTCTGCAATACACTTGTTGCTCAAGTTCCCATTAGTTCTAGCTTGGATCATTACAATGGCCTCACATTAATTTTTCTATTTCTATACCTAGGAGGAAAGAACTAACTTAAGTGGGTCACTCTGTCAGTTGGCTAGAACTAACTTACCTCATCAGTTGGGAGTACTTAACTCTTCTAAACCACAAAGTCCTCAACTATAAAATGGGAGTAATTACAAAGCGACAATGAGATACAAATTATATTTAATCTTAGAATCAGCAAAGCACTTGTATTTTATTTATTTTTATTTTAAATTAAATTTATTGGGGTGACATTGGTTAATAAAATTGTTTCGAATATATAGTTCAATAATATATCATCTTATATTGCATTCTGTGTTCAACAGCCAGACAAATTTTCAGTCATGACATATTTGGCTCCCTTTATCCTTATCTACTTCTCCTTCTTCCCTCTTTCCCTCTGGTAATTACCAAACTGTTGTCTGTATCCATGTGTTTTTGTCTGTTTGTTTTATTCATTTGTTGCTTTCAGTTTTTTATTCCCCATAAGAGTGAAATCAACTTTTTCTGCCTGACTTACTTTGCTTAGCATGATAATCTCAAGATCTATCTGTGTCGTCACAAATGGCAATATTTGATCTTTTGTTATAGCCAAGTAATATTCCATTGTATGTATGTACCACATCTTCTTTATCCAATCTACTAACGTGCATTCTGTTTGTTTCCATGCCTTGGCCGCCATGAATAATGCTGCAGTTAACATTGTGGTGCATATATCTTTACAGATAAATGTTTTTAAATTGTTCAGGTAGATATGCAAAAGAGGGATTGCTGGGTCAATATGGTAATTATACTTTAATTTTTTGAGGAACCTCCATACTGTTTTCCATAATGGCTGTACCAATTTATATTCCCACCAGCAATGTATGAGGGTTCCTTTTTCCTCACAACCTCTCCAACAATTATTACTTGTCTTGTTGATGATAGCCATTCTTACAGGTGTGAGGTGTCATCTCATTGTGGATTTGATTTGCATTTCCTTAATAGCTAATGATGTTTAGCATCTTTTCAAAGGTATGTTGGCCATTTGTATGACATCTTGGCAGAAGTGTATTTTTAGGTCCTCTGCCCATTTTTTAATTGGATTGTTTGTGTTTTTGTTGTTGTTGAGTTGTACATATACATATATATATATATATATATATATATATATATATATATATATATTGATATTAGCCTCTTATTGGAGGCATTGTTTGCAAATATCTTCTTCCATTTAGTTGAAGTTTTCTTCATTTTATTGATGGTTTTTTTTTTTTTTGCTGAGCAGAAGCTTTTTAGATTGATATAGTCTCATGTATTTATATTTAAAGCATTTGTATTTTAAAATGCTAATGTGTAATTACTTGTTAGATGCAGCCAATCATAAATAATTGCTTCTAGGAAAATAATTTTACTCATATGTTTTAGGTTCATAGGTTTCCTGTTACCTGCTTATATAAAAGTAGCCTTTAGTGGTGACACTAAAACCCAAAACACATTGACATGCTTCAAGTCAAGCCAGCCTGGGGATTGCAATGGCCTCTTATTTCTACTTTGTTCAATTTCAACCATATAATATAGCCATATAGGGCTAAAGCTGTTAATTTTCATTTTGTCACCTTCAGTAACTTCTTAAAGCCATATAGCTCTAGAGCTGCCTACAAGTTAAACCCCAAGTAAAACAAGTCACCCTCAAATGATTGAATTGCCTTCCTGGGTACATGTAATAACATTCATTGATTAACATATCTGTGACTACATGGATAAAACTTAAGCAATAATTGAATAGAAATAAACTCTTTGCAAGTTCATTCACAGAAAACAATAGGATATGCTCTTACAATTATTCATTTATAACATTTAAAAACCATCTTCGCCTTATAATTTTTGTCACATTTTAATATCCTTTATGAAAATGAACACCAGCATTATTATTCTTTACAGCCTTTTAAAATGAACAATATTTTGTGGATTTTTTTCTTACAAGTCACTGACTCAACGCAACCTGTCCAGATCCCCAATAACCCCATATTTTGCTTTCAAAAGGAAGAAATCACTCTCCAAAAGTTTAATGGTAAATAGCAATAAGATATCTTAAACTTTTGATTATGAACTGAGCATTTTAAAAATATTAACATATATATTTCAGAAAATAAAAAAAAAAACAAAAGCAAGTTTGTATTTTAGTAGAACTTCCTTGTTTTCAATAAAAATAACACCCATATGTTGGCTGGGTCAAAGGGGAAGAGTACTGAATAATTCAGAACCTTAATATCATAATAGATTTCATACTGCTTGGTTATTTCTTGCTGAACTCACTTAAGTGGCATAGTCCACATTTACACACAGCTTTATTCAGTGAATAAAATCTATACTGAGACCCTAAGCCTTAACCAATTGCCAAGGATGAAGCTTGATATGACTGAAGAGCTCTGCATATTTAAATATTCAGGAACAAATATTGATAAATATTGAGGGTAAGGCAGAAATTTTGTGAAAGAAAAGATTCCTAGTTGCTGCCAGGTAGTTTGCCATTTTGCTTTGATATTGACTTTCAATACTGAGAGATGAATATGATCTGACTCTTGAAGAAGAGTTATATATACAGTAAGAGCTCTGTGTTACACAATTCTGTTTCGGTTCTGGGGCACTTGGCATAAGGACCCTCCACTATTATCTACAGCTTGAGAATGCACAGCTGGAATGGCAATGGATTTGTTATTTGTAAAACATCCGTGAATTTCACCACAGGCCTTCTACCAACGTGGAAGCATCTGTGAGTCAAACTGTTCCCCAGCTGTTCATCTACTACCTGCAGGTTCTTATAGCATAAAGTCGCTATTAATACTGCTGGTTACACTGCACCCCTGATGAGTCTGTACAAAATTGTTTCTCTTATACTACAGTTTAACGCATGAAATCCCTCAAGATAAATCCCTTAAGTTTCTTTAAAAACTTTAAATATGTATATATATATAACGATTTTACATATATATATAATCTTTTTGGAAATACTGCCAGAGTTTCTGGGACAGCTCTCCACGTTTTCATCCAAACACTTTGTTTCCTAAGTTTTTGCAAATGGTCCTCCCTTCCAAGCAGATACATCCTCAGTGTTTTTCCACACAAAGAATAGAGAGAATTTCCATGAAAGCATGATTCGAAAGCAAAATAAAATAAAATAATTGCCAGACTGAAGTCGTTTTAGGCCTTATCTTCAAAAGCACAATTGCTTAAGGACCCCTTAACAAATAGCTTTTCTTATTAAGGCTCTGGAAATTTTAATTTCTTTAACAGTGACACACATATTTTAGGTTTTAATTAAAAGCTTTAGTGATAATAATTTGTATCATTGTACCACTGTACTTTTATTTAAAAACAAATTGCATTTATAAATCATTTGGTAAAGGGTATTTAACAGCTTAACTTCAGGATAAGAAAAAGAAGCAGACTTTTATATTAAAAGTAAAACAATAATATATACTGTTTAAATTTGCCAAGAACATTTATTTTAATTCAAACATCAATTAATAATTACAGTAAATGATTACAAGATTTAACAATTCAACCAACTTTTGCAAAGGTTAATGGAAAACGTATGATGGCTCGCTTTAAAATCCAGATATCTTCAATGATTATATTTTGTTTTATGTATTCAAAATTTCAATGAGATCACGCTAACTGCTGCAATACATGGACACTTTCTGCAGCAGTTTGCCATTACTTCCACACCAGCAGGTCTACATTTCTTGACAACAGCTTACGTATTCTTTCCAGTACTCAATGTTTGTTTTTCTCTTGGTTTATGTTTCTTTGGATCTAAAGAAGAGAGATACAATTTAATAAGAATATAAGAATATAGTCACATGAGCATAATATGTAATAGCTTAAATCTGATATTATACCATGTGTTAATAACTCAATATCAATTGAGTTTTACTTCTGTGTGGACTTCTAGATTTCATTTTGATTTTTAGGTTTCAGATATTGACCTTCATTTTTAAAATTTAGATATTAGATTTCTTGTACTCATGAATGGACATAAATATAATGTGCTTTTTAAAATTAAATTTCTGGTATATAGGCCACTTTCAAATGGGAAATAATATATTTAGCTCTGTACTCAAAGAAAGACAATAAGTCAAATATCTTCTGCCTGCTTTCATGAAAAGAAACACATTACTAATTCTTAAGTAGAAGAGTAATTGATAATATATATTGTGTATGCAGGTGGTAAAGAGAGCAGGCAAGCTCATTAGAATCTGTTCCGTGGCCTGGTTACCCACACAAAGCAATATTTCTTTAAAGACATAATAATTCATCTTTCACATATATTATCCCCTCCACATAATTGCTTTACACACCTCCTTTTCAAACCTAACCTATATCAAAGCACTTACTGGGCACCTACCTCATGGTTACAGGGAATTTCTTCACAAGTCATGACACTTTTTGACTACACTGGTCAAGCTCATGACTAACACATGGTCTTATATTAGGTCTTCCCTCTGCCTAGCATTCCTTTTCTTATAATTTATTTTTTCGTGTTCATGGCCACTTCTTGTCATGTTAATATATAGGAAATGTGTTCCCTAACTATCCAGTATATATTAATTAACCCCCATCATTTTTGTATAAGGTAGGGATCACATTTGTCTGCAACTAACAGAAAAGTCAAAGAGTAGCTTACATGAACTAGGGCTTTATGGTTCTCATGCATAAGAAATTTGTTGGCAATTGAAGTTAATTCAGGGTATTGCCCTTTCTCACAGGTCACAGCTTGGCTTCTTTTTCAACAGCCATCACTTCTGCATTCCAGCAAAGAAGAAGAAGTAAATGACAAAGAAAGAGGCACACCTGTATAAGAAAAGCAAACTTGTCCCAAAAATTTTAGAAGTCTCATATTTTATTATTCAGAGCTATGTCACATGACCACCATTAGCTGCAAAGGATGCTTAACTGTGTAAAATTCTTGCCACTTTGAACAACAGTGATATTCCATTAGCAATAAAGAGTGGCTAGCTAATAGAAGACTAGCAGCATCTGTCAAATTTCATATATATAGATACATATATATATATTACTTTCTATGCTGCCTGTATTAATTGATTTACTTGTTTATTTATTTATCTAACATACTATCTCCCTATTACTAGAAAATGAGCTCTAGGAGAACTAAAATCCCATCTGTCTTGTTCACTCCTCCATGTCCACAATCAAGAAAACTCTTCGGCCCATAAAATATGTGTTATAAATATTTTTTCAATGAAAGAATATTGGATTCATTGAAATTAAATTAAATAGCAATGTTGATTTATGTAATCCAAATTTTTTAAATGCTGCATTTCATAAATGGCCATCTATTATATGTAAATACTTTCTTATTTAGCTTTATAGTACGTATATAAATATTTTAGGTGAGAGGTGTTCAAATACTTTTAAAAAGACTACCTTAACCAAGTATAACTGGAAAGTTAGTAGCTCTTTCAGACCATAAACACCTATGAGAATAAGAAGTTTCTGCACACATAGCACCTGTCATCAAATTCCACCCTTCCCAGTAGGTGGCCTGAAAAATGGTTACTTTTGTATTCTCTGGCCTTTGATATTGTTGGAAGCAAAGAAAAAAATCATTGCTTGTTCTACTCTTTTCAGTCCACTTGAGACTAGCAAAAGCCATTTGCTCAATTCTCATCACCTGGAAAGGAAATCTCAAGATAATAAAGTCAGAGCAGTTTCCTTTGATTCAGAAGAAGTACTTTTATAGTTTCTTTACAAAAAAAAATCATAGAAAATTGATGTAATCCTTTTCATTATCTCATTACTAAACAATATTATCGAAGAATATTAATTTAAATTATCCAAGCAATTGCTTTTCCAATGAGAGGACTGAGGAAATGAGATACATACTATCACTTAACTGAGTTACTCAAAATTACAGAATCTCTTTAGAAGTGATGCTGAAACTACAATATGAATTTCTTGACTCCAAGCCTGTGTTTGAACCATTCTTTCACTAGGGCCCCTAATATGCTAGTAGCTGAAAAGGATCATTAAATCTTTCAGGCGCAATGATATCATTTAAACACTCAGGAAGAAACAACTTGCCAACTCTTACACTGACTCCCTGAAATAGTTATAAAGAATACGGAGTTTACTCCTACAAAGTATTTTGTAGACCTAGGCTCATTCTAGTATCTGAAGTTAGCTTTAACTTTTATATTTTATCTTTTAAAATAAATTTAGCTTTAATTGAATTTATGTATTTGTTTGTTGTTTGCTTTGGAGTCCAAGCAAATCATTGTTACCCTGTGTTCTCCATTCATATTCCTGCTTATCTGTATGAATTTTCAAGGAAGGAATAACATGAAAGTGACAGCAATGACAAATAAAATTGCAATTCCAGAGTTTCAAGTCCTTTAGAGTACATCATGTATCTTTTAATGATGACTAAATTTCTTTCAATATTCAAAACTTCTCCATAAATGATAAAATCAAAATGCCTGGTAGTAGAGCTAATAAAAAGTTGTCAGGTAAATATATACTTATATCATTACTGTCTTTTAAATAAAAATGAATATCTGAACTCAACTTTAATGCCATTATTTAAATGACTCAGCTGCAACTGTTTAGATTCTTGAAGCAAATTTTATTTAGTGCTGATACAAATTTTATTTATGCATTGCTGATATTCTGATGGTTTTTTTTCTTTTGCACATGACAAGATCAAAAATAAAGTAAAATATCTTGATTTTTTTTTAAGACTGAGAAAAAAAAACAATCCATACTAGTAATATTACTAAGAATATAGAGCCTATAAATCATTGCCTGCTAGTTTCAAATACGAAATATTTTCTGGAGTTTTATTTATAAATTATACCTCTCTGAGTTTGAGGAATATGGCAAAGGAAAGACAAGGAGAATAAGAGAGGGAGGTGTTAGAAAAGGAATGAGAGAGAAAGAGAGAGAAAGAGAGAGAGAGAAGAAGAAGAGGAGGAGGAGAAGGATGGAGAAGCAGCATGAGGATATCACCAAAGAAAGCACAGTGTCTCCTCCTGATGTATTCAGTTCTGGCTAAAGGAAGGAAGGCTAAGCAAAGTGCAATTATGTAATTTTAAGTAATTTATTTCCAAGGAACTCTACACATAACACACAACTACCATTAGGTCAAAGCCACAGTTCCTTCTTCTTTCCTCTCTCTCTTATATCACCTTCTTGGTTTCTCTTGCTTTTGCCTTTCTATTCCTTCAGCGTCTCCATTTCTAAACAAATACAAGCTATTCTCCTGAAGTGCAATATCATGCTGACTTAAGTCTTTCTGCTTCTTTATCTTTCAGAAAAAATCTACACTCTACAGTTGAAAATCCAAATTACAGTGAGAAAAATATAAGGCATTAGTGATTCAGATTTTGAACATCAATACAAAGTAGCGCGGTTTTGTTTTCCCCTTTTAAAGTAAAATGTTTATCTTGTAGATAGATTGATAGTAGAACTGATAGCAATAAGGACACTTTACGTTAGAACATTTACAATTAAATTTGGTTATAAAATTTATAAGTGGCATGGGAAACATTTTTTTCTTGTTAAAAGGTTTGTAGTAGTTTAAGAACATAGTTTTTTTTCATTACTTCATTGAAGTTTAGGGAGAAGATTTTAAAATATTGATATTTCTAAATTTGGGAATCTAATATTTTTAAAAATGCTTCCAGGGTTATGACACTTATAATTCTATTTTTTCCTTATAAAATATTTCTGGTACATCTGCTGAACTTAAAGTATATTAAGAGATTTTAATATTTTAAGAGATTTATGACCTGTCCTTGAAGAAATCTTATAGCTATTTCTTTTTAGTAAATATCTGAATCTATTATTATTTGTATTAATTCAGCTATTCAAAATGTTATCTGTTCATATGAATACAATTGCATTTTCTATAGATCTAAAAATTGTATTTCTAATTTCTTTTAAGTAGCATATTTTCTAAAGCTATTTCACCATTTATGTACAGAACACAACTGAAAGTCATTTAATGTTGTTTCCTATGAGAGAAGATAAATAGAAATAATTACCACTCAATCCTTTTGATTCTTCCATTTTAATTTTGTAGAAATTGCAATCGCTTAAAAATTCATCTCAACATATTGCAGCTAAAATTCGCCAGCTTTGCAGACAATGAAGGAAAGTGTCCATAAATACTCAACTGCCTTAATAAATTAAGACCAAATATACTTGAATAAAAATGATTTGATAATATTCTTTTGGGGAAGATGTTCTCACCAACTTACACATAAGTATAAATTTATATTATTTAAACTAATTTTCAAAATGTTTGTCAAAGAACAGCAGTCTCTATTACTCAAAATTTCTTTTCTAAAAGAACTTACATTGTTCATGGAAATCATACTGTGGGTTTTTTGTATTTGTTTTTGTTTTTTTTACTCCTTCTAAAGGTTTTTGATCTTTATAAGGAATCAAACTCTGTTTTGTATGTATTGTTAGTGAAGGAGTTCAGAATGAACCACCCCAAAATATGCCACTTGGGCATGTGAATTCTTTCGAGCTGAAGGCACTCAAGACCCAGCATATTCTAGAAAAAATGTTTGCCTCTTTCTTAAATACCTAAATGCTTAAATACCTAAAAGTATTTACATACAGGTCTGACCCAGAAAGAGAGCTATTACCAGAAATAATTTTTATCTGAAAGACCTACCTGTATTACACGACAAACATTTAATTACCGAACGTGGGCTCTTATTATTATTCTGTGAATTATCCTCCTCCCCTTTAAAGCCTCAGGCCCTTTTCCATGTCTTAGTTCAGGATGGCAGATAAGGCTGAACTGCCAGACTTGTCCTAGGTTCTCATTGGCATTGTGGGGTCCCCATATATATATAATTTTTTTTTTCTCGTGTTAAACTGCCATCTACCAATTTGATTATTAGACTAGCCAAAGAACTTAGAAGAGTAGAAGGAAAAAATTTTCCTCCCTTACATTAGACAAAATAAAATGAATATTAAGCCATTATTTTTACATTAGCAAGTTTTCCCAAGGTGGGTTTTTATCATTTTAAGACATTTTGTTTTGTGCGGTACTCTTTTTGTCTAATAATCTCTAAAATTATGAACTCTACAAAAATAATACATGCTGAATAACAAAACAGCTTGAAATATTCATAACTAAGAAAGCAACTGTTAAATGTTCATAAACAAAATTGTTTCGAGACTCCTTTATTAATTTTTAATTTATTTTCAGTCAATTCCTTATTACTTCCAAATTCCTGTAGGAGATTCTGTTAATTAGTCATGTGTAAAATATTCATTAAAATCAGCTTCCTATTTTCTTCTTTTATTGCAAATTTACATTTCTAATCTTATAACCAAAATAAATGCCATCGGGTAGGAAAAAACACTAATTTTTATCATCCACTTAAAATAGAAGCTCGTACAACAAAAGATATGGCAATATGAGCTAGGCTAATATTGAGGTATTATCTTGTTAGACCTTAATATTGAAATAGAGATGGTTATCAAGTTCGTGTTTGAAAAACCCAACACTAAATAAAATACAGTGTGTTTGAAATCTTGTAATCTAAAATGAAATAATACTGATCAATACTGAGTAATACTTTTATGCCTTTGCACATTAAGAAGTGTCAGAAACAGTATATACTTAACTTATTTAAGGATTCAAGGTTAATTAACAGTGACAAAGTTGATGTTAAACTTAAATTTAAATTTAAAACATGAGTTGCATAAATTATGCTAGAAGAATAAACTTCACATTTTACAGTTCTAATAAGGTTTTTTTAGTTGCTATTTATTACTTTTAAAATATTTTGTCTTTCCTTACTGTTGTTTTAATTTCATACTATAAATAGTAAAGAAATGTAGAAAATTAGATATTTACATGAGCTTAACATTATTAATTAGCTATTGACTTTTCTCTATAAGGATATAGTAGTAGAAATATCCTTAAAAGTAATATATGCTGGCTTTAAGAGAAATAAAGTTTCTAATACCAGGTATAGTATTGTAAGAGTGAAATTCTTGGTCTGGTTGAAAACTCTTGTTTTTGGATACACATTTCCTGCTCTCCTGAAACATTCCAGATAGTTTACATAGCTGCATCTATTCATCTATTATCAACAGTCATGATTGAAATTTGGAAGTCTATGTCCAAATTTTAAGTTTTCAGCCAAGTAATTAAAATATATAAAATACAGCTCCATTTGGAAAAGTTGCCAAAATAAAATAACATTATTTATTGGGAAAAAAAAAAATTTAAGGTATTTTGTAAGAAGGAAAAGAGAATTATACTCAAATGAATGGACTACTATATTCGTTTGCTTTTGGAGGGCAGTTAATTTACTACCAAACTAAAGTCATGGTTAGTGCCAATATGTTTATACCTCAGAAACATTTAGCAACATTAACCAAAGGTCATTCAGACTTCTAAGTTGGTGTTCTGACAGTGAGCCATACTGGAGCCAATGATGTAGGTAGCACAATTTATTGGTTATTTTAAAGATAAAATACTGATTCAGTAACAAAAACTACTAATCAGAATGTTTAGGATGTACATGCCAACATTTTAAAAGATTATTCCTGAATTCAACAGAAAGTCTAATAGAAGCCCTAATTTTTTGGAAGACATAATAGCAATATTAAAACAAATCTGTAAGTAATAGATAAAAATATATACTAAAAATGGTTAACCATAGTAGCATATGGTCAATAACTAGAAACCACTTATCAGGTTAATTTTAACTACCAGCCATTGTGCTTTAAGGTTGTTTACTCTAAAAGTTCACCCTTTTTATGATCTAGCCTGCACTGATTTCTTCATCTTTACCACAAGAACATCAAGAAAGTTATTCTATGGTAACATACATACATAAACTAATTTACCAATCTCGTATTGTAATTTTAAAAAAGTTAATTTAACATGCCTTACTGGTAAAGTATTCATGCTTGCCCCGGTTATCAATGTTTACAAAACATTAACTTCTCTCTAACGTTTTTGCTTAGAAACAACAGAGTTTTTTTAAATCTTTTTTTAACCATGAAGAGAGCTATCCTCAGTATTTTGCAACTCTCATTTTCTAAGAGTTTTTTTAAAATTATCAACAGTCATGATTTTTTACCTCGGTTATTTATTTAGGCTTGATCAATCTTATTTTTTAAGACCTTGACTCCCTAATTTACATAAAGCTCTTTAGAAAATCTTGGATTCTCCTCTCTCTATCTTATATCTATAATGTCCTTTGATCATATATGTCCTGTGACTTCCAGTTTGAGAATCATTCTCATATCTTAAATGGCAGAGTGAAGAATGACTAGAGAAGAATATGGATTTCAGTCCTCTCTTTTCCAGATGTAGACCCTAAGGTCAAGCACAGGTGTGCTCACTTAACAAAGGTCAGCTGATCAGAAGCTTATTCTCCATGAAAAGGTTTTCAAAGCACAATAGGAATGGAATAGTGCATGTGACTGAGTGTACTGTGAGCAAGAAAATAAGAACACTCAGCTCTGATTTGGGTTCAAGTTTCACCTTAACCCTTAGGCAAATTTTCAAACATTGTTTTCTCCTCTGAAACAAATAAAACATTGCTTGCTTTAATTTACAACACTAGTGAGAAATTTAGAAACAAGGCAGGAAAACTGTATCAGAGTATATAAGCATAAATTATTAGGAATAATAGTAAATTATACCATCTGTCCCCTGTTGTTGTTATAAACTTTTTAAAAATTTTCAAGTTTCTGCTATTTCTCAAAATGCTTTAAAATCTTCAGATTATTCTTATCTTTCCAGGCTCTATTTCACACACACACACACAATAATAATAATACTAATAATAGTCATCAACAATAATATCAATACTGTCATCAATAATGTTTTTGTATAACCCGACAATGTTTTTTACCTAACATACTTTTTGATAATGATTAGCATTTTAAGTTTTTAAAATTATTTATATGTGTGTGTGTGTTCTATAAGATTATTTTGAGAAGTTTAATTCCATTTAGTGTTGAGATGATAGCTCTTCCAAAGAACTAGTAACAACGCTTTCTCAAAACTGTAAGAACGATACATTTCTGAAAATATCCACAGCTGTGTCTGAAGAGATTTAAATTCAAGCTGTGGCTCTGTTTTTGAAACATCTCCATAAGAGTTTCCCATTTAAGATACTGCCATATGCAACTTTTTCTTGCTCACCCATGGATTGCATTTTATCTCTACACAAGTATATTGCATTGGTTTCTTTGAAAGTATTGAAACTTTGAGTAAATGTAATACCGTTGGGGCCAGTCAGAGTTCACTGTTGCCCCAACAGCAAGGGGAGGGAAAGGGATAATGATGGTACAGAAGTGCAGTTAATATTTTCCCTCCATTCTTCCTCAAGTGACACAGTGAAGAATCACAGGTCATTGAGATTTAATAGTTTTATTAAAAGTATGTTTCAGAAAGACAAAGAATGCCCCAAGAAGGCACGTGGTCCCAGCACAATAACCAACACAAAGGGGCCAAACGGGCCACAAAAGGCCACAAAGGCCACCAACAAAAAGACCCAGAAGTGGGAACATCTGCTTTATATCTGGGCCAAGATGGGGTGGTTCCAAAGACATTCCTAGGTAACTGGCAAGTGAGATCATTTTGATTGACATCTTTGCCTAGTGCACATGTGCATACCCAGAGTACAGTCTGTTATAAAAAGATTAATGAACTTCCAGGGATAAACATAGAATTATAATGAAGCTTAAATTGTAGAGAAATTAGAGTAGTACTTTCTGCAGGCGTCTATAGCCAGATTAGGCTAGCTGAGATTGTGATGCAGGAGGAATTCTCTAACTACCCATAGAGTATGCAGGAGGAATTCTCTAACTACTCATAGAGTATGCTTTGGGCAGTCTCTGGACTGGGGCCCTATTCTTTTGTTCCCCTTGTTGCTCATGTCTGACTAGCTTCTTAACAAAGGTAGTGTCTTAAGAGCACCTCAACCTTACATTATTCTAAAATTATTTTCTGCTCATCTTTCAATAGGTGATAGAAAGTTGAGTATTATAAAAACAAAACAAAACAAAATTCCAATCTATAACCTAGGCATCTGATCAAAATATATTTTGTTTTTACTGTACACACTGTGGAAATTGTCTAAAGCAACCTACTTAATCATTACTATAAATTTATCTGGTTCCTCCAATACATATATATGAAATAATTTCTTACAAATTTATTATAACCAGTTTTAAAAATGTCTACTATCTCAAATTCCTTAATACAATGTTTAAAGTAGTGAATAGATTCATTAAAAATTATTAAAAAGGTAGTTTTTTTAAAGAAGGTAGTTGATTTGGGGTTTTTAAAATTTTTTTAAAGAATTAATTAAACAGTTATCCACAACCCCAAAACTACTTCACATAGAGCAAAACAATTAAATATAATGTGATATCATTAGGTTATGCTGCTAGGATTTTTACAATAACAAATAATCTTATTTTTACTTCACTCTGCACTAGAAAAAAGAAAATTATTTTTCACTATCATTTCAAACTTTAATAACAACTTATGCTTAGAAAATCATGTGTAAAGCATAATGCCCTGATAAGAAATTTGAACATATTTTTAATCACATTCAAAATCTCTTCAAGATTCTGGTTGAAAGGAAGGAATTTAGAAGAGAACCAAAGATTAAGAATTCATCATTGCAGAATGACATTTCTTTTGACAACATAACTTGATTGCTACTCAAAAATAAATCATTTATCATTCAAATGCTGTGAATGTTTATTTAGTGTCATACCAGTCATTTGTTTATTTTTTCCCCCATGGATAGACAAGAACAACTGTGAGCCAATATGATTCCTGGTAGCAGAAATTCACAAATGGTGTGTACTTTAAAATGGGCAGTAGATTTTTTTCAGTTGATTTAATACAATCACAAGTAAACTAATAAAATTCTCCTAATATCCCTCCACTTACTCTAAAGCCAACGCTTCACAAAACATGACTTAATGTAACAATAGAAAAATATATCCAGGCTATCTGATAAGATGGTAGTATTAGATTTAATAAAAGAATAAAAGTATGAAGAGTCAAATTCCCAGCCTTTTCCAAAAATTAAATCTCTGTAGGATCCAAAATTTTTTTCATTTTGTATTGCCCATGTCAACATTTTCTTTAGGAAATACCCATGATACTGACTTAAGGGTCCAGGATGGCATGCCAGAACTGAGAAAAGGCAGGAATTAAGAACAATTTCTAGGAAATTAAGTTAGACAAGACACTACTCAATTCTGAGCAGGAAAGAGTCATATTTTAATTAGATTACAGTGTACCTATAAAATAATGTTTTGATATTTTAAAAACATATTAAATTTATTTACTTTGAACTTATGAGTATCTAATTTATCATGTTGTTGTAGATCATAAATTTAACATCAAAAAACATTTTTCTGGATGAAGGATTTTTGACAAAGCATAACATTTTCTAAAATGTAATGTAATTTCTATCTTGTACTATTTTTGCTATGATTGACTGAAGTTATATATGTAAAGTACATTGTCAAATAAAGCTTTATAGTAATATAATAGATTACTATGCTGATGGTGATGATTTATATTTTTAGCGAATTTAACCAGATACATATTCATCCAATCTTAATGGATTTTTGGTAGTTAAACCACCCTGTATAAAGCAGATAAAATGTCTAGCTTTATGAGAGAATTGAATCTTAATGGAAATCTGTTGACAATAATAAAGTTATAAATTAACCTAAAAGTCGATGCATCATGATAAAAGTGAGGGTACATTGATGTAATTCAGGAATTTTGAGATCTAGTCACTTAACAAACCTAAGACTCAATTTCTCTTGGTCTATAAAATATGAGTTGGATTATAGGTCGCCCAAATTTCTGTCAAATAGAAATTCCATGTTAACGGTCAGAATCAAAATTAATATTGTTTTATAGATCACTAATAGCATAACAATACTGATAAAATGTACTTTTTTGAGTCATATATTAATTTATATCTACTATCTCAATTTATATCTTAATTTATATCTCATATAAATTATGAGATATAAATTTATATCTACTATCTCATATATTAATTTATATCTACTATCTCAACATATATCTTAATTTATATCTACTATCTCAATTCTCACCCTACCTCCAAAAGAAAAAAATATATAGCTGTGAGGGAGCCTATGTAGACATTACCATTCTCATTTTACATACTAATGCTAAACGGGGTTGCATAGTGTGCAGTCGATAGAAACATAAGATGCTCAATTGGAGCTAGGGTACAGATTTTTTCATCCCAAGAGAATCAAACATTTCACGATCCTTGTGAAATGTTGTCTCAAAAATGAAAAAAAAAAAAATCATTGATCTGAAAGCATTCCAATTTCTATTACATGTAAAATTTTCCATGAATTTAATGAGAAAAGAACCACTTAAGTTTTTAGATTTTAGGCACTTCTCCCTAGTAAGTTGCACTTGCATTTCAAACAATATATATGATCTGAAAAATGCATACAATTATTACAGTATTCAAGAGTATTTTTCTCTAGGTTCAAATATGAGTACATAAATTATATTCTAACCATAAAAACTCAAGAGTTGATCTGAATCAAGTTTAATTATATTCATATTTTATTTTAAAAACAACTAATTCAATGAATAAATATATACATATACTATCAATACTAACTGCTTTTAGATATTTTATATTAATATTTCTTTGATTCAAAAGAATAATCATTTCTTGAGGTTGTTTCAAGATATGAAAATAAATATTTTAGAAATTGATCTATAGCTCTATTTCTGAATTTCCATGTTATATAATTGTCATCAGTTTTGATGTAGTTCATAAAATTTGAAATAAAATGATAGAAACTGTGTCTAATGTATGTATATGACAAAGACATTTGAATATTAACTTTTGAAAATTTCCTTTTATCCTTAGTATTAATTTCCCGGTGAAAACTAAATATCGGAATGAATTGCAGTTAGCTGAATGCACTCCATACTTTAAGACACAATGAAATGTATTTACTTCTTTGAGTAAGCTCAGTTTAGATAGAAAGTTTGTGACAACTTGTAGTTGTTTTTTTGGTTGAGTGACAGAACGTAACAGTAGATAAACTGCTAAAAGATTATTAGCATATAGACTGAGGAGGAACTATTTTAGGTTTGCTAAGAAATAAATGAATTTTCTGGTGCAACTTTCAAATTTATTCCTGGGTGAACTCTAGTCTCTATTTTAGTAAACTGAAATTTTCTTTAACTCAGAGCATATTTATTGCATTTTAATATTCACTTTTTACAAAATTTATGAAAATAAAATATCATGATAATAGTTTTTAAGAGCATCGTTAACTTTTTGAATCATGAAGTGAACTAAAAAGGAGGGAGGGAGGAAAGAAGGAAACCTGGAAGGGGAAAGAGAAATGGTAGGAAAGGGGAGGGTAGTGGAGGAGAAGTGAGAAGAAGATAGGGAAAATAATCCTGATGCCCTAATAAACAAACTTGCCCTCCCTTGCCTTGTATTCTAACACACCAAGCACTCTGTCTGTTGGCAGAATGAAGTAATTCACAGATTCTGCAGATTCTGGTCATCTTCATGGGAATGGATTCTGGGCTTCTTAAGAACTCACTGAGAAGATGAAACTTGACATAACCCATGTGGAAATTCATTTCATCTGTTTTCACTTTATACTGTCTATCATGTATTTTTGATGACAAAATGGAAAAGAAAATATGAAATTCTACCATATGAATTTCTATTAATATCATTTTAGCTATCAGTTGTCACACCTGCTATTTGATGAATTTCTGTAAATTGACATGATTATATATTTTTGCAACCTATATCATTCTATGAAGCTTTATTTTGCAGTGAATTCAATTTATTAAAAATGTATTCAAATATTCAAACACATACCAAATATTTGCTTCCAATATATGTAAATATTTTTCAGTTTAAATCCATAAGGGTTAGATAACATGTGGCTGTTTCTAAGTGAAAATGGATCACTGTTTCCATGAAAATGTCATGACAGCTCTGCAGGCTCTCTTTAGAAACATACAGGTCAGCACATGCAGTTAGAGTTGCATACAGTTTCAGGAAGTTTTGAGGCTTCCTGACATCACTTCGCAAACTCTTTCCAGGTTCTGAAGTGCCATCAAACCTCTGTAGTATACCAGTTACCTCCAAAATTCAATCATTAGACTCACAATATTCATTATATTTTTTACTATTCCCTTATATATGTATAATACCATCCAGAATAAACCTCTTAAATATAACATGAACATACATAAAAGTAGGTTATTAAAAGATGAAATGAAGATGCAATGCATATTTTACTGCTTCCTTGTTGATATGGCTTCAGAGTAAATTCTTGGGTATGATTTATAATTATGATAATATATTATGTAAAAGCTTGTTTCAAAAAGGTTATTGAATTTTTTGGTTTTTGGATAAATTTTGTCAGATCTGATTAATAGTCATTGTTTTTACCTCATAAAATGACTCATAGTATAAGTATCAATATCCCACTTTCAAAAACAGCAGTCTATATATTACAAAATTTGTGTGCATGTACATAAAGGTTTTAAATATATATACATACACGCAGGGTTATTATTGTGTACCTCATGAAGATGGCTCATCAACCAATCAAACTTCTGACTGGGTTGAATTCTGCCTAAAGAGGAATTTCATAGTGAGATGAGAGAAATGAAAAATATTTTTCATGTATATTTATATATATAAATAAAAATATATATACACATACATATTGCGATTGCTTTAGTTATTGTGAACTTTAACTTTTAAAATGATTCCATCTTAACTTATTTAAATATTCCTTAAAGTAAGTACTCTAAATGTGTACTTTACTAAAAATATTTAAGATGATTTACTAGTCTTTTTCTACACTCACATGATGACTTATTTAGATTTGTTTAGCTATGTCATCTGAAAGAAAGAATAAAAGAAAATAGTTTTTATTAACAAGATACTCTTTTTGAATTTTTCCTGCTAAATATTTATTTTAATATGTGAATAAATTTTTCTTTTGTGAAAAAAAATTTTATGTCACCCATTTCTCAATATTCACTCATTAAAATATATTTAAATGCATGTTATTTATGAGCACCATAAGTACTATAGACTCGTTTTTCAACAGTTGATATGTGTTTCCTTTCTTTATATAATAACTCTCAGTCTTAAATTATTTAAGTTAACAGGGTACCACCCAAATTTCCTCTGACAATTTTTTTCTACTGCAAATGCTTTTTTCCTAAGTCAGTAGAAAATAGGTAGTGCTTATCAACTGCAAAGAATATTTTAACTGTGTATGAATGGGCATATAAGAAAGTCCCCACCCTCACAATCTGAGTTTAGAATAAACCCTGGAAATAGTTTTCATTTTATCAGGGAATATAAAACTTGACATTTCTATAATACCATGCTATTCTTTAGTAGTGACAGAAAAGAAAATAAAAAGCCTGATCTAATCATTTCAGTATTCCAAATTACATCATAGGCAGTGACTCTTTTAAAATAAAAACATACTTCATAGACTTAAATTTATATTTTGTGACTAAGTATTTTGAGATTGAAAATGACAGATATGAGGTGCATTTGCAAAATGAATAGTCACTTCTTCCTACCGGATGAAGCACTTTTAGCACAGAAATTTATCATGAACTAGATATTGATTTAAATGGAAACATTTGAACTATAGTATATATTGCAAAAGAAGTTAGAAAATTTGAAATTATGACTACAAAACTTATATTTTCATTCATTGCTGATTTTAACATTTTGAAATTAAACTGCATCACTTAAAAGATGAAGAAGTAAAAATATACACAGTGATCAGAATACTCCAGGTAAGTTAGAGGGAAATGAAGTTTAATCCTGATTTAGTCAGTAGTTGTTTGCATTTTTTACTCTATATTTATATACCTACATTTCATGAGATCATTTGGCTGATTTTGCATGAAATTATTGATTTTTCCTGCTGCCTAAGTCACCGGTTAAAATGTCCACTATTTCTGCTCAAACATTTTAGAAATAAATACAAGTCTAGGTTCAAAATCTAAATGCTTAAATTAAACAACAGAGAATTTTTTATTAATTATATGTGCTTTCATTTTATTCTTATTAATAGCTGTTGACATTCAGGAAGTGTTTCTAAGACTATATGTGTTGAAGAAGAGCCCTAGAGTTAAACATATATAATAAATATTGATAAATGACAAAATTTTAAAATAAAAACATGCTTTGTTGAGGGAAAACATTCAATTCCTCAGTTTTTTACTCACTTCCTTAGACATGAAGACCTCTTCTGCTAGGTTCTGGGAATATAAAAATGAGAAAGATTCACACCCTTAGGAGCTCACACTTCATTGATGAGATAGCTAACATTCAATTGGAATACTGTGTAGATGTGACGTAACAGAAAAATATTTAATATGCCATGAGAGAAACGTGAACTAAGTGTCTCAGTCTGTGAGAAATCGTTAGAGAATGTTGCCCAGAGCAGGTGATCTGGAGACCAGAGGGTGGCAAGACAGAAAATGTTTCCCATAGTGAAAACAAGCTCCACCTCTGCCCAAGCTGGAAGGGTGCATCCAGCCAGTCCGGAAGCTTCCGTTCTTCTGAGCAATCATCACTTTAGAAATGGCTGCGTGAAGTGATACTGGACAACTTTCAAGGGGAAGCTGTAGGCAGCAGCGTTCTAGAAAGGTTTAAGAGAAACCTAAAAATGGCTACACAAAGACAGACACTTCCTCTTGACTATTCATTTGCTTATTGTCGTGAGAATATGTGATGCTAAGAACTGCCATAGTTTTGTTACCACTCAAGGAAGAAATCAGAAAGAAATATTAGGAGTTGATTAAACTGCACAGTTGAAAGCTTACTCAGTTACATTTTGCATTTGCAAGCAAAATGATTTAGCTTTACTAAATGGTCGAGAACATCCAAAAGAGTCAAATATTGCTATAGATATAGAAATATATATACTAGTTACCTCACCAACAGCACGATTTAGGTCAGCCAAAGGGGGAGCCAGAAGAAGCAACTCAAATTGAGAACCTATCTTGTATTGGATCTATTTAATCCTAAAATTGTACCTTAAGTGATTCACTCCCTCGTATCTTGATATAAAGGCTTACATATCATGGCTGAGGCTCAGTTATTATTAGCTAATGTAATAATACATACTATACACATTATTAATAATGTAGTGGGTCAGATGTAGAGAAGGTTGGTTGATATTTAGGAGAAGGCTAGAACCTGGGAACCTAGTCAAGGGTACAAATCAGAAGAATGGCAAAAGTGAAGGTAAAGTTAGAATGAGACCAAATTGTCAAAATTTTAATATTTCAAAATTTTATCTAGCTGTGGGTTATAAACAAAATCTTTGAGCTAAAATCTATTTCATTCCAGAAGGATAAATTTTATATCTAAAATTGTTTTTCTATTTCCTTATTACTCAAGTCTATTGTCAATGAAGTGTGAGTTGGAAATATTCCACAATATCATTTGCATGTCTATAATGAAATAATGATCACAAATTGCTGTCGTTATTGAAAATTACTACATGCAGGAATTATGTTTGATATGTATTTTCTCACTTAATGCTCAAAGCTAAACTATAAAACTATATAGTCTTTATACTCTTCGATAAAAAACAAGAGTCCGTTAACCAAAACCACAGAACTCGTAAGTAGCAAAAGCAAGATTCAAACCTAGGCTTTCTGAAGTTTTGTGCTTTTAACCACTAGGTAGGTGTGATGTATGGCTCCTAAGAAGAAATAAGTCAGTAGTTAGCCACAGAGTGTGGCATCTCTTTGCTCTAGAGATCATTGTTTCAGTGTTTTATTTTTAAGTGTTAAGGTAATCTATGGCAGTGTTTCTTAATATCTTTGTCAAGAAATATTAACACTGCTTTTTAACCGACTGACTACAGACTCAGTATTTTCAAGGATTCATAATTTACAAAACTGAATATTTTAGAAGATATGTTAGGGTAGTAATATTAACATATGCTCTTGAAATTGTATAGGAATCAATGAGTTAATATTCATAAAGTACATTGTAATTCCTAGTTTAAAGGAGCTTAATTTAAAGATTATATGGACTCTAATAAAAAGGTCAGTTATAAAATTCATTATACTAAAAGAAAGCTGCTCTTTATGTGTAATTAATCATGTACTGACTCAGACTGAAAAAAGTGTGGCTTATTGCAATTCTACTTTACTAGGATAGTTAAATAGAGCACAAATTGTCCAAGTAACATTGGCCTAAGGAACAGAACTTATAAGCAAAAATGTCATAATTGCCATAATTTAATATATTTTGGCAGGCTGCTGAGCGGATATAGCTATGATAAATGCTTTAAGAGTTTTAAAGAGAGAGAGAACCTCATGGGTCAACAACGTAAGAAAAATGTTACATGATACAATTTTAATAGTTCTAGAATAGTTCTAGAATTTACGGCATGCATCGTTTACTCACTTTATTTTATTATTATAAATTATGTACCACAAAACATACTGTCTATACTCCTATATCTTTTATTTTTATCCCTTACCTAGAAGTAAACACTATTACATTTTTTAGTAAGATTCTCTTGCTTTTTATGGTTTTAGTACACATATTTATCCCCGAACAGTAAGTGAATTGAACTGTTTTTGAGATTTATAAAAATAGCATCATATCTTATATCAGCTTCTGTGATTTGGTTTTTCACTCCTCATTATGTTTCTAACTTATCCATTTGTTTTATTTTTTTCATTTATTTTCATTACTGAAAAATATTCCATTATATAAATGTATTTCAGGCATTTACCAATTTTCTCCCCTGTATTCAGGAAGTTTGTTTCCAATTTTTTGTTCCTATTTGTTTGTTTTGGGTTTTACATACAGAGCTGGTATGAACACTTTTATATTTGTCTCCCAGAGCTCATGTAGAAAGGTTTCTTCGATTATACACCTGGGAATAGAATTGCTGAGGAGTAGATATTAGGTTTTTTTCTGAGTGGATATACTAAAATACAAAATTTTGCCTGATCTACAATCACACTAATTTGTCACCAACCTATACTTGTCCCAACAAAGTTGAGATAACTATATATTTTTTTGAAACTATTCAGATTTGTTTTCATTTTAATTGAATATAGAGATCAGTTTGTAGAGAATTGACAGGCTTATATTTTCAATTTATTTAAATCTTCTATAAAAACTTTCATTAAAATTTCATATATTTTCCATACAGGTCTTCCAAATTTCATTATATATTCAAGGTAACTATTTTGTTGATAGCATAAATGGTATTTTGTTGTTGTTGTTGTTGTTGCAGCAAAAGACAATCAAATTTTATATATTGATTATCTAGCCACTTATTGTTTTAATTCCTAATAATGTATATGCTATAAGACAATATATGTATAACAACAATTTTGTTTATTCTTTTCTCCTAATACTCTTTCTTATTCTATTGTTCAATCTCTCAGTACAAGTATCAAAGAAGTGAAAATAAGTCATTTTGGTCTTCCTTTCTTTCATTTTCTCTGTTTTTCAATTACTGTTGAGATACAATATTATATTAATTTCACATAAAAACATAGTGATTAAGCATTTATATACCTTTTGAAGTGATCACCCCGATGTCTAGTACCCATCTGACACCACACATAGTTATTAAAGTATTATTGACTATATTCCTTATGCTTTTTTCTTAATTTTAAAGCAAATATTAGTAATGTTTCCCATTAAGAGTGATATTTGCTATAATCTATAGATCAGTTTACAGGGAAATGACAGGCTTATATCTCTCGATTCATTTAAATTTTCTATGAAGAATTTGTAATATTGTCTATACAAGTATTCAAAATTGTATTATATAGTCCAAGATGACTTGTGTTTTTCATTGATAGTGTGGTCTAGGGGACCACCAAAATCTACAGGTCGTATTAGAAATGAGAGTGGTCTTGTGGACTCTTCTATAACTTTGGTAATGGCACAAATTTTTCTGCTTTATGTCTTGTTCTCTTGGGACAGCTGCTCTTTCAGAAACTGCCTTGATTCCCTAATACTAAGCCATTTGTGGCAGACTGTTCTATCAAGGTAACTAACATGCTCTTTTTTTACAGTAGATCCAATTCATCCACTGTATAGGTATATCTGTATACATAATATATGTCTTATATACATATGTATTTTTTTTTGCTTGTTAATGGTCTCTCCTTCTAGACTGTGAATTCCAGAAAGCAGTAATCTTGTCTGTCTTATTCATTCACAGGGTCTTTATTTACCATTCAGATTTGATGGATTTATTTATTGGATAATCAATTTAATTTTTCAGTGAATATTTGTTTGTTTTATGCCAAGTACTGTCCAACATATTGTGGGTCCAACAGTAAAGGGTTCTAATTAGACCAGTCTCTACTATTACGGATCTTACAATCTATCAGGAGAAGAAATATATGTAAACAGAATAAATAATTGAAATGTATATTTTCTCAGATAGTAGTAAATGCTGTAGAGAAAAATAAAGAAGAGAAGGGGGAAAGGAGTAAAATATTTAAGGTTATGATTTTAGAGTAGTCAGAAAGAGTCTCATTTATAAAGTAATATTTCAACAAATACCTAAAGTGCAAAAGCAATATGTCAATGCTGAGCAGGTGATTGAGCTAGACAAAGCCATGTGAAAATTAAGGGAAAATGTTGCGAGATGAGGGACATGTAAGAATAAATTCTCCAGTAATGCTAGTATTAATGGAAGTTGAATGGGGGAGAAGGAGAGAGGAATTATAGGATGTGAAGTTAAAGAGGTAAAAATGAGCACAAATTATATATGGCTCTGTGGAACAACGGAAGTTTGGATTTAATTCTGAATAAATGTAGATTGTTGTTAGATGGTTTTGAGCAGAGGAATGTCATGATACAAGTTACATTTTTAAAAGGTCACTCTGACTGTTGTATTGAGTACAGATTGCACAGGGCCAAAGGTGACAGTTAAGAGACTTAAGGAGAAATCCAAGCGAGATGATGGTGGCTTGGACCAGGGTCAAGGTGGTGGTGGCAGTGAAAAGTAAAATAATTCTATATAGATTCTAAAGATAGGCTTCACAGAATTTGCTGATGGGTTAGACGTTGGGTATAAGAGAGAGGGGTCAAGAGTGATTTCAAGGCTTGTGTCTTAAGTAACAATATGGAATTATCCTTAACTTAAATGTGAAAGTAGTCATGGTTTCGAATGCTTTGTTTGGGGAGGAAGAAGGAGAGAAGAGGGGAATTTCAATTTTGGAAACTGTTTTAGATGTCTGAATGCCATTTCTAAATAAGGAGTTCTAGGTGCTAGGGATATAGTTAAAACATGACAGGTAGAAACAATGCAGGCATAAACTTCACCAGGCCTCGTCTTGTTCACTGTTACATCCCTATTACCTGGAATAGTGCATTTTTCTTAGGTGCTCAATATATATTCAAGACATGAAGAAACAAATGCTTTATTATGAACATCTAAAATTCTGCTGCGATTTTGCCTCTACGGGAGCTGTGAAGTAAGAGTACTTGAGGATAAGGTCAGGAATTTTCTCAGAATACAACTCTAGATCTATTCACTTTTGACCTCTACCCATTAAGTAACTTGCTTCCTGTAACATATTTGGTTTGAACTGTGATATTCGTGTGAGTCAGATACGGTTAGTCAGACAATTGACCTCTAAATAAGTAAACAAGTTGAACACAGTTTAGTATTATCTATTAGAATACCATGTCATTTGTGTAAAATAACTGATTTTTCCACAACTAATATTCAGATGTTTTTCTGACAAATTGGCCAATATATTTGGCTACTTCTTGAGACCACTCCTGGAAAGAGGAAGTTTGTTTTCCTGTTGCTCTAACAGGAAGAGGTGGATCTACTTTGTCAAAATACAGAAACAAATTGTTAGGACACACGCTACAAAAGTAAATGGTACTCTTTAAAGTTATATATCTGAGTATACAAAGTTAGGTGCATGTTTACGTGTGTGTTTCCACATACTCAGTTTGCAATGCTAAAAAAAAAAAAAATCTCTTATATGGGTTGCTGACATACCAGTTTTAAAAAGCTGATTTGACAGGTAAAACCCGGAGCTATGAGATGGGATCCAGACACTAGCACTCACCAATAGATGATATTGGACACATTTTATTCTTGATAAACATTGAAATAAATGTGAGCTATATATACATTTAAGAAAGGTTAATAAAAACAAAGAAGATAATTCTTTTCCAACCACTTATTTTATTTCAGGGTCACAGGTGGCAGGAACATCTTCGGGCAGCACATTGTGTAAGGTGAGAGTAACCCTAAACAGGTCATCCTTCTATCAGGTCATCCTCATACCACCTCCACACACAGTCAGGCTAGGACAATATAGATATGCCAATTCACCTCCCATCTTTGGGATGTGGGAGGAAACCAGAATCCCCAAAGAAAACCCACACAGACATGGGCAGAACATACAAACTCCGAACAGACAGTGACACCGGCCAGAATTGATTTTTTTCTCATCATCATTATAACTAAAGGACATTGAATAAAACAATGTTATTTGAAGACCTATTATACACACATATATACATATATATATATACACATGTATACACATACGTACACATACACACATATACATATTCATACGTGTATTTGTGTATGTGTATGTGTATGTGTATTTAACTTACTAAATTGCATTTCAGGAATAGCCCTGTCTTGTTTTCATAATGTTCTTATTCCCTGCTTGAGCATCTGTCTTCCTTTGCTTACAGTTTCTGGTCATTACTCACTGAGAGTCAAGAACAGATTAGGTCAAGTTCAGGCATTCTGGCAGCACAAGGAGTACATTTGCAGACTGGCATGCTTTTGTTCTGGTGTATGACAGCCATGTCCTCATCTCCAGCTCTCTTAATGCTATATCAGTGATAGTTCAGAAAATATTATCAGTTGAGATTAGGTTTACCTATGTCTAAGAGCAAATCCCAAAATAACAATGGCTTAAACAAGGTAGGGGATTATTTTTCTTACATTAAAGAAAATGATGGGTAGGCCATTCTGCCCATTTAGGATGTGGCGCTGGATTTACTGTCCTCAGGGAGGACTTTGGTTTGTCATTCCACCAAAGGAGGCTGCAGCTCTTTCTTCCAGCCCAATATCTCTGCTAGTGTTCTGGTTTTAACTACCGTGTCATAAAGTAACAGGATGGAAGAAGTGGGAAGAAAAATTTGGTCTATTTAAAGGAGGTTTCTAAAAGTAAAATCCTAAGCTCGTGCTTATACCTTGAAGGCCAGAACTTAGTCTCAGCAGTCCTAGCTGCAAGGTAGACAAAAATACAATTTTTATTTCAGTAGGCCAAATTCACAGCTTCGAGTACAGGGTACCTCAATTACAAAAGATGGGGGAAAAAATTATTGTTAGGGATGCAACCAGCAATCCCTGCCACATCCTCATGACAGGCTACATTCTTTGTACCACTATTGACAATTATTTCTTTGTATTAGATTTTTTGGTTTATCCTTGCTTAACTCTAGCAATACTGAAGTTAAGAATATGTCATGTCAACTTGTATTGTATGAAGAACAGGACTGCCTAAAACTTACCCTGAGGATTCATTCTGGGTTGCCTAAAATAGCTTGGATTAAGGATTCTCCTTCCATCAGGAGGAAGCTTTCTTTCCTACCCTAACCACCCACAGGAAGAGTTATAACCTCCCAAGGGCCTTATAGTCAAAACCAATATTAGGGAGCTGGACATAAGCTGAATTTCTTGACTCCCAAGAGTCTGTTACCCTTTGAAAAAGCCATTTTCTCAGGATTGTGCTATAAGAAGGAAGAACAGAGAGCCGAGTCCCCTTCATTGGACGCCAAATTCACAAAGTATGTCTAGCAAAGCACCCACACAGATAATTTACAATTGCAAGGTCAGCAAAAGGAGAGAAGGCACAGGCCCTCCAGTCTTCCTATCACCCCCAGGGGCGGGCTTCGGGCCGAGACCTCTCTGGTGTACATGAAGTACAGATGTGCTTTCTAGTGGAGAGGCCCTGCTTTCCCTTTTGGTGGGTTAAGTAGGAGATTAATCTTGTCAGCAGAAGAAGGAATTATCAGTAGATTTGGGTACCAGGAAGTCTAAATTTTGACATCAGCTGTTGACAAAAGCTGAGAAAATACCTCAACACCTTAGAGCTCCGTAGGAGGTCAGGTTTGATATAGCCCCTCCTGATGAAGAAAGCACAGGGGCATCTTAAAGTCCCAGCTGGCTCACTGTCCAGAAAACCCAGAGTTAACCCCTAGGAGCGTTTTGGAAAGTTTCCAAAATTTCACTACAATTTTAAACCTCCAGCTGTCACACAGAATAAGCCAGAGAATAGGCATTCAATAATTTTGAGTGGAGAATTAATAGACGATATTTGATGCTATACCTGAAAGCAACATTGAGAAATATATTAATACTTGAATTATTTGCTTCTTTCTTTAAATAAAAAAGTCACCTTTATATAGATTTACTATCCTGTCTATGACTACCAAAAAAAATACAGAGTTAGCTCTCCTGGAGTAATGCTAAGATCCTTTGTCTTAGGAATTATCCATCAAATGGAAGCTTCTTCTATGCTGTTCTTTTTAATTTACTTTACTTCTTGCAATCTAATTCTAATCACCTAATTAGACTAGTTTTCTTTAATCATAATTTTTTAATTCATTATAAAATATAGGCCATTTCAACTGATTTAAAGACACATGAAAGAATAGGAAGACCAGGCATGGATAGTGCTGTGTTTCCTGTTCTGATAGCAATGCCTTTGGCTTCAGAAGATAAAGAAGTTTAATATCCCTTGGGCTTACAAAGTCACTGGGAGCAAATGAGGATGTGATTGTAGCAGTGATAAATATGAACTGGAACACAGTTATACAGATAAAACAGGACACGTCAAGAATATTTTATATGCTATTGTTCCTGTGTCTTAGTTAATTATTAGACATGTTATACAGACTATAGCTTTTTTTGGATAACAATATTTGGAGATGATTCAGTGCTAGATTGATCTAATACTCTGAAAACAGATTATTAAGTTGAGAGGTAATATACATTAAAAGTTACATCTGGGCAACTTATTTTACCTATACATATTTCTTCAGTGCTATGTACTAACCAAGAAGTTACTATTTAAAGATTCTCAAAAAAATAGATTAATTCTTCTGGCACTAGGATAACTCTTTTGGAGAATCAAACATTTTATGATGACAGAGGTACAAAGTTAATCCATTTTGTTGACAGCCTTATAAGTCCTTTAGAAAAAAAATTAAAATGAAAAGAGAAAGAAAAGATAAGATTTAGCCATTCTGTTGACAAGGATAGTAGGGAAATGGAACAAAATTAGTATATTTACAGGACAAGCTCTAAAACCATAATCATATGGTTCTTCCCAAATGCATCATAATGGACCACAGGACACTGTAAACAAGACACATTACTTAAAAACTATGTTCGTCGACCTTAACAGTCTAAGCACTAGAAGTAAAAACAATGAACATATTAATTTTAGTTTTCAAAAACTAAAAGAAGACTGTCAACTGAAGATTAAGGTTTAAAGTGATGCATATTATTATAAAGTTTTCAAAAGTACTTTCTTACAAGTATAAATAAAACTTTTTATTCTCACAAATATGGGTGCAATGAAGGACATATTTAGAATATTTTAATAATGGAATACTGAAATTTTTAAAAATAAATTAAGAATAAGCATAAAAATATTGACCAATAGTGTATAATAATATAATAGAAATCAAATAAAAATACTTAAGAAAGTGTTTTATATGTAGCTCAATTTTTTAAAGGAAAGAAACTGCCTAAATTAACATTAATGTTAACTGCTCATACTGGAAATTTATTATCTTCTAATTTAATTAGACAAAGTGAAAAAACACTGATAGAATCTCAACCTCAGGATTAGAGGATCAATTATGTTGATAATAATTTAACTACCACTTTTATCATTCACAGGTAAATAATTTCACATATAAACAATGTCATTAGAATTATAGTTTAGAATTCTTTTCATTTTAAACATATGTATTTTATTAGAAAAAATACTTGTAAATACCTAAATATCTACTAACAAAGAAAAAAAACAAACTCTTCATCCAATGTTCTAGACTCAGCAATTACATTTATCACAAAAATAAAATAATGTGAGAACTTTTTTCACCTTAAATAACTTTGATTGCATTTTACAAATAAGATTCATTTACAAAACACATCGTTTGAAACATTTTTCTCTCTAGAAGTCCATTCATAGAAAAAAAAAATGTTCTTGGAATTATCACCAGAACTGATCGTTATTCTAGATTTGCATCACTTTCTTGTAAGTCATTGAATAAAACAAATATGATTATCTAATTTCATATGACAAACCTGTTTTTACTGATAGATTTTGTTTTTAAAAAAAGACATTATACTATTTATTATGTTATTAGGAAAAAAAGTAGTATTTGGTATAACTAAAATTTGCAAAAGCAATATTTAAGAATTTTGGAAGAGAAACTAGTACAACTGGTTTTTGAATAATTTTTAGATATATATAAAAACCAAACTCTATATCTTAGCCCTTGTTTTAAAATGTTAATTTATAAGTTATGTGATAGTGATGCTTTTGTGACGCCATGGCTTTCAGAAGAGAGAATTGTTACCCTTAAAGCTGTTTAGTTATTTCTGTATAGGCATAATTATATTAGCAATTGATTGGAAATAGTACTATTCATATTCATTTGTGGTTATAGATGGCGATTTGGAGAAAACTCATGACCTGATGTCCATCTTTACTTTAAAAAATTTAATGAGATAAATTACAAATGACTATAAGCTAATATATTTTATTTAGACTTCTGAATAGCTTTCTAATTTTAAGTCAATCCCTTCTCAAAGAAGGATATTAATTAAAAAAATAGATTATAATGGAAAAATTAAATCTTGTCTGAGATTGAAAATTTGTGACAAAGTAGAAAATAAAGAGTAAGAATAAAAAGATAATTCTCAAAGTGTTAGGAAATTAATAATACTGTTTCCTGGAGATCTAAGTCAGAGACTTATATCTTCAACATCCATGTTAATAATAATGGATGACCATGAATAACAAGCAGTTGAACTATGCCGACAGTACATAATTACAATATTTAATTTTCCTAAAAAATTGAGCAATTGTGGGGAATTTTAAGAAGGTATAATGAACTAGTAATTGAAGAACACAAAGGTAGATGAAATGTAAAGTACAATGTATTACATACCTAAGGAAATCATTTAAATTACTTGTACATCCTGATGGATTCTATAACCTCTCAGGACACTATTTCGGACATTTCAATAAAGAAGAGCAATTAACTATGAATAAATCAGTGTTCTAACATGTTAATAGTATATCTAAAATATTTAACAATATTAAATAGAAAGAAATTTTAGCATGATTTATATTTTTAAACTGCCACCCTTTTTAAAAATGAGGTCACTTTAATATTTTTGTAACATGGAAAAGGTCCAAAGGAAACCATATTAATAAAATAATTCTGAATCAGTTACAGTGCAAACAATTAGCATAATGCTCATGCTCTTTTTAAATCAATGCCTGGCTCAAAAATACCAGTTACTAAGTGTGGGTGCTGATTTATAAATCTTTATGAACAGGTACCATAGGAGAGAAAAAGAAATCATACAAAACAAGAATATTCTCAAACGTTAAACAGAATAATGGAAAGATTTAGTGAGTTTTCTTAAGGTCAGAAAACAATTGAATGACCAGACTGGAAGGAACTCAAATCTCCTCCCTTCCAGTCAACTTTGAAAATTACCAGATGCTTTTTGTACCCCTTCCATTAAAAAAAATTAGTAGCATAAAACTAGTCAAGTGTTTCTGTTCATAGTTTTGGAAACCCAATTCTTAAAAGTTCTTTTAAATACTAAAGAGCTTTTTAATTAGAGGATAAAGTTGTTTAAAATGTCTAAGTGGAAATATGTATTAAAACATCATAATTGATATTTGATACAAAATTTTGACAGACATTAAATAGGCTCAATACAGATTAGAAAGACATAAATTTCCAGACAGCTAGGTTTGAAAAGTGTAACATCTTTATACTGACTATTTATGATCATAAATTTAACACTAGACAAAAAACAATAGTTCTCTACTATTTGGAAACCATGAATTACTCTACAAATAATGAAGGGTTCTTCTGGCTTTTAAAAAACTGTCAAAGGTTGAGATTTAGTATACCCCAGTAACATGAAATGTATCTGGAAACCTAAAGACCTCTGAGGTAAACAATTTCCAGTTAATCTCCAAAAATAAAGATTTGCATTTTTGATAAATTTTACCATGCACTGTTCTAGATATTTATTAATTTATTTATTCATTTAATCACCACATTTCTTATTACATACCTTTCATCCTCAAGGAATTGTGTGAGCTATCACAAGGGGGAAAACAAAAAACAAAACAAAAAAACAACAAAAAAACTATGTTTCTTACCTTCAACTTCTCAGAGACCAGAGTAAGAACTATTAACTAACAGGCCCACCTTGTAGAACATCAATCCTTACTCATTTGTGGAAGTTCCCTGAGACTAGAGTGTTGATGTCCCACTTTACTAAAGCTTTTCTTAGTTTCAACTTTGAGTACATTGCAATCAGATTACTCTTCCCAACCTTACATATAACTCAGTTTCCCCCCCCACCTTTTTTTTTTTTACTACCCTTTTGTTAAGCGTACATTGTTATGCTGGGTTTGACTAAAATTGACCTGTGGTGGAAAAATGTATCTGGTAAATTGTAATACTATTGATAGTGCTATGGGAATAGAGATAATATGAAGAAATGAGGAACTACTTAAATTAACAAATTGGTGGCAGAGTTTCCATAAGTTGAGAAAAGTCAAATGATTTGTGAGCAATAACAATATTTAGAGGTATAGTCACAGAGCTGGCCGAACACTTAGAATCCAATTACATTATTAACACTTAGGTGAGGAAGTAGACATTCTCAAAGAGGCCCCATGAAGGAGTTCCAAAACAGCATATGTTCCTTGTGCCACACTTTTGGAGAAGATTATATCGCTTGTGCACTAATTTCTTATACGTAGATGTGTTGAGCATTAAAACTGTGGAACACCCAATACAATAATTCTGACATGTATATTAATAAACTTAACTACCCACTGTGATCTACTGGAGCAGGCATCGTTATTTCTTTGTTATAGTGAGTGAAATGATCCTCTAAGAGGTTAAAAAATATATTCAAAATAAAAGCTAGAGTTAAACTTAGGTCTTCACAATGAATAATTTCCATAGCAAATTTCAACTTGATCTAGTACTTTTCAAGGAAATCCTGTCTAATTTGGCATCTTATAAACAGACCCAATATAGAACTAATCATGGATTTGATATCTCACATTGCAGAATGAGTGTTCATAGAAGTATATTAAAACCACAATAAGGTAGGCAGCTTAAAATAACAACTTCCATGTGCTATACTTAGGCCAAAATCAAGCTCTAAGTAATCATTAAGTCTTCAGAAGTTAGACATATCTCAATGGTACCAAAATGAAGACTATTGATAAAAGTTTAAACTTACAATTCTATATTCCTTTGAGAATACTTCTTTAAAATGTGCTTTTCTTTTACTTATAATTAAACTTTTTGGATTAAAATTTTTAATGTGTTTTTTCCAATAATGTAAAGACAATTGATCTAAAATTATGTGGTTATCTCATATCTATTTCTTTATAAATAAACTGCTTTAAGTAATATGTTTTTAAGTAATTTCGATTTTTTACAAAAAACAATTATCTTGAAAGTATAAGTATTACTAAATACTTCATACTTGTCTATGTATTATCTTGTGTTTTCTCGATACAAGAATATGAATAAACCTTTACTTTTTATGACACACATGCAAAAGGAAAGTTTGGGAAATATTTTTTTCAAAAAATTAAATTTTACCTCACTTAGCTAATTGTTAAGCAATGTTAGAGAAAAATAATATCTTTTTTAATTGACTACTTCTATTAGCTTTGGGATAATAATAAAGAGTAAGCATGTGTGGCTAATTTGTAAACTATTTTAAGTCAATGATTTTTAAAACAGGTTTTTTTCAGTTTATAAATTGTCTCAGGAAATAATATAGTCCTATATTTGTGACTTTTGAATAATGAGTCTGTTCAATGACTTCATATGATGAGTGTATTCAATGACTTTGGAAAAACTGGCTTTACATAAATGGAGTCAGGCCATTAGAACACCTTGAGCTTTATATTATAAAACTGGGCTCATTACATATACATTTTTTTTTCTTCAAAGTGACTCTACATCCTAGCTTTCCTATTTTTGTGAATGGTTTCCACCTTCCTCAGCTCACACAACTAGAAAACTTCCACACTCTGTTCATCTCAAAAATATTCCTCAACCTTAGCAAGTCAACCTGACATCAATTTGTCTTTAATCCTTTCTGTCATCTGCCTTTATCTCCCAATCCAAATACTCCTACCCTTGTTCAGGCATTTCTCGTCTATTTCCTGCACTATTCTGGCTTCCCTGCCTTTGATGTCTCCTTAACATCCCTCATTCAGACTGCTGCTACAGTTTTTTCACTGAATCACTGTCTGGTTAAAAAAAAGGGGGAGGGGGGAGGATTAGTAAAAGAAAACCAATTGTCAACAGAATAAATCCAAATTTTCTTTTTGTGGCATTTATGGCATTTAAATCACCTTTTCACACTACGAAAAGCAAGAACTGTAACTCCTCATTTTTGCAACACTCTCCTTAAAGGTGCTCTATAGAAAGAATATAGTAAGGTGACTGAGAGCACTGACTTTGGAGCAAAATAGCCTGAGTTCAAATTAAAGCAGTCGCTTAGACTAAGTGTGTGACTCTGGGCAAGTCACAGGATACCTCTGTTCTTCATTTGTTTCATCTGTTGTGGTAGGTACCACTCTCAGGAGCTTTTTGCAGGAATTAAATTAGGCTAGAAAAAATGCAGTGGAGAGCCAGGAAAATACATCTATAGGTAAATATCTATTTCATTGTGACTTCTGTCATCGTGACTAGCTTTAGTTGTTGCCTTATTAGTTTATAACGTTCTTGGAGTTCCAGGGTCCTGTCTTGTTCATCTTTGTAAGGGAATACCCTACACAAAGTAGATTCTCAGTAGATGTTTGTTAAACAGAGTGTTAATGACAAAGGTGTGCCAATCTGTTTAAAGGTAAAATGATTTATGTTGATGGCACAGTCATTTATTTTCTTTAAATCAAGTTTATCGAGGTATAATTTACATACAATAAATGCACCAATTTTAAGAGGAGAGTTCAATAACTTCTGATAAATGCATGCATTCTTGTAACCTCAGTTCCAGTCAAGATGTAGACTATTCCCATTTACCTAAAATTTTCCTTTGTGCCTCTCTGCATTCATTCTCCACTTCCCACCCCAACCTGGGGCAAACACTGATGTGTTTTTTGTCATTATAGATTAACATTATCTACCAGACATTTTTAATTTTTAGCTAGAATTGTTTCTGTTTCAACCAGAATCATCAATTTTTATATAATCACCTCATGTATATTAACATGCAAAAGATAAACTATACATGATGAACCAGATGTTCTGAGAGTGGGTGTTGAGGGTATGAGTAAATTTTAATTAAAAATGGAAAACATCATTTCGTACTTCCATAGCCATTTAATTCTTGAAACGGCTTTCCCCGCCCCCCTCAGTAGTTTTAAGCATAACCTAAATGAGGTTGAAGAATATCCTTATTTTACACTGCGGAATCCTGAGCTCCAAGAAGGGGAGGACTGAATATTGTCAATGAATGCCCCATTGTTTGGAGCCAGGGCTCCTACCTACTTCTTGGCCTATAGTTCTTTATGTGAATTTATTGGTGAATAAAAGAACGCAATGTCCAGGAATTTAGACCATAAGAAGGACCCCTAAGACTATGGATGCCCTCTCAGGAGGGACACTGCAAGGGTCTCTGAAGCGCTTTGGCTACTGAACACAGGCCTTAAGGATGGCACTGTGGTCACTGCACCTGGAACCAAAATGATCCCGCAAAGGGTCTGCAAAGTGCTCGAAGTTGGTAGCCAAGAGGCAGGGAATGAAGTCAGGGTGTTGTGGGGGTAGGGGCGGGGGGCCGGACGTGGCCAGCTGACTCAGGGCTCGTCACATACTATCACACAAAAGAGGCCGGAAAGTGTCCGGAGGAAGCCAGCGCGTCACCGGGGACGGAGCCGGGACCCTGCCGCGCCCGCTCAGCCGCGTCCCGTTTACACGGCCACACACCCAGTCGCGCTCCCGCCACCGCTACCACCGCGGCCGCCGCCAATGAAACTCCTCCCGCTCCTAGGTGAGTGCCCAGTGCCCCTAGCCACCGAGGTTGCCTATCACTTGTAGAGAATAGGATTTTTCCAAGGTGGAACTCACGTGCCAAGTGCATATGGCCAAGTCTCCAAGGAGAATTGACGCAGAACTTCTCAGGATGTTTTTCTCTTTGGCCTTTCAACTCTGGAGTTTCATATTCAGGGCCCAGGGACAAAGTCGCCTTTTTTTTCCTGCTGACAAAGTCCCCCAAATTACCAGTCTAGACTTTGACCTTCCTTCTGAACCTCTCCCCACACCTCTAAGAAATTTGGGGAATCCAAATCATTAACACTTGTGGGAAGTTTCCTGGCTTCTTAAGGGGACTGCCAGTAGAGACCTTGGGTTCATTTAAATACATTTTGTTGATGCTGTAAAGAAAGATAATAAATTACATCTTTGAAGGCGAATTAATTATGGTTTATATAGTATATTCTGCCCTATGTGAGGCTGGAATTTAGAATCACATGTTTAAGAATTTCTTTTTACCAATAAGTACAATTTTTCTCAGATGACAAAATATTTAGACAATAACTTGCGTGATTCATAATTGTTCATCTCCAAGTGGGCTTGTCTTGAGAAAACCTTAGACAACAATAAAAAAGGAATATCCTATACTTTTCTTTATTTTTTCTTGTCCACAAAATACCATTTTTCAACTTTGTTTTCAATAACTCTGAAATAAATCTTGTTCTCTCATATGCTGTATTTTGTTGACCATGTATGTGCAGTGTTTCTGGAAGATCAATCTTTAACTGGTATGTTGAGTTTTATTTTCATTTTCTCTAATGGGAGAAAATGTAAAAGAATTTTTTTAAAAAAAGATTTTTGTAAGATCATTAGAACACAGAAAAAATAATAATTGGATTTCTCCTCCTGCATGTTATGATATGTTGCTCTTCATCTTGAAGTAACACAGATTTGAATTTAAAAAGATCCTAATACTCAGTTTGCTGGGATTTCAGCACAGAATCATTGCCAGTGGAGAAAATTTTGAAAACTATCTCCCCTCAGGATAAAGAGTGCTATTATGGTCCAACAATCTAGGAACGCTGTTTTCTTTTTGAAACTTGTTTATTATATTCTAGCTTTGTTGAGATTTACTTGATAAACATTGAGGTTGAAGAAATGCCTAAATCTTTGCGTTTACTTGCTCTTTTGCTGTTATTTAGCTAAATGCTCCTTTGGGAAATTCTTATAATCTAAACCCAAAGAAAGAAGACCTATTTGTATTTATTGTAGTCTAACTCAACAAGGGGGAGACTTTTCTTTTTCTTTCTGAAAAGGTATATTTATCTATTTTCTTTAGTGGGTTTTTCCACTTTGCTGAATTGTTTCTACACTCAAAATTGCACCAAGACACCTTGTCTTCCAAATGCAAAATGTGAAATACGGAATGGAGTTGAAGCCTGTTATTGCAACATGGGATTTTCGGGAAATGGTGTCACAATTTGTGAAGGTAAACAATATTTATTACTTCTGTTGAATTTTACTTGAAGATTAAATTTTGATGTGATTGCTTTTATCTTGGCCAAAAATTAAGTTGTTTTCCATTAAATTGTTTGATTTCATGCTATGGATAAAAATAAAAAGCTTAATTAACTAAACAATAAGTTTGAATTTCCAATGTCACATTTTTACTTGATTGTATATTTTTGATGACTCCATACATATCTTATTTTTGGTGTGAATATTAAAGATTGCCCTTGAACTTAACTTGGACAACTAAGTCGCATAGAGCAGAGTTAATACCTTTGAGAACAAAAGAACAGAAAGTTCATGAAGTCCAGGCTTATGCTGGTATATGTTGTGGTCAGATACCTTTTTTAGTATATAATTACCTAAATTTGAGGTTAATGTTAAGAGATTTGAAGTTTTCTCCTGCATACCCTGGGTGTAGGAAAGGGGGCGGGGGGGA